>NC_062966.1:12621507-12847630 GCF_023119035.1 Salvia hispanica
ATGGGTTTTGTTTGTGCCTCTTGAAAAACGCTATAGATTTTGGACAGTTGAATACAAAATGTGGGATGAGATCCTCGGCTTGCTATGCAAAAATGCACAACAGTTCCTCACAAATTAAAGGAGCTGATGTAGAGGATCCCCACCCTAAAATGTGTTGATGGAAGTCGAACTTAACATATCAAAACTGCAATTTACACAATATTTATATTACATGAATACATGTTGTGAAAACGTGTTGATGGAAGACACAAATTAAAAAATTAACGAAAAATTATGATTGATACTAGTATTAGTATAGTTTGACCAGAATAAGTTTTAGGTCTTAAAATTTTTTAATGGATAAATAAATTTAAATTTAAAGGCCGCACGCCTTTGGGCCCAGATATTAATTTTTCTACCGCTTGATCAACTTACACGCACAACAGGATTTGTACTCAGCTACTCGAATCAGATACCTTTAGCCTCAGACATTAACTTTTCTACTGCTTGATCAACTCACACACATTACAACATTGGCACTTATGATCAATAGAATGCGAGTCGGAGTAGCCTCTGGCAGCCAACTACGCCTATATATTATTATGACTATTACGTAAGGATGTCAATGGGGCTAATCCGTTCGGGTTTAGGCCAACCCACTCGGGTTGCCGGGCTATTTGGGTGCGGGCTATTCAAGTTATGAATTTTCCGGGTCATAAATTTTCTACCCTAACCTTAATTCGCCGGTTTTCGGGCTAACCCGTTGAGCAATTCGGGACTAAATTTTTTTGAAAATAATATCTTTTATCAAAATTTTATCTTATAAAATGATTTTATATTTTAGTTATTTTTTTTTCTTAGTTTTAGAATCATATAAAATCTTCAAATTTTCATACTTTTCTTTAATAATAACTAGAGAGAAGCATTTCATCATGATCAACTACAACATAAATAAATATAAATCAAAATTAAATCAATTAATTTGAATTAAAGCTTACGATTGTGTCATTATGCTAGTATTGTTCATAATTAATTCTTTATGAAAATTAAAATTCATGTATATTACATGAATGATTATTAAATGATAAATATATTGATATTTTGATGGGTTAGTTCTTAGTTTTGTCTTGATTGACTTTGATGGTGGTAAAACAGTAGTGGCAGAAGATGGGACGATGAAATAATGAGTCGATGTGGAACTTGAAAGTTGATAGTGTGAGATCGAGGGGGAAATTGTAGAATAAAGATTGAATAAGACTAAT
The DNA here is from genome assembly GCF_023119035.1 of Salvia hispanica. NCBI lineage: Eukaryota > Viridiplantae > Streptophyta > Magnoliopsida > Lamiales > Lamiaceae > Salvia > Salvia hispanica. Next base: position 12,622,749 of record NC_062966.1, read on the forward strand.
GATTGTGTCACATGAAATTCAAAAATACAAAAAACCCCTATAATTTAATACTCCCTCCGTCCCACAAAAGATGTCACACATTCATTTTTAGTTTGTCCCGCAAAAGATGTCACATTTCCTCTTTTGGAAAAAGTTCCTTTTCACATCAATTATAAAATTATATTTTCTCTCACCACTTAATAGACAAAATAACATCTCCTAAAATCCCATGCCATTTCTCAAGTGTGACATCTTGTCTGGGATGGAGGGAGTACTATTTTTTAATTAAAAGTTGCAACTCATTAGGTAACCAGCCCGTTTAACCCACCAACCCATTCAGGTAAATCTGTTTAGCCCGTTTTATATTCAGGTTATAAAATTACAGTCCTAACCCACTAATTTTATCGGATTATTGAATTGACATAATTACATAAGGTGTGGCTTCTCTTCACGGTCTTAAATATAAATTCAATATAATAGTACTACATCTTTCCAATTATAGAGTAACGTTTACTTTGACTTAAAACATATTTTAAAATATACATCAATAAGTTGTTCACAGATAACTATATTATCCCTTCGTATATAGCATTAATACATGATCATGAGATGTAATAATAATATACCATTCATATATTCCACTATTTAGCGCCTCAATTGTACCACTATAAATTTCATTTCTTACGTTCTTTAAAAATTTCATTTTATTGTCTTCTGACAACATCCCACTACAATCAATAAAATTTTAAAACTAATTTTAAATGACACTCTAACTAGCAAGGAATTTCATTATATTCAAGTAAAATTACACGTCACAGTAGTTGACTTATTTAATTTATACTTATATGACAGCAACAAACCAACCAACAAACCAACACCAGCACAGAACGTTAAACCAGATTCTCCGATGCTGCGATCGGAATCTAAACATCGGCACGATCAGATTCCGGCGCAAAGAAGTTCCGGAAACAGGCCTCGAAACGGCCCATCTCCGGCAACGGCAGCGAAACCAATGCATTGATTCCATCATCCGTGGGAAACACCCAACAGATATCCTTGCGGTGGCTGACGACGGGGCCGGAGTGCAGCGCCTTCCCCCACGGAAACACCACCTCTTCAAATCCCAACCTCAACCAAGAACTCACCATATACTCTCCACACGGAAGCCCCTTATTGATTTCCAGCCAATCAATGGCCGATCTAGCGTAGTCGTCCGTCACTCTAGCCGGCCCCTCCGCCACCATCTTCACCAGCTCTTTGAACTCCACCCTTTCAATGTCTTCACACGTGGCAGACGCGTACGCCACCAGCAGCGCGTTGCCGCAGTAGTTCGGCGGCAGGGGGGGCTGCAGCCTGGGGCGGAGGTCGATCACGTTCAGCAGAGTAGACACCCTCTCCTTGCCGCCCTCCTGCTTCGACAAGGCCTTGCACTTCCACACAAGCGCCGCCACCACGCTCAAGCTGCTGATTCTGGTTTCTGATTCGGCCATTTCCTTTAACAGCTTGATGTGGCTAGGGCTTAATTGGAATACTCTGTACTCCAGTTTCTCTCTCTTGCAGTCGAAAACCGGGGGCCCCGAGAGGGGGGCCAGGTCGGGCTTGAAGAACTCGGGATGGTCAAACGCTGGTCTTGGTGGAGACCTGGCGGTCATGAGGCGGCGGTCGAAGCATGGGACCACCGCCAATGGCTCGTCGTCGAAAGCCTGAGAAGCTAGGTTTTGGTTGAAACCCTTGGCGCTCATCCCGTCTAGTAAGATGTGATTCACGCACAGTCCGATCGCCAAACCACCGCATTTGAAAGACGTCACCTAATTCGGGAGTTGAACCATAGACCTCTTAGTTGAAAGACTAATAACATAAATTGATATGAAGCACTACTACTGTATGAATGGGACGATCATGCTATTATAAAGGGGGGGCCTCCAGCCTTTAATAACATAAATTGAAAAAAAGTACTAATACTATTTGAAGGGGGCGATCATGCTATTTTCCTGCTCAAGAGACATTTAGTCTCTCGGGACGGTCTAAAGGGGGGCCCTCCAGCCCCCCTACATCCGCCACTGGGTAAAATGTGTTGTGTAAATTGTCGAAAGCGAAAGATGAGTAGTGAATGAATTAAGTACCTGAAGAATAAAGAGCGGCTGATTATCGGAATCGACGTTGTCCAGGGTTTGGATAGCGAGGTGGCGGAATCCGAGGTTGGGATGGACCAAGTTGCCTATCTGGTGGAGCGAGAAATCGGAGGAAGCCACGACGAAGCCAGCTCCGGCGGAGTTGCAGTCGATCTCGAGGCGGGTGGTCTCGGGGTTGAGCTTGAGTCTCCCCGCCATAAAATCGTAGTGCACGAGAACTCTCTGCACCGCCAGTTTGAGTCTGGCGGCGGCAAGATGCGGTGGATGATCGGGGTTGGCGGCGAAGAAGTAGACGGTGGGGATGTTGTAGTTAAGCATCTGATCTATGTTGGAGAGGAACAAGGATCTTTTGTTGGTTTGGTGCAAAGGGAAAACTAGGGTTGATTCTTGGAATGTCACCTTGAGGTCTTGCATGTCTGGATTCGGAGGGATAATTGCCATCTCTCTCGGCTTGATGTATGTGAAGTGTGTGTGCAAATTTTAATAAGCCACTGCTGGAATTTATAGCCCTCGGCTTGGGGATTGATCAATCATTGTATTTTTTTTTTTAAAATTTCAATTTGATATTATTGAAAAGATCATGCATGAGCATGGCTGTATTTAATTAACAGAAAGTCCATTGATTTAATCAGCACCAATCTATGTGAAGACATGCATTAATGGTGTCCAACAGTAGCTACCTATTTCATTTATATATTTGTCGACGGAGGGTTTGAAAAACAAGCACTACCAATTATTCATTGTTAATGACATATGTAGAGTCCCAACTGATTTTAGAAAATATATCAAGTAGGATTTAAATGAGATTTGTACACTTGCTGATAGGATGATGTAAGAAAATGGATCGTGAGGAGCATATATATACGTGTGTTTAATGCAGAAAATGGAGTACTACTACTATTTTTTAAAAGAAATTCTTATGTTATATCTGATCTAAACATCTCATTATAATTTATATACTGTAGTTCATTACGCATATGTGTACCGTGACATTAATTTGTAATTTGTAAGCGCGACTGTTTTGGTAGTAGTATATTTTATAGAGGGAACTTCTTTTTTGGTCCACGAACTTTGTCAAAGTATCATTTTAGATCCGTGAACTTTGAAAATATCATTTTAGGTCTATCAACTACTACAAGTTAATATCATTTGCGGTATTTTGGACTTTTTTCTGGCGAAAATGCTCTTAAGGCCTTCAAAGGGCAATTTCGACAATTCCTTCGATGCTGCATCTCTATGTCAGAGACGTCACTTCCTAGTATACTTCCCTTTCTAAAAAATGAGCACCCACCATTCTTCCCTTTCTTCTCGCAAACAAAATATAACATTATAATGTGCGAATGCCTCCTCGAATCTGCAACGATTTTAAGGGCCCGTTCACGGCATAAACAATTAACATATTCTAAGCGTAACCAGTGACATCCATTTGTAGAAGTGGTCGCCATGTAGAAATTTTAGAAGATATTCTGAATTATTTGAGTAAATACAGGAAGTACCTCCCTCTCTTCTCTCATCGATATGACAAAGTGCATAAGTATGTCAAATCACTTAAAAGGCTGATCTTATTGTAGCAGCGTCAGACCACCCATCAAACTAAATTGACAGAACTGCCCCTCACGGCCTTGAGGGCATTTTCGGCAATTTTTTTGAAAAATATAAAAAAAAAGTACCTCAAATGATATTAACTTGTAGTTAACAGACCTAAAATAATATTTTCAAAGTTCACATACTTAAAATAATACTTTGCTAAAGTTTGTGGACCTGAAAAAATGTTCCTTCTATTTTATATTCCAGAGACTTATATATATCTATATAGTACTAGTAGTGATGATCCACCTGTACCTGTATATAGTATATATACACATGAATTTTCGGAGTTGGTGTTGCAATGGATACAGCATGCGCGCATGTAGATGTAGGCCACAATTGACAATTTTAAAGACGCGTTTAAAATAACAATAGTATGGATTAATTATAGTAATGATATTAGAGGTCAGGGCGGGGCCTGCCCATCTAATGTAGTGCCAGTAGTAGCTATATAACCATTAGTACTTTTCGTTATTTAATAGTTACTCTTTTTAATGATATAAACAAGACTTGCGCTCTTAATTATACAAAATGACCAATTCTGAAAAAACTACACAAACGGATCAGAACTTGTCCGTCTTAATTCAGGGATAGAATAATAACTGTTTGAAGCAAATTAAAAGTATCAAGCTTGAGTGGTATTTAATTTAATGTTGCAATTAACTTTAGAACAGGGATCAAAATCATGCAACCAAGCTAATTTGAGCTGTGAATTGCGTAATTAATCGAAATACTGTAGCTGGAAAGCGATGTAATGATAATACTTAGCAAATTATATTGGGCATAAATATATTTACATATGTATATCCCACGAGCATGGGGTGACTTTTTTCCAACTTGCAGTAAATTAAGATGCAAGAACCATTAAACATGCATGTGTGATCATTATATAGCTAAAACTTATTGAGTCATCACTTTAGTAGAGTTTATTTTAATTATAATGCATAGTAATACATTTAACAGTTCATGATCAGCTTCCTATATAGCATAATACATTTAAATTTTCTTTAAATCCCTCCTCAATGTATCCAATTACATCTCATATTTCCAAAAACTTGGGTTTAATATATGGTTGACAATTGTTAGGAAATAATGGTTGAATAATCACCGTTCACTATAGACTTTAAACACGAATTTCCTTATACTCCACTTCGTATGCACAATGTTATCTGACGACCATTTATTGCTAAATTAATGTTATATTAGCACCTGTCTCTTTTATTTTCAATGTTATCCTTAGTTTATTATTTAATTATGTTGTATTTGACCTAGCTAATATATTATATTACTATAAAACATTATCTAGAAGAACATATTATTGGGTATTTGGGTGTGAAACGCAGGAAAACAGAGACATGTGTATGCACATGACAGCATATGTTAGCGAAACATGACTATGTGACATGAACTTATAGCTGGTTCAACAACTATGTGATATCATACATGTATAATTAATTTGTGGAATAATATAAATAAATAGTACTCTGAATAATAAAACTACTCGAGTATATATATTTGAATAGTAGTTATCGAATACATTATTTTATCAGATATTAAATAATAAGTGTGACAATAGTTGTTATCTAATACGTTATTTTATTAGATATTAAATAGTAAGTGTGAAAGGCAAGAAGTTGAATATCAGAGTATAGATGTATATTGAATTGGCATCTTTTGGTATTGCTTTTGTATTTTAAATTTTATTTTTCTAAATATATGGGAAGGAATTATTTTGTCACCCGATCGTGTAGGAAAGTGTGACAGTGACGCTACCCGGCAGGGTAAGAGTCTCTGGACATCTTTGTACAATGTTCCGAGTCTTTGTATATTTCACCCATGACGTGAAACTCTCTATACATCATAAACTCTTCTTTTTTCCTCAAAACGTTGTCCTAGCCTTCTTGTCTCCGTACAAAGGCTCCAATTTGGTCCTCTCCCGCATCACTAACTGGAACCTCCACAATCCCTTTTACATGGGTATCATTTGGGTGAAATTGTATCTAGTGTGATATTCGCAAAATTCAACTAGGACAATACGATCTTCAAATTCTATCATATTTTTCAACACACTTGGCAAATGAATAAAGTACGTCATCAAATTGAAACACGTGTGCGCCAAAGCAAAAACAAATTACAAATAAGAAATGAGTATGTTTTTTTTATTATAAAACTAATACTATATCTGAGATATTGACGCGGCACATGAAAAGAGAGGGAGAGGGAGTGATGGTGGTCTTCCCTTTGAATGGTATGAGGCAATGAAGCACATCTCTCATGGATCCAGTACTGACAATCAACATCAAGGCATGTGTACGAACTCCCTTTGGATGCACAACTCCTCCTCAACAGCTTCAATTCATGGTTGGGGTGACTAGGATGATGAATGATGCTGCGCTCGTCATCTTCGGCTGCATACATCGTGTCGCTTCCCTGTGCGCATTTGATATATGCGCCTTAAACGTGCATTCTGCGCTCGTACATCTGTAGGAGATGCGTTCTAAATAGTCTTGGCAGATCGAACAGCACGTTAGCCAATCCTTACGGGCATACTGTTGAGTGAGCGTGTGCTGAGGGTGCATTGCCTGCCTGATCTTCCTCGGCAAGATAGTCACATTTCTGGCTACATCTCTAACCTCTCTCTCCTCTTCTAAATCCCCCACTACAACCATGGCAATTATATAAACTATGAATCACTCCCAGAGAAAGTGGATGCCCGTGGCTCCAATGATTAATTAGGCATCTTTCTCTCCTCATTCTCTTCTATCTCATTTTCTATTTTTCCACTCATCTTGTGTGTGTGTTTTCTTTGTTACTTGTGTTTGTATATCAAAACTTATACTCCCTCCGTCCAAAAAAAATAGAGCAATTTGTGTATGGCACTAGTTTAATATAGAATTGGTAAAGTAAGAGAGAAGGGAAAAAAGTAAGAGAAAAGAAGAAAAAATAAGTTAGAAGTAGTGTCAGTGGAATAATATGTATGGTTATTATTTGTTGAAAACTTTCTATAAACAAATGTGTTCTATTTTTTTGGATGGTCAAAAATAGTAATTATGCTCTATTTTTTATGGACAGAGAGAGCACTATAAACTACTTATTTTTTACTATCCTTTTCAATACTGAATTGCACAAAACTCTCAGCAAAGTATATATCAAAGTAACAACTCTTCTCTTTCTCTTTCTTTTTAGTCTTTTGCTTTCCGATATACTTCAATTATACTTTTCTAACTGTCTTTTGCTTTCCGATATACTTCAATTATACTTTTATAACCTCTAATTTAACCTTGTATGATTACTATTGATATAATACTAATATATTGTCCTCAAACACCCTATATAAGAAAAGTACTCTAATTCTAATTAAATTGAGACCCAGTTTACACTGATGTATGGCCTTTATACCACTACAATTGGCTTGTTAAAAATCATTATATATATATATATATATATATAGGGACGTGATCAAATGCAAACTCTAAATATTGTACAAACTCCAAATTATGATCTGAACCGTTAGAAAATATCAACAGATCATGAAATAATAGCAAATGCCACGTGTCATCTAATGATGTAGAATTTTAGACTAATAATGTAGCATTTTAGTTTAATAATGTACAGTTTTAGTCTTACAATGTACATTTCCATTCTAATAATGTACCTCGGCGAATAATGTACATTTTTAGTATGATAATGTAGCTTATCACAGCCATCCAATCTAAGGATCTAAAGGCTGTGATTAGTGCTGTGTTTTACATTAAGATGCTGTAGGGACCCTAACACACCCCTATATATATATATATATATATTTAATATTTGAGACTGTTCTTTTTAATACTTCGCCCCATAAAGATTGTTTCATTTTTCCATTATCATCCGTCCCATAAAATTTATCATATTTCACTTTTTACTATTTTTGTTAGTGGACCCATATTCCACTAACCCGTTCGTACTCACATTTTATTATAAAATTAATATATAAAAGTAGGACTCACATTCCACTAACTTTTTCAACTCACTTCATTACATTTCTTAAAATCCGTGTCGGATCAAAATAAGACAATATTTAGACACGGAGGGAGTATTATTCAAGAAAAAAACACTTTAGCTCACAATTTATTACTTGAGGACAACATCAAATTCAAAATACTTTACTTCCTGAATTTTTACTTACATTAACCACTTAAAGGCATGAACCAGCTCACATATATTGGAATAGAAGAATCATTATAAAATTTTCAATATGAGAATAGAATGTAAAACAATCAGTACTTAATTCAATCGAAAAATTGAATTAATTTAGACGAGTATTTCAGTATTGAGGTAAAATAAACTTTACATCATATATGAAGTTAATTTAGACGAGTTAAACAATTTACTTAAATTGGAAAAGCAAAAGACCAAAGAGAAAGAAAAAGAAAAGAGTGAACTACGAAAATGGTCCATGGATTATAGGGTTATCCATAAAGGGTTTCTGGACTTTAAAATATCACCAGCAGTCCTTGGACTAAGAATTAATATAAAAAATAGTCCTTTTGCACTGTTTTGAGACGAAAATGCCCTTTTGAGGGGTTTTGGAGGGTTTGATCAATTTGGTCTTTTTACACTTTTAACATTTTAAATCTGATATTATTTTAGTTATGTACTAAATCTCATATTATTTCAAAATTATCATTCTTCTTCCCTTTTATCATCCTTCACTTTGGTTCTTTATTTCAATATTAGATTTAATTTATAAAATTAAATTTTAAATTTTAATTTTTAAATATCAATAAATTTTTTTAATTAAAACTATTAATTCATGGACACTATAAATATTGATTAAAACTATTAATTTTTGTTATTTAATATAATATTCAGCTGAATTGAAGAATTATAAAAAAATAATATTAATCATGATGGAAAAATAAGAGCTATTCTATTTAGCCTCCGTTCGGTTGTTATATTTGCTTGTGATAGAATATTATGAAGATGACTAAAAATTTTATAATTAAATTTTTTTATTGATATTTAAAAACTGAAATTTAAAATTTAATTTTGTAAAATTAAATCTAATATTGAAATAAAGAAACAAAGTGAAAGATGACAAAAGGGAAGAAGAATGATAATTTTGAAATAATATCAAATTTAGTATGTAACTGAAATAATATCAGATTTAAAATGTTAAAAGTGTAAAAAGACCAAATTGCCCAAACCCCCCAAAACCCTTCAAAAGGGCATTTTCATCTCGAAACAGTGCAAAAAGATCGTTTTTTATATTAGAGTGAACTACAAAAATAGTCCCTGGACTATGCGTTTATCTCGTCAATGAACCCTGGACTTTAAAAATATCCCCAGACAACCCTGGACTAAGCGTTTATCTCGAAAATGGTCCTTTTTCACTGTTTCGTGACGAAAATACCCTTTTGGGGGGTTTTGGGGGGTTTGGGCAATTTGGTCTTTTTACATTTTAAATCTGATATTATTTCACTGATGTACTAAATCTGATATTATTTCAAAATTATCATTCTTCTTCCTTTTTTGCCATCCTTCACTTTGTTTCTTTATTTCAATATTAGATTTAATTTTATAAAATTAAATTTTAAATTTTGATTTTTAAATATCAATAAAAAAATTTAATTATTAAAATTACTATTAAATAACATATTAATAGTTTTAATCAATATTTGATAGTGTCTAATATTTAATCAATGAGGTACGATGACACCTTAGTTTTAATCATAAATATATCATATAACACGATTTATTCCGAAATAAATATGCATCTAATGTAAGACTAATATAATTTTCGTTTATTAATTTGAAAACAATCAAAATTAACTAAAAAATTTCAACAAAAAATCTCCTATATCAAATTTTTAGTAGTGTCAAATTTTTAGTCAACTTCATAATATTTTTAGTCAGATTCTCCTATACATTTTATTTCGGAATAAATCGTGTTATATAATCTATTTATGATTAAATCTTATTAAATATTGATTAAAACTAAGGCGTCGTCGTACCTTATTGATTAAATCTTAGACACTATCAAATATTGATTAAAACTATTAATTTGTTATTTAATAGTAATTTTAATAATTAAAAAATTTATTGATATTTAAAAATTGAATTAAAAATTTAATTTTATAAAAATAAATCTAATATTGATTAAAGAAACAAAGTGAAGGATGACAAAAGGGAAGAAGAATGATAATTTTGAAATAATATCAGATTTACTACATCACTAAAATAATATCAGATTTAAAATGTAAAAAGACCAAATTGCCCAAACCCCCCAAAACCCCCTAAAAGGGAATTTTCGTCACGAGACAGTGAAAAATGACCATTTCCGAGATAAACGCTTAGTCCAGAGTTGTCTGGAGATATTTTTAAAGTCGAGGATTCATTGGCGAGATAAACGCATAGTCCATGGACTATTTTTATAGTTCACTCTTTATATTAACCCTTAGTCCAGGGACTGATGGTGATATTTTTAAAGTCCAAGGACCATTTATGAGATAATCCATAGTCCAGGGACCATTTTTGTAGTTCACTCAAAATAAAAGGAGAAAAAAGCAAAAGTAAAAGAAATAAAGGAAAACAGAAGAGTTTTTACTTTGATTTAATTTATGAATGATTTTTTTTTCTTTTAATTAATTTCTTGTTATAATATACATCCACCAATTTGGAGTTTAAACTGTAGTTTAAATTAATATACACTTTCCATATTTTAATCAAATACGGAGTACTTTTCAAATTTTAATATTCCATATGTCCATAAAAATTAATCTTATTGGAGGACGGTACATTTGCTATAGTTTTATAAAATATTTCTTCGTTTCTTCACGTATAATCCTTTTTCCTTTAATACTATAAATATTGTTTTTATATTTCAATCATTGTAATTTATATTTTCAGAATTTATTTTATAAATTTTATTTTATCCTTTATTATGTTTTTATTTTTATTTTTTTACAATAACAAAATATTTTAAGAAATAACATTATTAAAAAAGTGATATAAAAATAAATATATAATAATGTGGTTGGTTGGTCATTGATTAACCATTAAAATAATTTATGGTTGGATTTAGGGGTGGCGAAACGGGTTACCCACGGGTACCCGCACCCGATAAGTCGGGTACCCGTACCCATTTTAGCCAAATTTGTTGTCCCAATACCCGCCCCGCGGCATACCGGGATTACCCGATACCCGTGTCGGGTATCCCATACCCGACATTGCGGGTACCCGTACCCGACCAAAATCCTAATAAAAAATTTGAAAACCATAATAACCGTCAACATTCCCCAATTTGCTTTATTAATATCGATGGTAATGTTGAATAGATTGAGAATAAAACTAAGGGGACACTTTATAATTAATTCCTGTGAGTTTTCAATTGTATGTTCGTTGGAATATAAAAATGTTTTAAAAGAACTTTTAGAATATATAGAGTACTTCCATTATTCTCCTTAATAGAGACATTTCAATTTCTTCACTCATTTTGGAATATAATAATAGAAATACTCTTCTCTACATTATTATCTCTCTAACTTTATTTTTTTCTCCGTTCTAACTATTTATTTTTAGTTTTTCAAATTGAGTGTGTATATGGCTATTAAGTAAGTATTACTCCCTCCGTCCCGCTTTAGCAGTCCTATTAACTTTTTTGCACTTGTTTTGTAAAAATGATAATAAATAGTTAAAGTGGAGAAATAATTAAGTGAAAAAGAGAATAATATAGAGAAGAGTCTTATCTACATTATTCTCTTTTTCACTTTATTATTTCTCCACTTTAACTATTTATTATCATTTTTACAAAACGAGTGCAGAAAAGTGACAATGAGACTGCTAAAGCGGGACGGAGGGAGTATTTAACTATTTACTTTTTTCTCCATTTTAACTATTTAAACACCTTTATTAATATGGAATGGAGGGAGTATTAAAAGATAGAATATGGCTAATACTAATAATAACGGGTATTATCGGGACTAACGGGTATACCCGCGCGGGTAGTGGGCATACCCGCTACCCGCAAAACTCTAAAATACACTACCCGATCCCGCCCCGTTTCCCATTATCGTCGGGTAGCGGGTACCCAATACCCGGCGGGTAGCGGGTCGAGATGGGAATTACCCATTACCCGCTACCCATTTTGTCACCCCTAGTTGGATTGAATGAATATTGACGATGTAAAGAGATGTACTCCCTTAATCCCCCCTCCCCCTATTAAGTAATCAGTTTTGCTATTTTGGTTCGTCTCTCATTAAGAGTTCAATTTATTTGTTTTACCATAAGTAGTAAGTAGCTCTCACATTATACTAACTTATATCACTCATATTTTATTATAAAATTATAATTATAAAATATAAATGTAAGATTCATGTTCCATTTTTTCTACTCACGTTCCTTTATAGTATTTCTTAAAATCTCCGTTAGAAAAAAGAAATGGAGAACAGAGGAGGTATTATATAATTAGCTGCTGTTAAACATGGTCCAAAAGGCAATCACGTACGTAGAAGCGAACCTCGAGTCTTCCTCAAGAATTATATGAGAAAAACAAAAGAGATAAAGGGAGATTGTTTGGTTGAATAACTTTGGTATGTGATACATTATTCTTTGTTGGGATGGAAAATATTTCCATACTAGTATATGGAGTAGTATATATTCATGCTGGTGAGGTCACCTCTTCACACACACGTAAACACAAGAAGTAAAAAAGAGAACATAACATATATAAATAATGAGTGTGAATGAGAATGAGAGAAAAGAGAAGGAGGAGAGAGAGATGGTTTATCAATGGAACCACGAGCATTGATACTGAGATATTTTTAAACTGCGTGCACAATAAGGAATATCAAGCTTCCTGGGTCCAGAGAATCCACTAGACACAAGGTTTAGGAACTCGCGAAACGCTGAAAGATTTCGGTCGTTGGACACACAGAATATCACTTCAAAACCCTCAACCCGCGTATACTAGAATTAGTATAGGGAAGTAGGGATCGATCCCACGAGGACAGATGCGAAATCATGCATTTAAAGGGCTTTTGGGTGGTATGGCTGCTGCCACGCAACGTGGGGTTGAGGAACTTATACTAGACAAGGAAAAGAAATTTGACTATATCTAGATCTAAGAAACGGAAGACAACCACGTAACACAAATTGACATCATATCATCAACATCTCAACAAACTTCCTAGATCTAGTAATATTGCTACCTAATCTAGCTAGATAGACTCGATGCATGCAGTGGGGACCATTTTTCTGAAATAGAAATGTACGACCAAAAAGCTGCAAAATAACCAACGCTAAGCCTAACTACCTACAAACGCAAGCATCATCGGAATTTAACTGAGCATGATGAAAACAGAACAACGCTAGCAACTCAACGGCGACCAACAAATCGGACGTCAGAAAAACACCGAGAAACCCAACAAAAACTCAGATCTCTATCTCCTAGATGAAGTAAAGCAAAAACAAAAGCAGAAATTCAAAATCCATGCACAATTCAGTTCCCCTGTTCAGATCCACACTTCGGATGCTAAATCCACTCCGGATCCAAGCATCCGAGACAAACTCCGATCAAAATCATCTCCATAACTACAGATTCGCCGATTCTCCACAGATCAACTCAGATTTCCCAGATCAAGTACATAAAACATCCAACACAGAGAATAACAATCAACCTCCGAAACAAATTCCTCAAAACATAAAATCAACATAAATCAACACAAAATCAACACCATCATGACGTAAAATAAAATTCATAGATAGACGGTAAGTAGCAAAACGGACAATCGACTTCGGAACGGTGAAGTTCGACAGAAATCAAAACGCGAAAGCTGAAAGGTAAAATGATTGTATCTTCGCCCTCCTTGAGGATGGTGTTGCACAAATTTTCAGAAGATGAAACCACTACGCTACCCCAGAATTCCCATTTTTCCCAAGTGTGTGTGTGTGTGTGAGCTGAGAGCTAAATCGTCTATATCATGTGTGTTGCATGCTCCTCCTTATATAGGCGTGGAAGTGGGTCCAGCAGGGGCTCTTTTGTGTGAATAGTCTTCTTTGCCCTCAACTTCAGACTCCCCTTTTTCTAGCCTTTTTCTTCCTTGATTCTGCTCACTTTTCGTTTTTTTTCCTTCGCTGGTCCACTGCCTTCAGTTCTTACTGGACCTGGCGAATTCCTTCACACACCTGGCTTAAACAATGTGTTAGACCCAGTAAATGGTGATTTTTTTATCATATAACCGATGCATGAAATTAGCCTCATCAAAATGCTCACACTTAAACCATACTTGTCCTCAAGTATAAATACAAGAAAAAGAAATAAGGCGAATTTCAACGCATGGTTATCCCCTGACCAACTCTCTAGACTCTAACTTAACACAGACTCCTAGACCTAGACACAAACTGACACACAAAATGACAAAACACTTTAAAGAAAAAAACACATAAGCACATATGCATGAACTAGCTTCAACTTTTAGGCAACCGTCCCCACAAGATTAAGGTCAATCCAACAGGCTGCACTTCTCCAAATTGGCTTCTTCCCTTCTTCCACCTAATCAATCTGTCAGTTCGTCAAGATAGCCTTTTACTTCCCCAATTGTTGGATTCACTCGATCATTCATTCCTCACGGGGATGTTAGGACCGAATCTCTCATAAGTTATTGACATACCACTGAAGCGTCGGGTTATGAGAGTTTTCTGCTTTCTACACTTTGTTCCCCCTTTTATTCCTGGGTCAGGTTACTATTGCTTCCTGCCCTTAGACATATTTCCCCTGGACTTCGTCCAGCTTATACCTCCTCTTTTTTTTTTTTTTCTGGACTTCGTCCAGCTTATTCCTCCATTTTTTTCTTCTTTTTTTTTATCCCTGGACTTCGTCCAGCTTATAACTCCTTTACCTGGACTTCGTCCAGCTTATACCTTCATAACCCAATTTCCCCCTATTTTTTCTCCTTCAAGACTCTTCTCCCTAAGCATTCAGTGGCGGCCCCATTTTACATATGTTAGCTCAAAATTGTTTTAGGCTTATAACTCGCTCTTATAGTGGGGCTTCACAACTAAGTCAGCTAAGGCATCTTCTATCGTTCTTACTTCATCCAGACTGACCTCGGCTTATTAAAGGAAAAGGCTTCTAAGTTGAAATACATCCTGTCTTCAATTGCTCTCACTAAGGAGATCATGCCGTATTATATTCACCAGCTCATGCGACACAAACAAAACCTAGACTTAACGACTCTTAACATTTTAAACACATACAAGCATTGACTCCCCCCCTCCCACTTCACTCAAGCTTGTCCCCAAGCCATCGTCGTGAAGGGGGAAACAGGGCAGTAAATCCAACATACAACAAACAATATAACCAAATAAAACTTCTCACACTTAGACCGAGCATCGGGCTAAGTGGGAGAAGACAACATTAAAACAGAAAATACAAACTTCTCACACTTAGACCGAGCATCGGACTAAGTGGGAGAAGACAACATTAAAAGAAAACACAAACTTCTCACACTTAGACCAAGCATTTGGGCTAAGTGGGAGAAGGTAAACACATATAGCAAATATCAACAGAAACACAGACAATAACAAAGACATAAAAAAACAAAAATTAAACTAATACAGAAAATAAAAGTTACTTGGTCATGGGGGGGGGCAATTCATTTCAGGGTCCGGCCCCCTCGAGAGCCAGACTGGGGTGGGATTCCGGGTCGGGTCATCTTCACCTTCTTCTTCGCCGGCAGCTCCGGCTCTTCTTCCTCCTTCTCTTGCTGATTGTGTTGGGACTACCGCAGCGGAAGACACGGAAAACAAACAAGTCCTTAACGGATCTATTTAGGTGATTATGCATTCGACTCCAATTTAATGCAATAAACATAGATCTATAGATATAATACATCAAAAACACATAATCATGCAATTTGATGTAAATTCGATTGTTACCTCTTCTTGATCCATCATAGGATCGAAGTTGCTAGCTGCACCACCCGGAGATCCTTGGTTTATCGACCGTGAATCTTCCAACCTATTCCCTTGTCCTTGGTTATTCATCCGTGTGGGCGGATCTTGAACAACCAAAATAGTCTTGATGAGATCTAGGAGGAACACTACACCAAACTATCTATCTCGATTCAATTCTATGGATTAGAATGAACAAGACAAGATCAAACCAAAAACCCTAGCTCCCTATTTCTTGGAGGCTCGAAAATCGAGCCAAATGAGGGAGAGAGAGGCCACGCTAGTGGCGGCTAGGGTTAGGGTTGAGAGGTGTGACTTGTGGTGTGCTAGGGTTTCCACATCTCATCACTATTTATAATGGACTTGTTGGGCTAGGATGGGGATCCATGGAATGACTTAAGTGTTGGGCTCACCCATTAGATAATTAACTAATTAAATCAAATGACCCATGATTTAATATATTATCAATGGAATATTATTTTGTTCCACTAAAGAATAATATTGCATTCCCACTTAAATCACCAAATTACAAATAACTTGGGTCCATTTTATTTTATAATATTTCCCGCGTTTAAGATTATCTTGATCCATCAATTTAATTCTTTTGTCTGCTATGTGACTAGAATTAAATTAATTCTCCAAAGAGTTTTTCTAGTTTGAAACTTTATTTATTATCCGTGGAATAAATTCCAACTGCGCAGTTTTCTGAATAATAAATTCCTTTTTCAAACACCTTTGGGGATCACCCCTTAGGGATTTAATCATACCACACTGGGCACGCGAATTCTATGAAATAATATTCCAATACCTTCATGTTATTCAATTACTACCACTCAAGATATCATGAACTTGAGTTATACAAACTCTCACATTGATAAGTCAAAGTGGCGTTTGATTGAATAAACAATATTGATATTAATATCATAGACTAGAAAATACTAAACTTTCTGAAATATATTCTTTCAGTAGATAGCAATAAAGAATACATTTCATATTAGATCCTTTCAGTGCTTTACCACACCGGTGTTACTAATCTCGTCTTAGGTAAGAGAGAATTATCACAAACACCGCAACCGTACCAATAGGTAGCCAAAGCCTATCTAGGTTGTGAATACGTTTTTCTTCTTACTAGATCTGGCCAAGTCCCCTACTGGAAAACTCATGAGGAGATTCATCGAATTTCCCTACTTGACCTTCTTAGTAAAAAGCCTTAGACTTGTTTATTATATTTCAATAATAAACAATTATATTATATTATTTATTCTCATAATTAGGTAAACAAGTGGACGTGGCGTTTCTCGTATACATGCACAAGCTGACTGTACAAAGGCATGTACGCTCGAAGCATCTTTTAGTATACAAGCCCCAACAGATTGGACACTGGTTTCTTTAATGTCTGTGACTTTGACTTGGATGGGATTAACACCGGCTTCGACTCCTTCTTTGCCAGTAAGTACTTTATCGCTGCGTGATCTGTGAAAACAATGACCCTCGA
Organism: Salvia hispanica; assembly: GCF_023119035.1. Lineage (NCBI taxonomy): Eukaryota > Viridiplantae > Streptophyta > Magnoliopsida > Lamiales > Lamiaceae > Salvia > Salvia hispanica. The sequence continues at coordinate 12,639,876 of NC_062966.1, forward strand.
CCCAAGCAGATAGGGTCGGAACTTCTCGAATGAGTACACGACAGCCAACATTTCCTTCTCCGTGGTATCATAATTCTTCTGAGCTTGATTTAGAGTCTTGGATGCATAGAAGATCACATAACTTTTCCCATCTATCTTTTGACCTAGGACAGCTCCTACAGCAAAGTCACTAGCGTCGCACATTATCTCAAAAGGGTGATTCCAGTCTGGCGCCCTGATTATTGGTGCTGACACGAGTTTGTCCTTAAGCAATTGAAAAGCCTGCTTGCATCCCTCATCAAAGGCGAATTCCACATCATTATGCAACAGATGGGTGAGCGGTTGCGCGATTTTTGAGAAATCCCTAATGAACCTCCTATAAAATCCCGCGTGACCCAGGAAGCCTCTAACTTCTTTTTGGTTTGTGGGGTAAGGTAACTTGGATATTACATCCACCTTTGCCTTGTCTACTTGTATCCCTCTTTCAGAGACCACGTGACCCAGGACAATACCTTCAGTCACCATGAAGTGGCATTTCTCGAAATTCAGGACCAGGTGCTTCTCCTGGCATCTTTTCAATACTAGGTCAAGGCTGGCCAAACAAGTGTCGAATGAATTCCCATATACGGTAAAGTCATCCATGAATATCTCAATGCATACTTCAAGCAAATCCGAAAAGATACTCATCATACACCGCTGGAACGTCCCTGGTGCGTTACACAACCCAAACGGCATCCTTCGTTATGCATACGTACCGAAAGGGCACGATGAATGTGGTCTTCCTCTGATCCTCTGGGTCTACGTAAATCTGGAAATAACCGATGTATCCGTCAAGGAAACAAAAATACTTGTTTGCCAGCTAACCTTTCTAACATCTGGTCAATGAAGGGTAGAGGGAAGTGATCCTTTTTCGTGGCTTCATTCAGCTTCCTATAGTCGATGCACATCCTCCATCCAGTCACAAGCCTAGTGGGCACCAATTCGTTCTTCTCATTTTTTACAACTTGTATTCCTGACTTTTTGGGCACCATATGGACAGGACTGACCCACTCACTATCCGGGATGGAGTAGATGATCCCTAGAGAGAGTAATTTCAACACCTCCTTCAGAACTTCCTCCCGCATGTTCGGATTCAGCTTCCGTTGTGCGTCTCGGTGAGCCTTCACACCCTCCTTTAACCGGATGTGGTGCATGCAGAGATCAGGGCTGATTCCTACTAAATCGGAGAGGGTCCATCCTATTGCCTTTCTTGTTCCGCTTGATTACTTCCAATAGTTCCTTCTCCTGCTCCTCGGTCAAGTTACTGTTGACTATTACTGGGAATGTCTCATTCTCTTCCAAGTAAGCATACTTGAGACCTGGTGGGAGTGTCTTCAGTTCCTTCTTGGTGTCATTCGTCTCCTGGGGCAAGGGATTTTTTTCTGCAACATCAGGTAATGTCTCCTTCCCAGTCCCAGGAGAATTTTCCTAACTGGCCACATGGGCTGATCCCCTTGATCTAGCTGACTTGGGATTTTTGCAAAACTCCATGATGGCTTCTGCTAGTTCCTCATCTGTCAATTCCATTGTGTTCATTGCTGCACACCACCCTACAACTTCTCGGTCGATTAAATGGCTCAACTCCGAGTTGTCAATTTGTTCCTGTATCAATTCAGTCTCAAGATATTCTTGGACCAGGGGGTTAATAACATCTATAGCATACAAATTTTCAACATCTAATGGCCTTTTTATTCCCTCATCTATGCTAAATGTATATTTTTCTCCATTATAGTCCAGGCAAATTGTTCTATCAAAGACATCGATAATGGTCTTAGCGGTGTGTAAGAATGGTCTCCCTAAGAGCACGCCACTAGACTCAGCAGACTCATTATCATTCATCTTGATAACATAGAAATCAGCAGGATATAGAAAATCATGCACCTTAACTATGACATTTTCTAGCACACCTTCAGGACAGATGCAAGTCCTATCCGCTAACTGGATTACCACCTTGGTATCGACCATCCTAACTCCTGTCAGTTTCTTGTAGATTGAAAGCGGTAAAACATTTATAGACGCCCCTAGATCACACATGGCATGCTCGACTCTAATGTCCCCTAGAGAAATGGGTAATGTGTGAAGGTTTGGTATACTGAAAAGCATGTTTCGAGCAAGTTTCGCTCGAATAGAATCTTGCTTGTATACGTAAAACTCTATAATCCACTTTTAACCCGATTCAGTATTATTCGAGCAGTCTCGCACGAATAGAATCACTATTATTATTACATTGTGTTTGCTTGTGCATTTATAAGATGTTTTACAAACATTTAAATGCATAAGAAGTAAACAAAGTCTAAGTCTTTTGCTTAGTAGACCGGTTGTGGGCGTCGTCCACTTTAAGGTAACACGGTCAGATCTATGCAATGCTTTGCAAAAGAAAAAGAAGAATTTCACAACCTAGATAGGCTTTGGCTACCTATCGTGAAAGACATGTGAATTGATTAATCGCATAATCGGTCAAATAGATCCGTATCTGATTTATTTGTTTTGTACAAGTCTTCCGGTTGTGCAAGGGGCACCAAACCCCATCAATGTGAACATACCTGGGTCTGTGCATTTTGAAGGCATCCTTCTCTTACATGTATCACATCAGATATATTCTCCCCGATCACAATCTTTCCGTCCGGCTTTGTCTTCCCAGCTATGAATTCCTTGATGAACTTGCTAAAGGCAGGCATCTTCAGGGCTTGCAAGAAAGGCAGGTTGATTTCCAGCTTGCTAAAAATTTCCATGAGGTCCTCTGTATCATCCTTCTTCTCCAACAATTGGCATGAAACATCCAGTAAAAAAAACAGAGATAGGACGTAAATCGAAACAAGCAGACTGGATTTAAAGCAACAAAGTCGAAGAACAATTAAACCTAAGCAGATCTGCGACTACTAGACGAAGTAAAATGAAAAGAGAGCAGAAAATTCATAATCCATGCACAACTCGGTTTCCCCTGTTCAGATCCACACTTCAGATGCTAAATCCACTCCGGATCCAAGCATCCGAAACAAACTCCGTCCAAATTTATGTCCATAGCTACAGATTCGCCGATCAACCACCGATCAACAACAACAACACGGATCCACAACCTATTTCCCAGATCAAGCACAGAAATATCCAAAACAGAGAATAACATTTAACTTCTTAAATTAAACCTCAAAAACACAGAATCAACGTAAATCAACACAAGATAAACGCCATCATGACATAAACTAAATGCATAGATAATCGGTAAGTAGCCAGCAACCAATCGACTTCGGAAACGTTGAAGTTCGACGGAATAAGAGTGCAAAAACTGAATGTAAACTGATTGTATCTTCGCCCTCCGTGAGGACGGTGTTACCACTAACTTTCTCCGAAGATGAAACCCCTAACTACCCCAGAATTCCCATTTTTCCAAGTGTGTGAGAGTGTGTGAGCTGAGAGCAAAAATCATGTATATTTCGTGTGCTGCATGCTCCTCTTTATATAGGCGTAGAAGTGGGTCCAGCAGGGTGTGAATAGTCTTCGTTACCCTCGACTTTTGACTTCCTTCGTCTAGCCATTTTTCTCTTCAACTCTGCTCACTTTCCTTCGCTAGTCCATTGCCTCCAGCTCTTCCTGGATCTAGCGATTCCTTCACACACCTGGCTTAAAAACTGTGTTAGACCCAGTAAAATAAGAGTGTTTTTCACCACATAACCGATGCATGAAATTAGCCTTATCAAACTACTCACACTTAAACCATACTTGTCCTCAAGTATAAAGACAAGAAAAAGAATAAGGCGAATTTCAAAGCACGGTTATCCCCTGACCGACTCTTTAGACTCTAACTTAACACAAACTCCTAGACCTAGACATAACTGACGCACAAATAACAAACACTTAAAATAAATGAAAACACATAGACACATATGCATGAGCTAGCTTCAACTTTTAGGCAACCGTCCCCACAAGATCAAGGTCAATCCAACAGGCTGCACTTCTCCAAATTGGCCCCTTCCCTTCTTCTACCTAATCAATCTGTCAGTTCGTCAAGATAGCCATTTACTTCCCCAATTGTTGGATTCACTCGATTCATTCCTCACCAGGGATGTTAGGACCGATTCTCACATAAGTTATTGTCATACCACTAAAGCATCGGGTTATGAGAGTTTTCTCCTTTTTACACTTCGTTTGCCCCTTTTTTTCTGGGTCAGTTTACTATTGCTTCCTGCCCTTAGACATATTTCCCCTGGACTTCGTCCAGCTTATACCTCCTCTTTTTTTTTTTTTTTTTTTTCATTTCTTATATTTTTTCTCTGGACTTTGTCCAGCTTATTCCTCCATTTCCCTCTTTTCTCCTCTGGACTTCGTCCAGCTTATAACTCTTTTACCTGGACTTCGTCCAGCTTATTCCTTCATAACCCAATTTTCCCCTCTTTTTTTTTTCTCCTTCATGACTCTTCTCCCTAAGCATTCAGTGGCAGCCCCATTTACATGTGTTAGCTCAAAATTGTTTTAGGCTTATAACTCGCTCTTATAGTGGGGCTTCACAACTAAGTAAGCTAAGGCATCCTCTATCGTTCTTACTTCGTCCAGATTGACTTCGGCTTATTAAAGGAAAAGGCTTCTAAGTTGAAATACATCCTATTTTCAATTACTCTCACTAAGGAGATCCTGCCGTATTATATTCACCAGCTCATGCGACACAAATGAAACCTAGACTTAACGACTCCTAACATGCTGAACAACTACACACATTGACTCCCCTCCCCCTCCCACTTCACTCTAGCTTGTCCCCAAGCCATCGTCGTGAAGGGGGGAAACAGGGTAGTCAATTCAACACACAACAAACAAATAATAATCATATAAAACTTCTCACACTTAGACCGAGCATCGGGCTAAGTGGGAGAAGACACAATAAACAGAAAACATAAACTTCTCACACTTAGACCAAGCATTGGGCTAAGTGGGAGAAGGTAAACACATATAACAAATATTCACAGAGACACAGATAATAACAAAGACAAAAAAAAAAAACAGATATAACGGAATGCAGAAACTAAAAGTTACTTGGTCATGGGGGTGATTCACTTCTGGGTCTGGCTCCCTCGAGAGCCAGATTGGGGTGGGATCCCGGGTCGGGTCATCTTCACTTTCTTTTTCGCCGGCAGCTCCGGCTCCTCTTCTTCCTTCTCTTGCTCTGGTTGATCAGACACTGGTTTCTTTAACATCAGGGACTTTGACTTGGATGGGATTAACACTGGCTTGGACGCGGATGGGGTAACCACTTGCTTGAGCGGGTGCGGTGGTCGCTGAACGGAGGAACTGCCCTGGCCTGGTTGCTTGACCTCGCTGCTGGACCCAGGAAGCACCTTCGACTGGGTCAAGGGGAGTGTCTTTTCCAACCATTTTAACATCTTCATTATTAGCTCCACAGCCTCCGTCATCCGCTCGTTCTGCTTGGCTGACTTCACCGCCAAGTCCGCAATATTCCCCCGCAGGGTCTTCACCTCTTCACGATTCCCGCTCAATTCTTTCCTTATCCCTCCAAGCTCTCTCACCATCTCCTTTCGCATCACTTGCATTTCCTTCCTCATACCTTGCACGTCTTTCCTCAGCTCCTCGACCTCTTCACTTGGCACAGCCTCCACCGCCTCCGTCTCCGCTTTCACCTTGTCTCCTACCTCGTAGAAGAAAGTTTGTTTGCCGTGAGCTTGGAGTAACCCTTTGTTGAAAAAGTATTCAACACTGAAAGTCTCCGGGGGCTCGCACATCACGACCAAGGGAGCGGTTTTGGCTATCTTCATGTCAATATTCCGCTGGAGGTAGGCGCCTAGGAGATGGCAGGTATACATATGTCGAGCAGGGTTGCTTGTCATTTGATGACATGCTTGAGCCAACCAGTAGCCTAGATGCACCTTTACGCCTTTCGCCATGCACCAAGTGAAGTAGAGGTCGGTAGTTGTCAGAGCTGAATTTGCAGTTCCCATTAGGTTGTAGCTGATAAACGTCTGGGCAAAACGGAGGATTCGGTCCTCAATGTGAGAGGCCTTGGAGTAGCTGGACTTAAACGCCCCTGCCTTGGAGTGGGTGACTAGTTCCCATGCTGCTTGCACTTTGAATCCTGGCGTGTTCTTCGGTACGCCAACCATCCTCTCATTCCATATGCCTTCATCATCCTCAGCCTTGGTAAACAACCCCATCCTCAAAGACCACTCTCGGATGCTCATTTCATGTTCTTCGTTAAAAAGCCTGAATGTGATGGAGTCCGCGTCGAGGTCAGAAGTGTTCTTTAGTCGGAACGTTGAGAAAAACTCCCGGGCTAAATCTACGGGCACCTTCTCCTGGCTGTGCCTCAATAACCACTCAAATCCGATTGAGTAGATACATGCGCGGAAGTCTTCATCACAAGCAATCGTCATAAGTTCTTCGGAGCTGTACTGCTTGCCAGACTTAGCCATCTTTCCAGCACTGCATCTCTCTTTGTACACTGTGGCCCGTTTCTGATCGTCGAAATGCCTCATCGACTCCAGCAGTTCCTTAGTCAGCCACACCTCCGGACGCCCATGGATGAACTCTTCTTCAGATTCTTCAAGTTCAGAATTGGACCCAGGAGTAGGCTCAGCTTGTTCCTCGGTAGAGGGAACTTCGGTCACTGGGGAAAGGGGCTCCTCAACCTCCTCGACGGAGGGAGCTTTCCTTGACCGTTTTGACTGGGTCGCAGCTGCCTTTCCTTTCCTTGCCCTTTCCTTGGCCAGGCGACGATCCTCCGCCTCTTCAGCTTCTGTCCCTCGGGCAGGGAACTCCTCCTTCTCGGAATAGACCAAGTCATCCACTTCGTCAAGCAGACTCCTCCTGGCCCTTCTCCTCTCTGCTCTCTCGTCCACCCGGGGTTCGTCTTCTTCCTGGTCGTCCACCAGGTCCACAATCAGATCTAGCCCTTCCTCAACGGGCTCCGGTACTCCAGTAGTATCTAGGTTTGTTTCTTCCAAAAGCTTTTCCGGGGTTTCCCCCACATCATCCACCATCGGGGTCCCCCCCTCAATATAAACAGGGGTTTCCCCCCTGACATCACTCGGGGTCGCCCCCTCCACCATGGGTTCAGGGGTCGCTCCCCTAAAATCTTTTGGGGTTTCATCCCCAGTCTCCATAGGGGTTTCCCCCTCAGCCATCAACTCTAAAACAGGGGTTTCCCCCTCAGCAAACTCTACCAAAACAGGGGTTTCCCCCTCAGCAACTTCTTCTTGAACAGGGGTTTCCCCCTTTTTCTCACCCTCAGAGTTAGGGTTTTCACTGCCTTGTCTCTCTGCCTCCATCTCCGTTTCACCGTCATTTCGCTCACCATCCGCCGCCAGTTCACTTGTCGCCTCTTCCTTGTCCGCCTCCAGTGCACTTGTGCTTGGAGCGGTTTCTGTCTGTTGAAAACCAGAGTCCGATACCCTGGTTGAAACTTGAGGTCTCTCTTCGTGGGGAACTGCGGGTTGTGCCGTCGAATCCGCTGGGATCGTCGGTGGTGGTATGGCCGCCGCGGATGTCATCAGGCTGGCGGAGAACAGAGCGTAAACTTCTTTCGCCTTCTCGACGCTTCCCAATTTTTGCGTCAGTTCTGCCAGTAGAACCGCGTCGTACACCTCCGGCTGCGAACTTCTGGTGGCCTGAGTTGGATCCATCGCTGTAAATCTGAAATCAAAAGGAAAACTTGGTCGAAATTGGTTAGGGTTTGTGTTTCTTGAGAGAGAAACAAAGTAGAGAGAAGGGAGAGAAATTGCAGTTCGTCGATTGGGATTATTGGAGAGAGAAACTGCAGGTTAGCCTTTTTTGGTGAAAAGATGGTGCGGTTGCAGGCGTGATGTAAGCAACCGTACACCTCCCATAAATATCGGCCGATTCGAAATTCAAATTATCTCCGTCCCTCCTTAACTTCCTTCTCTAGACTCTCCTTCCCTAGCTGATTTCCCTGACCATGACTTTACACTTAAAAAGAAATTGAAGACGCCAGACTCCTAGGTCAAGGATAGAATATAAGACAACGGTTTTCCCACGGAGTCTGGTGCTTCGAAAATATTTTTGGAAGATTTAAATTTTATATACATTTTTTTGGATTTTCCTATATTTAGAACGCAATTAAATTATTTACACACTCCTTTTGAGTATTCCCGAGATCCCCTGGTTCAGTGTATATATTTAAAATGTCAACCAATTTACCTGACCCAGGAATTCATCGAGAATACCTCCTTGTCTGACTAGGTGATAATAGGGAGTGCGCGTAGTGGCACTTCCTCCACTACACACAACTCAGAATTATCCCTATAGACTTTCACTCTATGACCATTAACAAGAAAAGGGACAGAGTTAGAGGCACTTCCCTGGATCTCTACTGCTCCATTTGCGCGGAGGCCGACAATGGTATATGGACCGATCCACTTAGACTTCAACTTCCCTGGCATCAGCTTGAGCCGGGATTGGAAAAGGAGCACCTTCTGTCCCACATGGAGTTCCTTGACCCGGAGATTCTTGTCATGCCATAACTTTGTCCTTTCCTTATACCACATAGCAGACTCATAAGACTCCAGCCTCAGTTCCTCCAGTTCTTGTAACTGTAACTTCCTTTCTTCTTCACAAGCCGAAGGCTTCATACTCATCTCCTTGACTGCCCAGTACGCCTTGTGCTCTATACCCACGGGCAAGTGGCACATTTTGCCAAACACCAGCCTATAAGGCGACATTCCGATAGGAGTCTTGAAAGCAGTTCTGTAGGCCCATAATGCATCACCGAGCCTCTTACTCCAGTCTTTCCTTGACGGATTAACTGTCTTCTCCAATATTGCCTTGATCTCGCGATTAGAAATTTCTGCTTGGCCGTTAGACTGAGGGTGGTACGGGGTAGATACCCTATGGTGAACACCATATTTCTTCATCAGAGCCTCGATGGTGCGATTACAGAAATGTGTTCCTTGGTCTGAGACGATGGCTCGAGGAACTCCGTATCTGTTGAAGATATTGGCCTTCAGAAATTTTGCCACCTCCTTCGATTCACATGTCGTGGTGGCCTTAGCTTCTATCCATTTAGACACATAGTCTACTGCAACCAATATATATGTGTTCCCACAGGATGATGGAAACGGTCCCATGAAGTCCATCCCCCACACGTCGAAGATTTCGCAGACAATCACCGGGACCTGGGGCATCTCGTCCCTCCTTGAAATTCCCCCTGTCTGTTGGCATCTCTCGCAACACTGACAAAACTCAAAAGCATCTTTATTAAGTGTCGGCCAGTAGAACCCACTATCCAATACTTTCCTTGCTGTCTTCCTTGGTCCAAAGTGACCTCCACATGCCAAAGTGTGGCAATGATTCAGCACATCTCTTTGTTCCCATTCGGGAATGCAGCGTCTAATCACTTGATCCGAACACATCTTCCATAAGTAAGGATCATCCCAAAAGTAATATTTGGCTTCACTTTTAATTTTCATCTTCTGGGCCCGGGAAACTTCGTCTGAACTTGGCACCTCTCCCGTGACCAAGTAGTTTGCTAAGTCAGCAAACCATGGTTCTGCGTTAAGTGTTCGCTTCCCCTTGTCGGATTCTCCTAGACCGGTTAATGCCAAAACTGCCTCCCAACTGATCCGTCTAGGAAAATCCCCTAGATAATACAAATGCTCTTCAGGAAAAGCATCGGGTATGGCCTCTTCCGTTTCCCCTTGATGAATTCTGCTCAAGTGATCGGCTACTCTATTCTCCGTTCCTCTTTTGTCTCTCACTTCCCAATCAAACTCCTGCAAAAGCAACACCCAACGGATTAACCTCGGCTTAGACTCTTTCTTAGCCAGTAAGTACTTTATTGCTGCGTGATCTGTGAAGACTATAACCCTCGACCCAAGAAGATAAGGTCGGAATTTTTCGAACGAGTAAACGACAGCCAACATTTCCTTCTCCGTGGTATCATAGTTCTTCTGAGCTTGATTTAGAGTCTTGGATGCATAGAAGATCACATAACTTCTTCCGTCTATCTTCTGCCCTAGGACAGCTCCCACAGCGAAATCACTCGCGTCGCACATTATCTCAAAAGGGTGATTCCAGTCTGGCGCCCTGATTATTGGTGCTGACACGAGTCTGTCCTTTGAGCAACTGAAAGGCCTTCTTGCATCCTTCGTCAAAGACGAATTCCACATCGTTGTGCAACAAATGAGTGAGCGGTTGCGCGATTTTCGCGAAATCCTTGATAAACCTCCTATAAAATCCCGCGTGACCCAGGAAGCCTCTAACTTCTTTTTGGTTCGTGGGGTAAGGTAACTTTGATATCACATCTACCTTTGCCTTGTCCACCTGTATTCCTCTTTCAGAAACCACGTGACCCAGGACAATACCTTCAGTCACCATGAAGTGGCATTTTTCGAAATTCAAAACTAGGTGCTTCTCCTGGCATCTTTTCAATACTAGGTCAAGGCTGGCCAAACAAGTGTCGAATGAATTCCCGTATACGGTAAAATCATCCATGAATATCTCAATGCATACTTCAAGCAAATCCGAAAAAATACTCATCATACACCGCTGGAACGTTCCTGGTGCGTTACACAATCCAAACGGCATTCTTCGGTATGCATACGTACCAAAAGGGCACGTGAACGTGGTTTTCCCTTGGTCCTCTGGGTTAACGTAGATCTGGAAATAGCCACTGTATCCATCAAGGAAACAAAAATACTGTTTGCCAGCCAATCTTTCTAACATCTGATCAATGAAAGGTAGGGGGAAGTGATCCTTCTTCGTGGCCTCATTCAGCTTCCTGTAGTCGATGCACATCCTCCACCCCGTCACCAGCCTAGTGGGCACCAACTCGTTCTTGTCATTCTTGACAACCTGTATTCCAGACTTTTTGGGCACCATATGGACAGGACTGACCCACTCACTGTCCGGAATGGAGTAGATGATCCCTAGAGAGAGCAATTTCAACACCTCCTTCAGAACTTCCTCTCGCATGTTCGGATTCAGTTTCCGTTGTGCGTCTCGGTGAGCCTTCACACCTTCTTCTAAACGGATGTGGTGCATGCAGAGATCAGGGCTGATTCCTACTAAATCAGAGAGGGTCCACCCTATTGCTTTCTTGTTCCGCCTGATCACTTCCAACAATTCCTTCTCCTGCTCCTTAGTCAAGTTACTGTTGACTATCACTGGGAATGCCTCATTCTCTTCCAAGTAAGCATACTTGAGGCCTGGTGGGAGTGTCTTCAGTTCCTTCCTTGTGTCATTCGTCTCCTGGGGCAAGGGATTTTTTTCTGCAATATCAGGTAATGTTTCCTTCCCAGACCCAGGAGAATTCTCCAGACTAGCCACATGGGCTGATCCCCTTGATCTAGCTGACTCGGGATTTCTGCAAAACTCCATGATGGCCTCTGTTAGTTCCTCATCTGTCAATTCCGTTGTGTTCATTGCTGCACACCACCCTACAACTTCTCGGTCGATTAAATGGCTCAACTCCGAGTTGTCAATTTGTTCCTGTATCAATTCTGTCTCAAGATATTCTTGGACCAAGGGGTTAATAACATCTATAGCATACAAATTCTCAACATCCAATGGCCTTTTCATTCCCTCATCTATGCTAAATGTATATTTTTCCCCATTATAATCCAAGCAAATTGTTCCATCGAAGACATCGATAATGGTCTTAGCAGTGCGCAAGAATGGTCTCCCTAAAAGCACGCCACTAGACTCAGCAGACTCATTATCATTCATTTTGATAACATAGAAATCAGCAGGATATAGAAAATCATGCACCTTGACTATGACATTTTCTAACACACCTTCAGGACAGATGCAAGTTCTATCTGCTAACTGGATTACCACCTTGGTGGCGACCATCCTAACCCCTGTCAGTTTCTTGTAGATCGAAAGCGGTAAAACATTTATAGACGCCCCTAGATCACACATAGCATGCTCGACTCTGATATCCCCTAGAGAAATGGGTAATGTGAACATACCTGGGTCTGTGCATTTCGAGGGCATCCTTCTCTTTTGTATCACAGCAGACACGTTCTCCCCGATCACAATTTTCCCGTCTGGCTTGGTCTTCCCTGCTATGAATTCCTTGATGAACTTGCTAAAGGCAGGCATCTTCAGGGCTTGCAAGAAGGGCAGGTTGATTTCCAGCTTGCTAAAAATCTCCATGAGGTCCTCTGTATCATCCTTCTTTTTCTTTGCTTCCCCTCGGTATGGAAACGGCTTTGCTCGCTTCACCGCATTTGTGGAACTCCCAGCCGGGGTTTCGCCAGCTTCCCTACTTCCTTCCTTACTTACTAACTCAGGCTCTGGATCTAGGAAAAATGGATCAGCTGCTCGAGGTAAAGATCCCCCTAAATCTCCTTTCTGGAGGTCATCCTGAACAGGAACTTCTCTGGGTCTAGGGCTATCTCCTTGAAACACTTGACTCTCCTTCCCCTTACTTGCCTGTGCGGGTACTTCTTCGTCGATCTCCAGTGTCGGTCCTTCATAGCCCCTCCCGGATCTCAAGGTGATATGACTAATGTTTGCTCGGTCGGGTGGCTTGACCGTGGCAGGAAGTTTTCCTTCATTTCCCCGCATCTCATTCAAAGAAACCGCGATCTGGGACAGCTGTTTTGCCATCATGTCCATGGCTGCTTTGTGTTCCGACTGAGCGTCTTGCAATTTGTGCACCACGTCGTTGTTGGAATGCAAGTTATTCTGCATGAACTGCTGTGAATTCACTAGGTCGTGGACCATGTCATCCAAACTCCTTTGTGGCCTGGAGTTGAATTGATTAGAATTTGATCCTTGACCTTGGTTCTGTCCTTGGGTTTGCCGATAGTTCCCCTGATTTCCTTGGTGGTTATTGTACTGGTTGCTAGACCCTTGATTCCCTTGGTGATTTGGTTGGGAACTCTGATAGTTCCCTTGGTTATTCCTCTGGTGAGGTGGCACATAGGAGCTCCCTGGATTGTTCTGATTCCTGCTTCCCCAATTAGTATGGTCCTGATTCCTGTTCCCAGTTGCAGTTGCCCCTCTTGATTTCTCCCTGACCAGTTGGACTGCCTCTCTGGAGGGTGTGCATAATTTGTGAGCTGCAGTGGGGGCGGCTGACTTTGATCATTGTCAGTCCATCTAAAATTGGGGTGAGTCCTCCATGGGGCCTCCTTTTGCCTTCCTTGGTTCCAACTTCCATCCGGATTCCAGCTTCAACAGAAATTAAACTATTTACACCAAATCCTCAAACGCATAAACAATTAACGCCATCCATCCCCGGCAACGGCTTCAGTCTAAACCAAAGTAGCTTCACTATGACTCAAACAACATCGTTTCAATAATCTGATTTTACCACTTAGAGAGCATCCACAATGGGTGCCCTAGTGAAAGCAGCCCTAGTAGTTGTCACATCTGCATGTCTTATATTTATGCAATGGTGAAGCCCTAGTGGATGCTCTATCTCTTATCCATTTTTTATTTCAATTTTAAATCATTGTTTTTTAATTTTATTTTTAATTACTAAAATACCAACATATATTATATTAAACATCACAAATGCCAAAAAAAAAAACTACATTACTTAATTTTTAAAAAAAACTACATCATACTTAGCTAAAAAAAAAAACTACCTTAAACTAAAATACTAAATTAAAAAAACCAAACTAGTCATCTAAATTTAACCTCTGGCTCAAATTCTTGATCATCTTCCCAGTCCTCTGTCGAGCTTCGGATCGGTTTCCTGACGAAGGTTGTTTTGGGCGTCAAGTATAAACCTATACTCAACCACCTCGCGAAAACCTCCGAACTCCTCGATCGCTGAGGCCATGAGCTGAGCAGATGGAGGAGGCGCAGCCTGCAGGGGAGCCGTCGATCCAGACGCGGCCGCCTTCGCCTTCCCTTTGGCCTGGGTTTTGGCAGCCTTGGTGCCAATAGGACGTCTAAAAGTAGACGTAGGCGTGCCGGAACTCCCTTCCGGCTCAGCGTTCAGATCTACAGGAGATGGGTTGTTGCTCGTTTAACCGCCAGTGGCGGTGTTCTTCGTCCGCTTCGCAGTCGAGGATCCAACCGGTATCCCTCCTTTGAACTTCAGCTTGTCCTTCAAGATCAGCCAAACATTGTACAGCTTGAACTGCCCAAACCGCGAATGGTACCGGACAACGACTTGTTGAGGACATCCTCCATGCTCACACCGCTAACCCTTCCGTCCATGTTCTTGTTGTAGATATAGGAGAAGTTGTTGACGTGAAGCTTGATCTGATCTCAACACTTGCGCAGCTGAACCTTGGTTCGCTTGAACGCCCATCTCGGTTTCACCTTGTTGTAGCGTGCCTCAATGCGATCCCACATCCTGGCCGAAGTCTGGTTGTTGGAGGATATCGAATCCTCCGATATATCGACCCAACACTAAGCCACCTTCATGTACTCCTCCAACTCGTAGTTAGTACGCCCTGTTGCGTACTCTTCGTTGGGCTCGTCGGATGGGAGTGGGACTGGGACCGATGACGCCTTTTCCTTCCGCGCCATCTTCTTTCTCCTCCTCGGCGGCGGCGCAGGGGCAGGAGGTTGTCCACAACTAGGCTCCATGTACTCAACCCGATACGCGTCGGTGTCAAAGAACGGATCGAACTCAGAGTCCGAAACTAAAGTGGATCCTACAGATCCAGGCGTCTCAACCCGGTAGTCTTCGTGGTCGGGCCACCGGGCGCCACCGCCGCCACCGCCGCCGCCAAACATGGGCATATCGTCGTCGACATTATGGGGGTTTGGGAATTGACTGGAATCCATTCTTGAAAGTGTGAGTATTGAGATTAAAGAAGAGAAAGTGAAGAGTGGAGAGTATTGGTATGTGAAAAATGAAGAGAAAGTTGGGTATTTATAGTGGTTTAATTTAGGATTTAAAGAATTAAAAATAAAAAAAATAAAAAAATGGAAAATCGTCCGATCGGGCTCGGGCATCGGGCTGCAGTGGATGTCCGATCTCACGCCCGATGGATCGGGCGAGAGATCGGTCGCGATCGATCGGTCGGTCTTCCTCGGTCGCGATCGATCGGTCGGTCTTCCTCGGTCGCGCCCGACTTCTGCAGTGGATGCCCGAGCCCGATCTCAGGCGATCGGGCGTGAGATCAAGCATCTACAACCATTCCACTAAACTCAAACCCATTTTAGTGTAAATGTCACACTAAATATTGATTTTACTCCAACCATTTACACTAAACTCAAACTTTAAAGAATATTCTCTAAATTATGTCTTTTTTACTCACAAAATTTGAAAAACTTTTAGGTTTTGGTTTAGTGTAAACCTAAATATATGTATTTTTTCTCAAAAACTAAAAATAGGATTGGTTTTTGAGTACTATTGAAGCTAAATACTTATCTCATTTTAGGTTTTAGAGTACCCTTGGAGATGGTGTTAGGCATGAAATTAATTAGGCATTTATAAGTGACCAGCTCACATAAATTGGAATACATGAGTCATATACAAAACATCCAATATAAGAAAGTCCTCTTCTGTGGAAGAATCATGAAGGTTTAAACGTTGCCTTTTAAACACAACAGTGAATCTATTCCCGAGAAAAGAGTGTAAAACGATCCCTACTTAATTCGATTAAAGAATCTTCTTTTTTAATTCTTTTTTCTTTAATTTGTTTTGTCTTTTTCTTTGTCTTTTACTTTTCACAAAATATGTGACAAGTACAACAATATTGCATTAGATTCAGCTCCTAGATTTTTTTGCCACCTTACTTCTAGGAAAAGTATGTGAATTAGATAAGCAATCATTGCTCATATATTATAATATTAAATTGGGTTATACTAGGAGTATTAATTTAGTATAACAAATTATATTAATAACTTCTAGGGTGGTATATGATGAGCATTGATACGTCTATATGATGAGCATTGATACGTCTTGATTCTGAAAAATAAATATTTGTTTTTCCGATATAATCATATTTCTATCCCGTCTAACTCTTCTTTTTCTTTTTTCTTTTTTTCTTCTCTTTCTCTTTTGTCTTTTGCTTTTCCGATATAATCATATATCCATCACGTCTAATTTCACTTTGTAAGATTACTATTGATATGATATGATACTAAAATACACTTTATCTTTAGTACTCAAACCGCCACTATACGATTGCTTGTAGTATATCACTATTTAAATTGAGGCTTTAGGGCTCTATGGTATTTAGTTGGGCCTCTGAAAAGATTAATTCAGCCCAATTTACATGGTCATGGCCTTTAGTGAGACATTTCTTTTATAAAAGAAAAGGTCAAAAAAATTGTTGGCTTAATGTGGGCTCAGTGTTTTAGATATATGAATAAAATGGAAAGAAAAATTTTCCCTAAACATTTAAATGAGACATCGTTACGGTTTGAATTCCTTGGCGCCACAATGAGTGAGGTATTATTATCTTTTTGAAAAAAATCAATCCAGCTCACAACTTATTAGTACTTGGAATTGAAGAATCATACAAAACTTCCACTATGAGAAAAGAATGTAAAAGGATCACTACTTAATTCAATCAAAGAATCTCCCTTTTTTTACCCATCGGTCCCTGAAAATTTATCACCTATTTTCTTTTTCGTTCGTCCTTAAAAATTTGTCACATTTCACTTTTACCATTTTTTGTAGTAGACCCTACATTCCACTAACTCATTCTCACTCATATTTTTTTTTAAAACTAATATATAAAAGTAGGACTCACATGTCACTAACTTTTTCAACCCACTTTTTATTACATTTCTTAAAATCCGTATCGAATCAAATGGAGATAAAATTTGGAGGATGGAGGGAGTATTATTCTTCTCTTTATTTTGTCTTTGTTTTTTGCTTTTCTCACAAGTGCAACATTTCATTGGATTCAGCTCATAGATTTGTTTGCATTCTTACTTCTAGAAAAAGTCTGAGAGTTGGATTATCCACCGTTAATCACATTTTATATTAAATTGGGTTGGATACTTAATTGAGGAAATACTCTTATATGGAGAACATGGGATGCGATATAACGGTAATTTTCTTAAATTGCTAACTTGCTAACTCATCAATATAAGTGGTGTTCGGTTGTCATGACTAATAATCATGAGACTATCTATCTAGGATTGAGTTGTGGGATTATTTTAGTTGGAGGGGGGAGGCTATGACTAATTACAGTGGCGTATCCACCTTGAAACAAGGGGGTACAACTGTACCCCCAAATTAGAATACTAATACCATGTATTGAGATACTTTTATTGAAAGGCTACTTTGGTCAAATGGTTGTGCTTCCCATTTTCAAAGCTTAGGATTAGAGTTCGAATGTTCTCTTTGCCCATCCTTTTGTTTTGAGTTCTGCACCTTTTTTTCTTCCATTCTTTGATTTCTATACTTTTTATTTTCTCAATTCTTTTATTTTCATTAAAGTTTCTATATCATTTTACTTATTTTAAATCTTTTTCTATTTTGTCTTGTTAATACAATTTTTTTACTTTTTTCATGTTTTATTTTATTCAAACAATTAAAAGTTCTATAGCCTTTTACTTTAAAAATAATGGATTTATTTTTTTGGTATAGTTTTTTTCAAAAATTGAAAGAATAGATGTATACTTTTTTTTTTTGCTAAATCAATAGAAATAATAAGTTTATATACTTCTTAATTTAATTCTCAACTAATAAAAAAATTACTTTTAAACTATTTTAACAATGGTGTAGCAATTATGTTCATATCTATACAGCAATTATGTTCATATCTATACGAAACATTTATAACTAATAATATATCTATATATTTTATTTTCTATAATAATAGATATTTTTCTTAAATTATTTATTTTGTCAAGGTTCACCTCTAAAAACTAGTACTATTATCTTATAAAAAGTGATTAAAACGTTACTCAAATATTTTATGTCCAAAAAAATTATTTCTAAACTATATAATTTCTTGTTTAGTCGTTATATTCGCATCTATACAAGACATTTGTATTTAAGACAATGAAAAAGATAGTTCAGATATTTTTTCGTACCCCCGAATCTAAAATCCTGGATACGCCACTGACTAATTATCATGAGACTATTCATCTAGGATTAAATTGAGGGGGTCAATCTTATGAACCAAACATGATACATATTTAATCATGAGATTTAGTCTTGCCAACCGAACACCCCCATAGTGTATTAAAAATGTCAACACGATCACATTAAAATTTCAATAAATATCAATATCAACACAGTGTATTAAAATATCAACTAAGGTTATGTTGACATTTTTAATACACTGCGTTGACGAGTTAGCAACTTAAGAAAGTGAACATTAATACGTACAACGTAATTTTGAATTGATGTTCAATCACTACCAAGAAACACGTAATCACGGTTTAAAGACGTAAAAATTTGAGCAATTGTATTTTAGAAAGCAAGCTGCCACAAGCTTCATTAAATTAAAAAGACGATATGAAACCTAAAAGAATAAAAAATGTAAAAATTGGGCTTTTTATTTCAATCCATGGCCTTAATGTTGCTATCTTTGATCATATGTTTACCGCAGCGGTAGAAACAAACAAAGAAGTTGCATGATGCACAGTGAAAACCAGTGTTTTCATGCCTATCCTCACCACAAACATTGCAGCGGCGTTTTGTAGTGAGAAGTTGAAAGGTGAGAGTGTGGCAGTGAGCTCCGGCGATCACATATTTTTGACCAAACTTGATGTTTTTATACTCGCCGGATGTAGTTTTAAAGCAATATGGATGGAAGGAAATATCGCAGCTGCGGCAGTGATACATCCAGCTCTTTGGGTTCATTTCTTTCTCGCATTCATTGCAGTAGAAATCACCGGGACGGTTTAGAGTGGCGTCATGCGTCAACAGCAGCGGGTGGTGCTTGTCCCATTTAAGGCTGGTGGTTGATGCCGGCAGCCCCACGCAGTCAAGGTGCACAATGAAATCATAGCTGCCGCATGCATACCTATATTCAGAATCCCAGACGAGACTATTACAGCCATCACATAAATTGGGACCTCGTGTCAAAGTATCTACTGGGGAGAGAAGGTTGAGGGGGTGTGGAGGGTGAGCTGCGTGATATATGGTTTCCGGCATTGAAGCGCACTTTATATCTACTTTGAAGCGCTTGCATTTTGTACAGGCATAATATAGACCATTATTATATGTGCCACAGATGCTGCAAAATGACAACTCCCATGGTTTAAGTTTGTGACCGGATTGAAGGAGAAAGCTGTGATCATGTTTGTGGAAAAGAGGAAGAGAAGTGAGCTGAGTTGGCAAGAGGAAGCACGCCAAGTGAAGATAGTATTCGCAGGATCTCATGCTACATCTCATGTAGTAGTAGTTATCTTTACTACTACTACCTGAATAAGAAGAAGAAGACGAAGAAGAAGATGATGTTTGTTTCAGAAATATCGGAGTAATGCACCCATCACATATTAACTCCAATTTTATACAAGAGTAGTCTTCCTCATCGTCACTATTTTCTTCATTTTCTTCTTGAAATGATGATGATGAGACTAATGTGAGTTTGTGATGGTGTAACTCATAATCAACATCATCTTGAGGAGGGGTGAGTAAATGTGTATATGCTTCAACTCCTTGTCTTCTTAGAAAAGCTCCAATTAGGTCCTCACTCACAGCCACATCATTCATTGGAAACTCCATGACCCCCTTCTCTCTACATGCAACAAAAAACACACATATTTCAACATTACAATTATGATGTAACAAACATACAAAATCAACACGTGTGCATGTACCTAGTGGTGGGGAGCAATTTCTTGAAGGCGCAGTTGAGATGGACAACGTAGCTGCAAAGCTCACAATGATATATCCATTGTTTGGAGTTTAATTTGTTTATGCACACTTCGCAACGGTAGTTATATCTAAGATATTGAGGAGGGACATGGAAAGAGAGAGAGAGGGAATGATTGTGATCTTCCCTTTGGATATTCTGAGGCAAGGAAGCACATCTCTCATGGATCCAATACTGACAATCATCTCTGTTGCACAAGTAGGAACTCCCTCTGCGTGTTGTGCCGCACGCATCACACTTGAAGGAACAACTCCTCTTCAGAAACCTCAATCCATGCTTGGGGTGACTCGGATGACTTATGATCTGCTGCTCCTCGCCATCTTCGGCTGGATACATCATGTCGCTTCCCTGCGCGCATCTGATATGCGTCACAAACGAACACTCTGCATCCGTACATGTGTAGAAAATTCCCCAGACATACGATTGGCAGATTGAACAGCGCCCTTCCACAGCCCCAGTTTTGAGATGTTGAGTGAGTATGTGTTGAGGGTGCATTGCGTGCCTGATCTTCCTCGGCGCCTCTGCACACTCTTCATGTAGTATCTTACCATACCCACATTTCTGGCTACATCCATAACCTTTCTCAACCCTTCTAAAATACGTTAGACACCCATAACAGAATTCTCCTCCACGAGCTTCCACCAATGTAAGTGGATGCCCGTGGTTCCAATGATCAACCATCTCTTCTCTCTCATTTTCTACTTTCTCACTCATTCTTATGTGTGTGTGTATTTTCTTTTTACTTCTTGTGTTTGTGTGAGGTGGTGTCCAGACGAACATATGTATATATAGTGAAACATACTATGGAATCATACAACTTCTTCCCATGTCAGCAAAGAATAATGTATCAAAAAATCAAAGTGTTTCACTATTCCTTTGTCTCGTGTCTTCTGCCTTTTCATTTCTCTCTTAGACACACGCAAAAAAAAATTGTTTGTTTTAAGAAATGTCACATATTTGACTGATGTATGTTTTAAGAAATTGTTTGTTTTTGTGAAGGAAATTGGGTCAAAAAAATTTGTGGCATGTGGACCCACTTTTATATACTAATTCTTTTCATTATGAACTCTTTTCATTTTTAGTTCGTCCCCTAAAAATAAAAACTTTTTATTTAAGGAAATTTCTTTCTCTTAAATGAGGCGAGATTCATTTTCCACTAAAGCACTTTCTCTCTCTTACTTTACTAATTTTGCATTAAAACTCATGTCGTTTCAAAATTTCATATTTCTAAGGGATGGAGGACGGATGGAATACTAGTTAACGGAATGTGAGGTCCACTTACCACAAATAGTAAAATAAAATTGAACATTTATTGAGGATATTGAGGATCGTCCAAATAAAAAAATAATAAATATTTAATAGGACACGAAGGATTACTATCTTTTCAAAACTGAATCACACGAAACTTCTAAAAAAACTTCTAAAACTATTACCAAAGTTAAAATACTCTCTCTACCCCATGATAGTTGAGTCGTGTTCCTTTTCAGTTTGTCCTGAAGTAGTTGAGTCATTTCCGGTTTTGATAAAAACTTTATTCCTTCTTTTACATTACTATCTCTTCATTCTTCTTACTTTATTCTCTCTCTTATTTTACTATTTCTACTTTAACCTTTAACAAATCAATTTCTTAAATTATGTGGCCAAAAGAAATTCTCCAACTATCTTGGGACGAACGGAGTAGTTAGTATCAAGCAACAACTCTTTCTCTTTCTCTTTCTCTTTCTCTTTAAATTTCTGATATAATTATATATCTATCAGTTATCACTCTAATTTTACTTTGTACTATGACTACACTACTATTGTTATAAATTACTCCCTCCGTCCCAACTAGATGGCATACTTTATTTTTTAGTTTGTCCCATCTAAAATAACACATTTCTATTTTTAGTAATTCCCTCTGCCCGATTAATACACTCAACCACTTTTTCTGTTTCTAATTAAATATTCAACTCTCTTTCTTTCTCTTACACTAACTTTTTCTCTCTCCAATTAAACACATTAACCAATAACTTCTAAATCTCGTACAAACTAAAAAATGCGTCATCGTAGCCGGGACGGAGGGCGTACTAATATAGGAGTACTATAATTTGCACAATTACTCAACAAGTGTTTTTCTGTTGTGTGATTAACTTTTCAACATGCAATTACTAATATAGGAGTACTATAATTTGCACAATTACTCAACGAGTGTTTTTCTGTTGTGTGATTAACTTTTCAACATGCAATTCCATTACAAATCTAAATGTTTTTTATTGTAGGTAATTTGCGGATGAAACAATATTTCCTTTGATTAATAACTCATGCATTTCGGTGTCTAGAGAAACACATAAAGACTGTTTGTTAATATGATCTTTTGAAAACTGAATCACACAAAACCTCTAATGTTAGTGCAAAGTCTATATATTTAAGTAACAACTCTTCTTTTCTTTTTCTTTTTCTTTTTCTTTTTCTCTCTTTTTTTCTTCTCTTTTTCTTTTGTCTTTTGCTTTTCCGATATAATCGTATTTCAATCACTGTCTAATTTAACTTTGTAAGATTACTATTGATATGATACTAAAATACACTTTATTTTTAGTACTCAGACAGCCACAATACGATTGCTAGTAGTATAACACTAATTAAATCGGCTCTATGGTATTTAGTTGGGCCTCTGAAAAGTAACTCAGCCCAATTTACATGATCGTGGCCTTTATACCACTACAATTGGGCTGGTAAAAATCAATGGTAGATTCTTTTTTGTCATTTTAGTGAGACATTTCTTTTATAAAAGAGAAGAGAACAAAAAATTGTTGGCTCAGTGTTTTAGATATATGAATAAAATGGAAAGAAAAATTTTCCCTCAAAAACTTCAATGGGACATTGTTACGGTATGAATTCCTCGGTCCCTCAATGAATGAGGTATTACAACTTATGTACTTGAGAACAACACACACACAACTTTTAAAAAATACTAATCAGTGACAGCGGCAGATAGCTCAAGAACTAGTGACGGTAAAATGGTTGAAAAGCATTAGTCACTGATATGAACTTGCCATGGCAGCTGCCTATGTTCGCCGTATTGGATGGATTAGTAACTTTAGTGACAGCGGCAGTTAGCTCATGAACTGATAACAGATAAATGTCTTAAAAGTGTCAGTCACTAATTAGTGACGAACTACACCGTCACTAATTTGAACTTACCATGCCTTGTGTTCTACATCATTTGGATTAGTAAATTTAGTGACGGAAAAATCCGTCACTAACAGGCTTTTTAATAAATGATATGCCAATATTTAATCTGGCACTAATCTTATTAATTTATTTTTGAATTTATTTAAATATTTATAAGAAATCATGTTTCTTAGTTTCACAAGATCATATGTTGGCAATTGAATGTTTCATACGTGAATTTCTTTTGTAATACCTTATGGACTCGGATCCGGATCGATCCGATGATTAATGGATATTATGACTAAATTTGCATTGTGGGATATGGATGACATGGAATTGGAAAACGGGTCTCATTTTTTGAGACTGGAAATAATAAGTTTAGATCGGAGCTCAACAAAATTCAACTCAAATCCGATCCATTACCATTTTATAGATGAGAACCAACATTTCTTAATTCTTAATCCATCAAGATAAATGCATAAATCATGCCTTGTATGTAGGAAATTCGTTCGAAGAAACCCAACAATGGGCCGCATAAGTCGGCCCACACGATAATTTCTCTGAAAAATAGCAGTAGAATATAATTCGATTATTCAAAGACCATTTATTTCGAGGAAAAAGATAAAATAGTAGTACTAAAGTAGTATAGTAAAACAAATTTGAAACTATTCAATCTATCAAAACAAATGATCGATTATTTTGGCTATTTTTGTCAAACTTAAAGAAAAGCATATGTATGACATGAAAATAAGAAAGTGCATTGCAAATTCTTGCGAACAATGCCGAAACTTGTTAATCTACTTATTATTTCAGCTGTGTAGAATTGTATTTGTAGGCAGTTACACAAGAGTCGAGACAGAGTGATGGGATAGAGAGAGATTAAATTTAAATAACAAATCCACCATTGACTCGAATGACTTGACCATTGACCCATTGGCCCGCATCGGAAACGAGAAAGCCAATGATCTGGGCAATATCATTGGGCTGGCCCAGTCGGCCCATTGGGCAAGCATCCACCAACCGCTGCACCGTCTCTTCACTCTTACCCGCGAAAAACAGCTCCGTCGCCACCGGCCCCGGCGCCACGCAGTTCACCGTGATCCCGCTCCCCTTCAATTCCTTCGCTACTATCTTCCCCATCATCTCCACCGCCGCCTTCGACGCCGCATACGCCGCGTACCCCGGCAGCGCCGCCCCCACCACCGAGGTCGATATCAGGACGATCCTCCCGCCGCCGCCCCGCGCCAGCCGGTTCGCCGCCTCGCGGCATGTCAGAAACGCGCCCCTGGCGTTCACGTTGAACATCGCGTCCCAATCCTCGACCGTCGTGTCGGCTACGGCGGGATACTTGGGATCCGAAACTCCGGCGCAGTTTATGAGGATGTGCGCCGGAGTTCCGAATTCCTGCTCCGCTCGATCGAAGAGCGATCTGACGTCGTCTGGATTAGACACGTCAGCCTTCACGGCGACGGCGATCGGAAGAGTTTCGGCGGTGGCTTTGGCGTTGAGATCGGAGGCGAGGAGATCGGCTTGGGTTGAGCTGGAGGTGTAGTTGATGACTAGCTTCGCTCCGAGTGAACGGAGGTGGATGGCGATTTCCCGGCCGATTCCGCGCGAAGCTCCTGTCACTATTGCTACGCGGCCATGGAGATCTGCGGAGGCGGTGCTTGCTGCCATTGATGCAATTGAACCTGAGAGGTATGAAACTGTGACTAACTGCAGGTTTTTGAAGCTCAACACAAACAAGTTGCACTTGCAAAAATAAATAAAAATTGGTACTAGTTTGACCATGAACACAATTTCATTGGCAGTAATATATTTATTGAATCAAATCAAGCATGTTCTCTAGTGAAGCTGAGGTCAGCGAATACGTAGCATACTAATCATAGAATCATGCCTTCTCACCCACAATCTATTACTTAAATACTAACTTGTTGGCTCTAAAAAATCTTATAGTATACTTGTTAATGTTTTGAAATCAAGCTTCTGAAAATGAAAAATGAAAACTACTATTAATCTCTAGAAACACTGGTTAGACAAGAAGCTATAGATAGTGATGCGAATGTGTGCTACAATCTTAATTTGTATCATATCAAGGAGAGGAATATACATCCTCAACTAGAGTCTAGACACTTGCAAAAGTTGTTCTTTACATATCTCAAACACCAAAATACAGAGAAATTTGAAGAAAACAGTTTGTCATCGGTGTAATGGTGATCTCCAATCAAGATTCTGTTGAGGATAGTCTTTGTGCATCTCTTGGGGAGGAATGAATGTGTCCAAGGAAAGCCCGGGAACATTGAAAGCAAGATCATCAATGCTGTAACTCTCTTCCATCCTGGTAACCCCATGCCCTGCTCTGAGGTTATCTCCAAACCTTGTAATGACGACGCTGGATTGGCCAGAATGGGCGATCATCATCCCCTCCACAGGACGGTAGTCATCCACTTTAGTGGACATGGTGGTTTCCCAGTATGTAGGGTGGCAGCCAGGGGTCTGGATTCTGGTCAAGTATGAGTCTTCCAAGTAGACGAGGAGGCCGCTCCTCTGGCTGAAGTAGCCCACACTCACATGTTTGATCATCTCAGCAGTCGTGTCGCTCCTCTCAGCTAGATCGCCGTGCTCTGCTGACACCTTGAGCACGAAGCAGTCGACACCTGAGATGTGCTTCTCTCCCATGTACTGAGCGAAAGAGAAGACCTTTGATATGGCAAGTGGATCCAGTCCCTGAATAAGGATTTAACGGTTGGTGAAGGATGGTAAAAGAATAGGTAAATAGTGTCCAAAAAGGGTACTAATTCTCATTGCTTCTATTACCTAACTATACCAGCAAAGTGCTAGACCATAATTGAAGTAATAATTTATCATTGTGCCAAAGACTTGTAAAACTAGAAATGTTGGCAGCAATGAAAGGGAAAGATGGGGGTGGCTTGCCTGAAGAGCGCGTCGGAGAGGGCGGACGCCCCCTTTGGCGGCGTGTGCACCGAGCCAGGGGGTGTGGCGCCAAGCCAGATTGCCATCGCTACCCGCGACGACCTTGTGGCCGGCCACAGACAGCTCGATCAGCCATTTGTCAGGGACCATTTGCCATATGACGAAGCAGCCCTTTTGGGGAACACCAGCAGGGTCATCCACCATGGCCATCGCTACCGTCCCGGTTGCGTACATGTTCTTGACCTCCCCCTCCAGCCTCCGGCAGCCGGTTGCGGCTGTGAAGTGGTGGATTATGTATTGAGCCGAGGAAGACACCTAATTAAGGCATGAATTTCAGCAGGCAGTAAAATTGTTTTGTGTGGTTAAGAGTGGATGAAATGTGAGTCGGCGCATGCATTAAAGTGTAGTGCAGCAATAAAATCGATTTGTGGGTGGTAGTTGGATGAAATGAATATGCGATTCTTCGAGGCGAATATTGAATAATAGGAGTACTAGACAGCGAAGTAACATAGTAATACTAAGAGTGGGGGTCCTAATCCTAATCTTAATGTTAATCTTGTAGCATAGAAATGATGTAAAAGCAAAAAGAGAGAAGAAGAAGACTGACTTGAGAAATGGGGAGATGGGAGTCGACTGAAACGGGAAAGAGGGGGCAGCCCAGAACGCTCAAGAGAATCTTGAGATCAGATTTCTTGTGGAAAAGCTGAGGGAAATGGTTTCTGAGCCAGTTGGTCCACGTTTGAGCTTTCTTGCTGCAGCTTTCTTCATTAGAGAGCTCCTCTGATACAGGAGCCAGACTCACACGATTCATCTCATTTGCAAATTGCAACCTTTCTTCTTCTCTCTTTTGATTTGGTCTTATATTTAGACTATGGAGAGAGAGAGAGAGAGTGGGGAGTCTGTTAAAGTTGAAGACTTCTTAAAGGGTGCACCTGGACCGGGATTTCGCCTTTTGCTCTCACCACGTGCACTTGATGCGCGTGTCGGGACAATGCATTACTCAGTAGTAGTTGTAAAACTGCAGCAGCAACCAATGCACAGCTAAGTTTAGTTTACTAAAATCGGACACACATTGACTCGTAAATCTTGACGCCATTTATTAGCAGTTGTGTGGTGTAAGACTGTGTAGCCGAATTTTTGTAGCAAGGATGATGGGAAATTTCATGTAATTAAGGTGTCCATGTATACTTAAATAGCCCACCCAAGCATGTGAAAATTGAAACTATGGAGTATTAAATTACTCGAAGATCTAATCGAGGAAAAGTAGTTATAGCAAACTGGGATATATTAGATTACTTTAATAGCGAAAAAAACACAGACAAACCGTACGTCGTGAGCTGTTTCTGTTTGACATTTTGCTAAAAAGAATCAGTCCCTATATCACTATATGCAATGAAAATGGATGGGGTTTGTAAACTGAGGATTAGGGATAAGAGCCAGAGAAAAAATAAGGAGTTACTACCTTTTATGTTTCTCATTCGTAGCACAAGACTGCAATGATTATCCTCTCAATCCCATTAACCTTGAATCTGAATCTAAACCTACAACTTTAATTATAATCACTCAAAAGCAAGGACTTTTAGAGTGGGAAATAAAAAATGAAGTAAAAATATTTTTGGAAAAGGAAATTAGAAAGGCGCGTGGTATGATTTGATTAGAGTTAATGGTGGATGGGCACGTTTTATATTGGATGGAATTGTTTTTGCAAAGAGAGCTTTTAAGGGAGGCAATGCATCGGCAGCCATTGCGTCTCTATCTGTAATTATGTTCTTTCTGGTATGTTTGGTACAAACATAGCTTATATTTACCCTTGTATTGTTTCCCCTTATACCATCTGAATTTGTAGACTCGATCATCGCTTGTTTATACACGTGTCATTTCATTTGTATTTCCCCCCTCCCTTATAATTAAGCACCTTCTATTTATGCATGTTATTTGCCACTTTATTCATTCTTTATCATCTTGCTAATTATTTTAAATAAAGTTTTTTAATGATTAAAAATAATTCTCCATTTATCCATGATATTTGGAGTCTCTTTTTAATATATTTTTCAAAATGGTTTATAACAATAATTTATTTCTTTATGTGGTAATTTGAACCATCGAAGTGTTGGAGAGAGGAGAAACGTCTTACCAATTAAATTATGTTTATCTTCAATATTTAAATAAAGTTAGAAATGTGATTTTCCTTGTTAGGATATGTAAAAAAACATATGAAGCGCTAAATTTTAACTATATACTGCCCATTTTGAATGTAAGTCTAAACTTTATTCGCGTATTAGACAAATACTGCAAGTTGGAAACAAATAGAAGCAGCCTCTGATTCATCTTATTTTATGGGCTTTCATCAATTTGGCGAATAGGATATGTCCAACAAAAATAATAACCCAGCACCATTATCCAATAAACGTATTCATATTTAAGAGTATATTTTATTTGAAATCAATTTTGTTTTGAGGTAAAGATAGCAAATTATAACAGCGAAACACCAAAACAATACACAATTGAGAATAAAAATTTTGAAAGAAAAATGAGTGAGAGAGAGAAGATATAAAGGGTTTTTGGTGTGAAAAAATTGATTTGATTAATAGGGTATTTATAGATGATTTTAGGATAAGTGGGGGGATAAAAATTAGAAGATAAAAATTGGATAAAAATGGTAATATTATTTGAGTAAGTGGAAAGATTTTACTCCCTACGTTCGCTATTAGGAGTCCCGGTTTACTATTTTAGTCTATCCGCGATTAGGAATCACAGTTCACTTTATTAGAAATTGTAGGTAGGTCTCATTTTGCTCACATTTTATTACTCCCTCCGTCCCACTTTAGGAGTCCCGATTGAGTTTGGCACGGGTATTAAAAAATGTGAAGGAAAGTTGGTGAAAAAAGATAGTGAAATGTGGGTCCTACTTTTTTATATTAGTTTTATAATAAAATGTGAGTGGAGAAAAGTTAGTGGAATATGGGGCCTAATACCATTTATGGAATATTCCAACCGGGACTCCTAAAGTGGGACATCCAAAAATGGTAAATCGGGACTCCTAAAGTGGGACGGAGGGAGTATAAAACTAAAATATAAAAATGGATCTCACATTCCCCTATATTTTTTTCACACACTTTCCTTTAGATTTTTTAAAATTCGTACTGAACACAAATATGACTCCTACTAGTGAACGAAGGAAATATTAATTTTAACTTTTTCTATTTTTTTAAAAAATAATAAATAAAATTGCAACTGCCCACTTGCAGGTTGGCAAGCGGGCATCACCGCCCAACAACAGCGTGCAAGTTTCTCTGTGGCGAGCCACCTACAACACGAGTTTGCCCATTGCTCGTCTCACCGAGCCATGGGCGATCAGCGTTGCGGATGCCCTAACCCCTACCAGAACCAACGATCACATATGCCACAGAGTTGGCCCAATTCTACATGCTAAGAGCACTCACTATGGTTGGCCGATGGAGAGGCCTTCCCGATCGACTCCCATCGGCCAACCATTGCGACGGAGGGGCCGATGATTGGCCTCCTCACCTCCCCCCCAAATGGTCGATGTATCGGCCTTGGCCGATTATATAGGGTCGTCGATCAACCCTCCATAGTTAAGAGGGCCGACAATCGGTCCTATGATCTTTTTTTTTGCTGAAACAGAAAGAGAGAGAGAGAGAGGAAGCAGAAAACGTTGGAAGAAGAAGAAGAAGAAGAAAAGCGGCGCTGGTTGAGGAATATTAAGAAAATGAAAACCTAATTTGTATTTAAACTATAAATTAGTGGACCAATAATTTTATTAAATAAATAGACTGTAAATTAGTGGACAAATAATTTTATTAAATTAAAGATGGCCTCATTTAGGTTTTCATTTAATTAATTAATAAGTTGTCACATATTTGAGATAAATTAAAATTTATTTCATGTACTATAATATTTTTGCCTTTAAATTTATTTAATTTGATAGCATATTAAATATAGAGGTGCTAAAAAATTAAAACAAAATAACTATGATGTGGAAATGAAATGGAAAGGGATAGGCCCTTTGGGAGGGTTCTTCCATTGCATGGAGATACGTCATAGGCCCTTTGATAAAATGGTAATGTGGAAATAAAAAAATAAAAGAAAAAGACCCTCTGGGAGGATCCTTCTATAGTGAATGCTCTAAGCCCAAAAAAACTCAAAGGTGGTGTTCGGTTTCCAAGATAAAATAATACCAAGATACAATTTAGGGTTGAGTTGTGAGATTATTTTAGTCATGGAAGATTAGCTATGACTAATTATCTCATGATTATCTATCTAGGATTGAGTTGTGAGGTTGAATCTCATGAACCAAACATATTACAAATTTTATTTCGGATATAATTTTGTAAATCGAACACCACCAAAATGTATAGTGAGGAATCGGCTTATTGAGAGGATTAACTTTTCTCAAATCAAGGTTTGACTATATATTAAGATAACCATATTGTTCATTTGTCTTGGTAAAAAAATGATATCGATATATGTGTTGGACATTTGGTGATTAGTCGGTCCACTTATTCTGTATTCCATTATTTGATGGCAGCCATTATAATATGCTTATCCTGTATAACGAGATAATTAGATATTCCATATAAGTTGCGTGATTTGACCGACCTTATATGATATTCATCAATTCATGATTATCTTTCCTCTTTTATAAAACCGATAGACATTGACCTTTTTATTATGGATTAGGCCTTCAATTTATCTCTCCGGAACTCTTATTTCGTGGGCTTTCTAGCGGGATGATAAAGCCCAAAAATTGAAACTAATAAGTAATTAGGCCCAATAGTGCATGCTAACACCACTAGTCGGCCTTTCAATAATTCTTATTTTGACCCTCCGTAATAACAACAGGACAATTGATTAAAAGTTAAATAAATGATGTTATGACGATAATAGAGCAAAGTCAAATTTTATGTCTTTATCTATTTTGTTTTTCGTGGTGGGACTTGAAAATTTATTATGACAAGATGAATAGGATTAGTCGAATAAGCAGACAGTTGAGTATAATAGTAGCACGGCATTGGACATTATCTCAACAATGATATTAACAACAGTAATAGCCTAATAGGGACAGGTGCATTTTACGGCTCTGATTATGATGTGTACATTTTTTTTACTCCTATTTCTTAATCTAACCATCTTATTTTATGATCGTGATTGTGATATTATTAATCCATTAGTTCCTAATCTGAATTTATTAATTATGATCATTATCCTATAAGTAAATATTTAAAAGGAGGCGCCGTCGGGAGAGAACTAATATTGCAAGCCACAAACTTAATTAATAAGTAATTATATTGCGAGAGCATGTTGCCAGGCCCACAATTGACATGAATAAAAAACTAAAATAATTGTAGCTTTCCCATTATTGTGCATTATTATATGTTTAGTTATCTTGTAAAGATAGAAAGACAACCCTTATATATTAAGAATGAATATAAGTCATCAAATAACAATACAACATGGCGACTAAATTCACATACATGTTAAAAATAATATACTAAAATTATAATTAAATAAAAACTAATTGCCATTAATAATTTTGGGGTGCAGTTATTTACTGAAGATTTTTTTTTTCTTTTTAAAAGATAATCGATAATAATTCCTCGTTTATATTGTAATTACTGAACCAAGTGGAGTTATTTAGCTCACAAGAAATAAGGTCCTAAGGTGTCTCCACCGTCGCCCTTTCAGTTCGGCCGAATGCATAATTATGCATTGACCACTTCAAATTGCTCATCACCATCTAAAAGGGTCTACTACTCAATATAAATTATCTAATCAAGAAAATAAGGGTTTAGAAAGATCAGTTGGCTTCTACTCAAAATAAGGAGTATTTCTATTGCTAATACTGTTGCCAATATCTGGCTAGTTGTGCCATTCAAATTGTATAAGAGTAATCATACATGTATTCTTTATTTCCGTTTTCTGCTAGGAATGATATATTTATTTACAAAAACTGATCATTAATGATATTACTTGAATAAGAGTAATACGGAGTAATATTTTACAAGTGTCTCATCGATATTTTCGTGACCACATATGACTATATGAGACATTATTAAGAATAAATGAATATAAATAGTAATTAAGGGATGATGCTAAATTAAATACAGAGCCAAATTACTATAAAGACATTGCGCCCCAGAAAAAGAATAAAAGTTACCAGATATAACAAGAAATTAATTAAGGGATTAAGAGTCAACAATGACGTAATCGGTGCTAATTTAAAAGATTGAACAATTAATATCCAATTGCAAAAGGGGTTTGTAATCAATTAAATTTAAAGCCTATAAACCTAATAAAAATTAAAATTATAGCCGTTTTGCAGTTTGCCCCGCGTAATAAATGTGTGATAAATGTATATGCTATGCTATTATGTTATAAAAAATTTGAACATCCGAACAAGCAAAAACTGACATACTTAATTAACATATAAATGTGATTATATATGACTAACCAGATTATAGTATAGAGATAATTATACATTTATACTACTCCTATGTATCGGGTTATCATTTAACTAAATGTATACTGTATTTATTTTCTCTCATATATATTGCAAATAAATTGATATATTTAATCATATAATAGTACAATAAATAGTTAAATACAATACCGTTCAATCACTGGCGAAATATACACTCAACTGGATAACGTTCAATATAATAAAAAATGGACAAAAAAAAAAGTCGATGCATTATACGAACTTAGATATTAAGAGAATCCCATGTGCAAATGGCCCTACCCATATGACTTCTCGTAACAATTTGCTTATATCCAACTCCACTCTACAAACAACTTGTTCATTGTCTCAAGTCCATTGTAATCTCATTTTCATCCATTCTCTATCCTATTTATATGACACTATTATCTAATTTATCTAGAGCTATAAATGATAAAGAAATGCAAAAAAATTCTGATGATAATGGATCGCCTCTACAGTATAGAAAAAGTTTTTTTGTGTGAGATCTAACACCCATTGCAATAATGATGAGATATTAATTTTTCCACCTCATATGTTATCGGATATCAATCAACATCAATTTATATCCATTACATGAGTGGAATTTTCGCAATGCTTTATGATAGCTAACTACATATGGTTGGAGCTCATTTTGTGAAATAATATCCAAAGACATCCCAAATTGAGAAATTGAAGCAATTTTCCAACTACAATAGCTATGGCTTCTAGAAACACGCCATATATATGGAGTATAACATACTCGCACAATTAAAAATACGGAGTATAACTGAGTTGGGCACTTTTTGTCATTAAAAGCATCAATTACTATGATTTTTAGTTTAATACTAGTATCTATCTTGATGCAATGCAAAAAGGATTAATAAATACTATTTATTTCCATACATCATTAATCTATGGAGTAGAACGATAGAGCAGTAATTGGGCATTCCCACGAAAAAAAAAATTACTAGAAGCTTACAATTGCCATTTATAAATAAATTTGATTAGGTTAGACTAATTAGCATAAAAGGCTTATAAAGTAGCCAAAATTTTGAAGGACAGGAACTATTCCACCTTCAATGGCTGTGCATACTCCGACATAAACTTTGTTTAAAAGTAGAGATTCACTTACTTAAATATTCACCCATTTTGGAAAAAAAAAAAACTAAATTAATATTCTGAGATGATAAAGTAATAATCAGGTTAGGCTTTTTTCTAAACTATACGAGGAGCCTCAAATCAAACAAGCTTAAAGATGAAGTCTGATTTGGAAAGGAAAATGCATTCATACGAAAAATCAATAATAAATTGCCAAAAGTCGTTAATATTTCTTCCATGTCACATAAAAAGCCATGTTTGTTCTATTTTACGTGGAAATGTATGTGTGTGTCGTGGCCCCACTTCTCTGTAGTTCTCTTTTTGGCTAAAGTTTTAGTTGCTTTTCAACTTCTCTTTCACCCTTTGTTTCTTTTGCCTATAAGTAATGATTTCCACATCACTTTTAACTAACATCTCCTAATTTTGTTGCATTAATGTAATTTCTACCTTATATCATCATTCTTATATAGTCTATCGGGTCAGAGTGTATATCAATTTCCTTTTATGTCCTATCACATCATTGTAAACAACTAATTCTTATATTATCTACAATTATTACAAAAAGAAGCACTAATATAGGACTAAATAAGACCCAACGAAATGTATATAACACACTTCTTATAATCATTTTGTTATTAGTTTGGTATGAGTGTTATAAACGGATAATCATAACCAACGGAATAGACTAATCACCCTTCTTTATACACGTAAATAATGGGCACATGGTTGGTGCTTGTTTCTAAGGCTAGATAAGGAATCTATAATATTCTGGTGTATAATGTATTGTGGTCTTTTATTCGATGGATCTGATATTAGTTAATCCGATTAATCCCCAATTAATAATAATTCTTTAATGTTTATTTATTCAATAAGCATTGGTAGCTGACATCTGCACCTATTTACACACAAAAATAAAGGTTGCCCCAAGCAACTCAGAACGGCCATCATGTATATCAGTATATATGTATTGTTGCATTATAATCATGTTATAGGAGTATATGTAATGTTGAATCAGACAGATTGTTGTCCAAAAGGAAAATATCGTTCTTCTTCAACTAAACAGCCATTTCAAAATTCTGTTGTCTTGTGGTACGGGGAAATAAAATAGTACATATGTATGAGGTAATCAATAAATTGGTACTCCTTTCGTCACAAGGAAGATAACCCATTCCTTGGACGCACGATATTTTATGCAGTTTTACTTTATGTGTTAGGTGGAGAGAGTAAAGTAAAAAAGATGGAGTATAATATAGTAGAAATAATCGTGTTTAAGTTATCTTGGTTTGGATAAACCAAAAAGAAAAGTGAGTCATCTTTAGTGAGAGGGATGAGAGTATTACATTAACTTTGTTTTGAGGTTGATTAGAGTATTCAAAGACCTTCCAAATTCCATACTACCTTCGTCCCTTGAAAATAGAACTATTATATTTTAGTCCATTTTTTAATATTATGAACCTTTTTTCAGAAAATAATAATTTCTCTACAATAAAATGTGACTCATTCTGTATTCACAATACTTTAGTTATATTTTCCTTTTTATTTTGCTCTTGCTTTATTAGTTGTGCATTTAAAATTTATAGCCATTCAAAATTTATATTTTGAAGGGACGTGGCGAATATCAACATAGTAAATCAACAAGAGGCCGGTAATTACACCTACTTTCTTGATGCATGGGGCATACACTTCTATAATTATGAAAACTCACAAATCAAGTAGTACTTTCTATTTATTGATGTGTATAGAACTCAACTATTTGTTTTTTTTTTTTATCAATTAGTACTTCTATTTATTGATGTATATAGAACTCAACTATTTGTTTTTTTTTTATCAATCGGACACGTTAAATCATTAGTCAAACCAAAACACTATGGCGAATATATAGGATTTGGATCCCCTGCTATGACAAAATGCACAGCAGAGGGGATGTTGTGCACAATGCCACCATTGATTTGTAAATAAAAGAAAATTGTATAACTTCATAAAAACAAATAGAGGGTGATGATGTGCACAACATCCCCTGCTGTACATTTTGCCACGGCAGGGGATCCAAGTCTGAATATATATGTCATGTTAAAGTCCATATTGTACATCAATATATAATTAAAATCAATTTTACACTATTAAATATTAGAATATTTGAGATTAAATCTCATGAATTTCAATAAATAATATATAATATATTAACAAAGGGATAAGATCATCAATTTATTATAATATGATAATTTTCGTGGTTTTTTATATCAACATAATGCATTTAAAATATCAACACGATACATGAGTATTTTAACACAAGTACACGAAAATATCAACACAAATTTACTAATATTGTACATTCATTATATTGAAAATTTTTGATACATTTGTTGATATAAAACTACTTATCAATATATACAATTATAAAAATAAAATTATAAAATTGCATCGTCCGATGATATACAATTGAGATCTCATTAAAATCGTTATGATATTACCTTCAATTGTATTTTTTCTGATAAAAAATAATTTGAATTGAGAGAGTTATAAATTTAAAAGTTTGAGATAATTTTGAGAAAGAGGAAAAATTATTAGTTTTAGCTACCAGTATAAGAGTTGACATTATTACAATTTTTTAATTTATTTAATAATTTGAAATATATTTTAGTTGGCATTAATTCCACAACTTGATCTCCAAATCTATTGATTAAAAATTGGTCTTAGTTAGATAATAGAAATTAGTTATTTTTTTTTTATTAAATATTATTGTACTAGTTCAATTTAGTAACTAGTAGTGATGTGAATAATTGCTAACTAGCTTAATTTGGTAACTTCGCTAGCTTGTCAACGTTACATATTTAATATGTCAACACGGTGACATTTTTATATATGGAGTTGACACGTTCGCGAAGTTAGCAAACAGATTTGGCCCAAGTCCAACCATCATGATCCCTTGTCTGGTCCATTAAAATTCTATATAAAGAAGACTATACAAAAGACATAAAAAATCATAATAGTTTTCGACAACTCCTCTTTGGAAATTTTCGAAATTCTCTTTTCTTTTGAGAGATATTTTTGTCTTCTTTCTAGTCAAATCCTTTTAGTTTTGACAAGCTTTGTCCATCCAACGGCCATAATCTGAGTTTGAGAATAGTTTAGAAGATTTGTGATTGAGTTCTGAAGATCATCACGTGGAGAAGACGCGAGTATATGTTTAAGCATGAATTATTTGCGTTCTAGCATGCAATTACTACTTCTACAGTAATAGAGACATTTTATTTTCTGCACTTGTTTTGAAAAAACGATATTAAATAGTTAAAGTGGAGAGAGAGTAAAGTAAGAGAGAGAATAATGTAGATAAGACTCTTATCTACAATATTCTCTCTATTACTTTACTTTTTCTCCACTTTAACTATTTATAAAAAAAAATTCAAAATGAGTGCGCAAAATGAAATGTCTCTATTACTATGGAACGGATGGAGTATATGTTTAACATGTGAATTGATTAGTTCTATAATCGGTCAAATAGATCATTAGTGTGATTTATTTGTTTATGCAAGTCTTCTGCTCTGCAAAGGACACCAATCCCCAACAGCCCTAGTAACCCTGAAATTAGGGGTGTCGAAACGGGTACCCGCACCCGATTTCGGCCGAAATGGCAGTCCCGATACCAGTCCCGCACTTTGTCGGGTATCCTGCACCCGACGCTGCAGGTACCCGACCCGCAAATTACTAATAAAAAATATAGTATATTCTAACTAGAGGTATTAAAATTTAAAATAAAAAATTATAAAATACTTATATAAATATCGGGTGTTTTGGGACTAATGGGTATACCCGAAAAATCCAAAATATGAATACCCGATCCAGCCCCGTTTTCCGATTCCGTCGGGTAGCTGGTACCCGATACCCGCGGGTATCAGGTCAGGTTGGGAATTACCCGTTACCCGCTGCCCGTTTCGACACCCCTACCTGAAATTGTTGTTTAGATATCATAAATATGTAAGTATAATTCAGATAAAATATACTTACATATCATACTCTCATAATCTAATTATATCACAAGATTTATACAATATTGTTTTATCAATTAAATGAATATAAAATAAAATAAAGATGATATTGTTTTTATTTTAGAAAAGAAAATAAAGTGAGATTGTTTTTATTTTAGAAAATTTATTATTTTTAATGAAATAATAGAAAAAAGAAAACACGAGACGGAAGAAGTAATTTGTTTTCGAATTCTTCTACAATTTGCTTGATATAATGAAAATAGGCAATATGAGCCCCAATGTCTGGAGCTCCCATTTTTCTAGTAGGGAGCCTCAAGATGCCCTCTCTTTTTCATTTATACATTCATTCCATTTAATTCGATTGTGTTCATATTGAAAACATTTAGAAATATTTTATTTTCTTACTTAATCACTTATCTAATATTTTGTAAGAACTTTTCTTGTGGCTATAATGCTCATTCGTAAGTCTTTATCGGTCTAAATTTCAAAATATCTAAACAAACAGACAAATAGGATAAAGGCGTACAGTCTAGATTAAAGTAAAAATGTTGATGATAAAGATAAAACTCACTAATTGATAAGATTGAAAAATTGGGGCACATAGTATCTTAAAAAGAGAATATCATGATTAATGCCCCCATTCCTCTCCACAAAGCCCACAACACTCATGAGCCATGGGTTTAAATTTTAAAATTATGAATCTATCATCATATCTGAATTAATAATGAATCTACAGAGAAAGTAATCACATAGACTTGCTGTTTTTAATGTCCCAAATATATAAACTTATTTTAAAAACTTATTTATTAATATATTTCACTTAATAAACATAAATATAAATATATTTAAATATTCTATTATATGATTTTTCTAATAAGTTTATTTATGTTCGCGTAAATCTCAATCAACTTATACTCCCTCCACTAAAATTAGTCCATGGATTGAATGACACATATTTTAAAAATGAATTAATAAAGTAAGAGAGATAATGAAAAAAAATGAATAAAGTATAAGATAAAAAGTTATGAATAAAAGAGTGTTAATAATTTGAAAAAAATTAAATTAAAAACTAGTACGTATTTTTTATGAATATTCTAAAAATAAAAAAAATGGGATTTATTTCAGAGAGTATGATCAGAAATGGAGGTGGTTATTTATCTGTTATTGATAAAAGCGATGCACGCAATTTTCGGATAGTTAATTATACACTACACGCAAAATAACACGCAAAGCGCAAAGGTTGATTCAGTTTCGAAAATGCATATGCATTTGTTAATAATTGAAGATCATACGAGAAGTGGCATGACATACAAAACAATGGGGCCCACATATAAATACACATATGATTTTATTCTGATGTTATTGTTTACTGTAATTAAAAATCAAATTTAGGGACCAGTTTGTTAACTTTTTTTCTAGAAAGCATAAACTTTAAAATATACTATAGCATTTTTTATTAAAATTTACATAATACTTCGGTCCACGAAAAGTAATTTATTTTACTATTTTGAAATGTTAGAAAAATGGTCTCATTTCAAAATATGGAAAATTTCTCTTTTATGGTAGTATTTCATACGTCCCATAAAAATTATGTACACCTTCCATTTTCGTTCGTCCCAAAATATGAATTCTATTTTTGAAAAGTTATATCAATTTAATAATATAGGTCCAACTATCCATTAACATTACTTTAACTATCATTCTTCTCTTCTCTCTTACTTTATCATATTGAAGTATCATTCTTCTTTTCTCTCTTATTTTACTAATTCTATCTTAATTTCCATATCATATCAAATGCCAATATTTTTATAACAGAGGGAGTATTACTTATCAATTTTCTCTTTTTTATCTCTCATACTTTATTAATCTTTTTACTTTTCCTTTCTTACTTTGCAAATTTTTAAATTAATATTGTCTATAATTAAATTATTTTATGGACGGAAGGAGTATTATACTTCGTTTGAAATTTTATGTAATAGGAGTACTATCATTTTGTAAATAAAATGGAGAAAATAGTAAGATAGAAAATAAAAATTAAAAATGGTATTTCTATATTTAAAAATATTAATACTAATTAATGTGGCATATAATTAATAAAAAAAATATGTTAAAGTGTGACAGAGTTTATAACAATTTAGACCCCGTCCTTGTCATCTAGAGCTTAAAATTTTATCTTGAGATAGACTACGTGTCATCCAAACCTCACGTAAATAAATGAATTCCCAAAAATGTCCCGTGGGCTTTAATTGGATACGAGACAAATGTGGGGCTCATTGGTCCCACTTCAGCCTGCCCTTATCCATAGAGACAATCCAGCTCACTCACTCTCTCTCTCTCTCATGCATGATTAATCTCTCAGGATAAACCTTCCAGATACCTAGAGATAATGTCATACTCCCTCCATTCCAAGATACTCCCTCCATTCCAAGATAAGTGACCTATTTTTTTTGGGCACAAGATTTAAGAAATGGTATTTAAATAAGTTAAAGTGGAGAGAGTAAAATATAAGAGAGGGAGAAGTAGAGGAGAGAAAAGAAAATAAAGTAGGTGGAGAATAAAGTAAGAGAGATGATTTTTTGCTAAAAATGGAAATAGATCACTTATAGTAGAACATCTCAAAAAGGAATACAAGTCACTTGTATTAGGACGGAGGGAGTACTAAATGCCAAGCTCGCCCTCATCAAGTCATTCCTGCACCTCATTTTAAATGTTTTTATTTTTATTTTTATTAGTACTAGATTTTTTTTTTTTGCGTCTCTCTATAAACGTATCAAGATTTTCGTATACTGTTAGCAGTAAATATAACATCATTTTAGCAACAGAAAGTATTAATATAAAACTTTAATTACATTGATATGAATGCATTTAAACCATTAAGTTTACCTTAATTAGATTTTAGAATCATCATGAATTCCATTTTATATTATCAATTTTGTTATTTTTTATTTCTTGCATCACTAAATGTATTTTTAAATACATATTCTTAATTCTACAAATAATGTATAGTAGTATTAATTAGTTGATTTGTTTATAAATAAAAATATAAGTAGAAAAAATAAGATCAATAAATTATATATATTTGTAGATTTGTTGAAAAGTAAAATTTATGTCAAAAATCGTTAACTTAGATATTAGTCCAAAAAGTAATGTAACCAACTAGTAAATAACAACATTAAAGTTAAACTAATTTATGCTTACAATTATCTCTGTAACTCATACTCCTACTTATTAGTAGTAGTACTACTGCTACTATATACTCCGCTAGGAAAATGATGAATACTAGAATTCATCTCAATATAATATTCAGACCAATTTCTGATCATGAAATTTGCAAATCTAATAGCCAACAATGCACCAAAAATACGAAGGGTCATTATCAAAGATTTTTAGGTTAATTATAAAATCCGGATTTGAGGTTATATTAAGATTATTTTAGGTCATCCTTAATATAATGACTAAAAATTATACTAACAATAACATAAAAATGATCTATGTATACATAGGGGGTGATCAATTGTTAACTTATCATTTAATTGCTAACTACAACTAATTTAAGGCCATAGAATTTTAGAAAACGTATGGTCTATAATTTGCCACGTGTAATTTTCATTTTTATTAATAAAATAAAAAAAGATAAAAAAAAACGTCAAATTAGGGTTTTAGATGAAAACGTCAATATAATGTTTCGGAAATATCAACACAATGCTTTGAGAATGTCAACACGATGCTTTAAGAATGTTATCTCATTGCTTATATTGACATTCTACATGTATTATATTGACATATTTTATATAGTATGTTGACATTTCTGCTTTACGAAAAAATTGAAAAATTTTCGAATTTTTTTTCAAATTTTGACGTCGGAACATATGCATGTATGATATCGTTGGAATCCTTATAAAATTATCTTTAATTTGATATATGTTATATGAATTTAAAGTTTTGGGATTTCTTTTAAAATTTAGTTATAACTAAACATGTAGTTAATTGACATTAATACCCCTATTGATATTTTATGGAATTAATCCTATGGCTTTATTGACGTTTTTTGTTGATCGTATTGATATTTCTTGGTTGATGATCTAGGCCCTTAATTTGAATATCTAATGGCTATTATTTAGTTGTAGTTAGCAATTAGGTATTGACTATTGAGTTAGCAATATAACACCCCCCTTATACTTAATTATATTTTTTTTATTAAGATTGAGTTTTGCATAGATCAAAACCATATCTTGCTATACACTGATAAACAAATTATAAACAACTGAATGCAGTCATAAACTAAATGATTAATTAATAAATGAATAAAAATAAAGATAAATATATAAAAGTAGTAATAAATCAGTTTTTTTTTTTTTAAATTAGACACGAAAAAGTAAAAAATCTATGTTTAGTAGGGATAGTGATAAAATGCAAACTCTATATATTGTACACACTCCAAACTCCTCAACACAGTGTAAAATTTCAAGATTTTGATGTCAACACAATGTCAGTACAGTGTCAACACAATGTCAACGCAACATCAACCGTTGACACTACGTTGACAATTTTTGTTGCTATTATTTTGTCATCTATTGACATTTTCTAACGATTAAAATCATAGTTTGGAGTTTGTACAATATTTAGAGTTTTGCATTTGATTATGTCTCGTTTAATGGAGTACTATATTTGTGTTAAATGAAGAAAATAATGGAAAAAAAATAAAACATAGAAAATGTAATATTTTTTGCTCAAAATAAAAATGACTCTATTATTTTAGAATGTCCCAAAAAAATACAACTCTTTTAATGTGGAACAGTGAATACTACTAATCATTTTACTCAAAACAGAAATGACTCTAGTATTTTTAAATGTACCAAAAAGAAATACTAACTCAATTAACTAGAAACAAAGAAAATAATATTAGTTTTTATTTAAAAAATATGCTATTTGTCAAATATAAATAAGAGAAATTTGAAATAGAGATATTAAATTAAATCAAATTGAACTATATTTTAATATATTTATATATGTAAAAATCACATACAAGATATTAAACTAAATCAAATTAAGATATAAGTATATATAAAAACGATCAAAATGAAAATACACCTTAATACAGGAATGCAGGTCAAAATTGATCCTAAAATTGGGCGATCTGATGGTTAGTAATTGCCCAAAAACATTGAATGTCATTATTAATTAGCTTTAGGCACTTTATAAAATTTGAGATTATTAGATCATTTTAGGTCATTATTTATTAAAATGACCTAAAATAGACTAACAGTAACCCCAAAATGTGCTATGTATAATTTTGTTCTCTATTTTCATAGTTAAATTTAGTTTTACGTTGATCAAAACTCGTTCTTTTTTCTAAATCAAATTAACATATTATAGTAGTACTATGTTGTCGTTGTTGTTCATATTTGCACACGTTATGATATACATGGCATATCAGTATAATATGAATAATTGGTTCCTTTTTATTTTTTAAAGTATTTTCTTACTCTCTCCGTCTCAGAGAAGATGTCACACTTGAGAAATGGCACGGGATTTTAGGAGATGTTATTTTGTGTGTTAAGTGGTGAGAGAAAATATAATTTTATAATTGATGTGAGAAGGAACTTTTTCCAAAAGAGGAAATGTGACATCTTTTGTGGGACAAACTAAAAAGGAAAATGTGACATCTTTTATGGGACGGAGGGAGTATAATACATTATTGGTTTCCTTTTTTTTTAGTATTTTCTTATAATACAGTCCAGCTGTTAATATTTTCTTACAACACAATCCAGTTGTCCGTAAATAAGAATCTCATTTTCTTTTTGGCATCGATTTAAGAAATATTAAAAAAAGTTAGTGAAATAAGGATCCGACTTATATACATTAGTTTTAAATGATACTTACACCGTATTAAAATAAAATAGGAACATT
Source organism: Salvia hispanica (assembly GCF_023119035.1). Classification (NCBI taxonomy): domain Eukaryota; kingdom Viridiplantae; phylum Streptophyta; class Magnoliopsida; order Lamiales; family Lamiaceae; genus Salvia; species Salvia hispanica. The sequence goes on from NC_062966.1 coordinate 12,683,168, forward strand.
TGAAACGGTACGAGTTTTAATGCACAATTGGTTAAGTAATGAGAAGAATTGGTAAAGTAAGCGAGAGAGGAAAGAAAAAATGAGTAAAGTAAGAGAGAAAAATGGGAAAAAATAGTGAAAGTAGAGTTAGTGGACTGTGGGGTCCATGTCCTAAAATAGAATGATTCTAAAATTTTATTTTTAAGGAACGACCCAAAATGGAAATAGTTGCTATTTTTAAAAAATGGAGGGAGTAGATGTTAGTGGAATGGGTTATAGGATGGTGTGACCTCTTTACCATTTATAATAATTTTGAACTAGACTTTTAATCGCGGACGAATTAAAATGAAAAAATGGGACACTTATTCGCGAATAGAGGGAATAGATGATATTAATATTTACTAGACTAGTACTACACATCAAATAATGGTCCAAATTGAATTTTAATTATTATTTTTTAAAATGTGTTAGTATGTAGTAATGAAAAGAATCTCCATACTCAAACTGTTGGGAGTAATGAAAAATACTTATATGAAATTGAGTTTGGTTAATATCACTAGGACATTATTTTCATACATATTAATTTCTTCATTAATGTGGGGGGATTAGTTGTTGAATTAAACAAATTCGTGTTAAATTGAATTGAATATCATATGATAAACTTGATATTTGTAGAGAGGAGGACGGTTGACCACATTCAATAGAAAATAGTATGGATAAATATCCTATACACAAAATATCAAAAATCCTTATATTAGAGAGATTATATCTCAAAATCATAATCCATAATTTTAATACAGAGAAATAATACAGCTATATAAGAAGATAAGGCAAGTTCAGATAATGAAAGTAGGGGTAAACCGTAAAAGCATAAGAGCATCCGCAATGGTTGCTCTGATCTCGTCCGAGAAACTGGAAAAAAAAGAAACAAAAAAAGAGAGAGAGTGCCACGTGTCAACCCCTGATTACTTAATAATCCACAGATTTTTACTGCCCGTCCCTGATTTCTTCTCCACTATAAAATCCCTTATCCATCGCTCACAATCTCTCGTGCACTTTTTCTGCTACTCGAAATCATCAAAATTATATTCAATCAAAAACAGTAATCCCAATTCCTTCAATTTTGAAATCACAGCAATCAATGAATCAAGAGCAGCCTCCTCCTCCTCCTCCTCCTCAGGCGATGGACGAAAGGGATTGGAGTGAGCTGATTCCGGGTCTACCGGAAGAAATCGGGCTGGAGTGCCTGACCCGGATGCACTACTCGGGGCACCGGATGGCTTCCCGCGTGTGCAGACGGTGGCGGCACCTCTTCCAGAGCAAGGATTTCTACTACCACAGGAAGCAGACGGGGTTCACCCACAAGGCGGCGTGCTTGGTGCAGGCCCTCCCGGCGCAATCGGGGTCCAAACCGACGGGCCAGGCCCGGTACGGGATATCGCTATTCGACCCGGCGACGCAGGGGTGGGACCGGGTGGAGGCGGTGCCCAAGTACCCGGAGGGGTTGCCGATGTTCTGCCAGCTGGCGAGCACGGAGGGGAAGCTGGTCCTGATGGGCGGGTGGGACCCGTCGAGGTGGGAGCCCGTGAGGGACGTGTTCGTCTACGAGTTCACGACTCGGAGGTGGACTCAGTGCGCCGACATGCCCTCAACTCGGTCGTTCTTCGCGATGGGGGCGGCGGAGGGGAAGGTGTTTGTGGCGGGGGGCCACGACGAGAGCAAGAACGCGCTGCGGTCGGCGTGGGCGTTGGATGTGAAGGAGGGGGCGTGGTCGGAGTTGAGCGGGATGAGCGAGGAGAGAGACGAGTGCGAGGGGGTGGTGGTGGGGTCGGAGTTCTGGGTGGTGAGCGGGTACGGGACGGAGACGCAGGGGGTGTTCAAGAGCAGCGCGGAGGTGTATGATATGAGGAAGGGGGAGTGGAGGCGGGTGGAGGGGGCGTGGCCGGTCAGCCGCTGCCCGAGGTCGTGTGTGGGGACGGGGGGGAATTCGCTCATCTGCTGGGCGGAGGCGGAGGTGCCGGTGCCGGTGCAGGTGGGGGTGGACCTTGGGGACTGGACGCTGGTGGCAGGGGCGGCCTATCAGGGGGCGCCGCACGGATTCTATGTCAGGGAGAAAGGGCAAGGGCAAAAGGGTAAATTCACTAAGGTGAGTGTGTGCGATGACTACTCTGGGTATGTGCAATCTGGGTGCTGCGTTGAAGTTTAGTAAAATTAATTAATCAAAGTCAGGTGTGGTGACTTTGATCTGCAACTGCAAGCGATGTGATTTTGAATTTTGAATGTGTATACAAAATCAATACTCCTACTACTCATCCTTTTACCTATCACCGTCTTTTTTGGGGTTTTAGCTTATCCCTTCTCCTATGTTAAAAAAGGTTTGGCAGCTGCGGCATCATCATTTATTAGCATGGCCCCAGCTCTTGACTTTTTCACCTTTATTTTCATGCGTGTTTAGCATTCAAATTCTCCTTTATTACTTGTCTTATTAATCTACATAGCCACTGCTTTGGAGTGATGTTTGATCAGAAAATCATCTCAATGAGAGCTGAGATAATTAGCCAAACCGAATTCCAACTCAACTCTGTGTGAACGTGAATTTTGTTATGGATCCCAAAAGCTAATTTTCTAATAAAAAAGGAGGGAACTGGAAGATTGCCTTGTGCTTCGAGAAATGGCTACCTTGGATATTTTCCTTGATGTAATAAGCAACCATACATTCTTAGCCTCTGCATCCTTTGCGGCAACAGCTACTTGAGTTGCTCTTCAGTTGAAGCCACCATTGTAAGATGTAGTAATGTTTCAGTGCCACTGATCCAAATTCACAAGACAGAAAGAACTATTGTTGCAAGGACCAGTACTTTAATTTCCTCCAGTAGTCCACAATTGGTAAATCAAAATCCATCCATGTTTCTATCTTCTCATTTATATGGGCACCAACACTGGGAATAAGTGTTTGTATATTACTCCAGTGGCCAAAACAGAATGACGTAGGGAATACTACTTATTTATAGTAGTTGGTTACTTAGCGCCGGCCAACTGTGACAGGGGGGCATAAAATACAAACGTAGCTGCTGTCATTCTCTGTGGGCCGGCTGAGCATACGCAACACTCAACCCCCATCATGCATATCTGACATGTTCTATACTAGAACTACATTTTGTAAGCAAGATTCTGTTAGCATGCCTCAGGTCTATACTAGAACTACATTGTGTTGGAGACCGTCATATATCATCTCATTAATCTTCACTCAAATGTACTCCATATTTCATTACTTGGATGAAAAAACAAATCAAATTTTGGAATCTTAATATACAACTGGAACCCTCCTCTATAACGCTTTACAATCTTGTCGAAAGAGCAACTATTACTATGACAAAATTGTACATGCTATGTATGGTATTATACAACAGAGGATGCATCGTTACCCAAATTTGGACCGCGAAGCACCCAAAGATGATCATACGGTGTTGGAAGTGGAAATGGGAGGAATTAGTTTAAGGCATAATGAACTCGCTCAAGCAGGCGAACAACCTGATTAACCATTACTGGAGTGGGAGGTTTATGGCTTAGGTTTGCAGGTAATGCCAAAACACCCTCTTGTTGCATACTTGTAAGCTCTAAGAATTGAGCCAGAATGTCCCCATCCAGTATCTTAGGCACCCCACCCTGTCCGTTTCATTACCAAAATCAAAACAAACTGTTAGATCTCTCTCTCTACACACATACACACGAAGGACACAGCCACAATGTAATCACTATGACAGATTGATAAAAAAAATAACAAATAAGTCATTAAATACTCACCCGACATTCGCGGCTGCGGAACTCATTGTGATCATTTCCCAAGATTGGAGTAGTAAGAGGATCAATGACCAACCTAGCCTGAACGTCTTTTAATAGCTCGTATTCCTCCCTGCAAACATAGATTCCATGCATTCTTACACAACTTTTCAATGCTTAATCTAAGAGAACCCAATTTGAAATAATAGAAAATTGATAATATCATTGGAACACCAACAAAATTAAGCTTCAGAATTTCAATTGATGGGAGCATTCACAACCTAGCAAACTTAGCAGTATATATATTAAGTCATAAACACAGAACTATCTGGCAGGACTTATTTACATAAGGCGTGTTATCTCTAGTTCAATCACAAAGGACTAAATAGAAGAAACACGACAGGTGTACCTTGTCATAGGAATGAAGATTATTATGCTTCCCAACAGCGTCGATGCCATGACACAGTTTCTTGACAAATTATTGGTAGTACTACCAGCATCACAGTCCCTTAGCACATCATCTGCTGGAAGTTTGTATGAGAATGATCCCTGGAAGACGATGCATACAAATCAAGCCATTTAAGGAAACTGCTTAAAAAGGTATCCTTGTTAGGAAATTACCTTCCTCATGCTCATGGCAATTTCACCCATATAATACGAACAACTTAGAGTCAAGTTCCGTTCTGGACTAACATTGTCTGTAACACAAGTTGAGCAATCATATTAATGATTATTGCAGGTTAGTAATGAGTTCTTAACAAATGGCTTCATAGTCCAGGTAAATTCACCTTCTAAATGATTTGCAGACGATAAGACAACAACACTCCCCTTCCGGTCTGAAACAAAGGCAGTGTCATCATCCATCAGGACACAATCAGCAACCAGTCTCTGGACAGGATCACAATATATTTGCTCCAATTTTCTGGAATCCTGGACATTAAGTGACAGTGTCTCAATCTTACACCAATGTTATTAACACATCATTAACCTAGTAATAGATTTTTTTCCTTATTTATTGTTCTTTTAATTATTAAATGAATTCATCCCACATCCTGTTTTGCACACACCCATTCACAAGGATAAAGTAAGACAGATAAGGACTATAGTAAACCCTAAAGCCATCCACTGACCTCATGGTATGAATAGAAAAGAACACCATCTCGGCAATCACCAACAGCTATCCTGGTGAAATGTGCAGTCAGAGTCATTATCGTAAAACGTGTTCTTCCAACTGCCAGCCTTCTCACCCTTTGAGAGTTATCATTCGGAAAACCACACACATAAAACTGAAAAAAAATAATCTCTCTTTAGAAACTCCACAACAATAATCTTAAAAGCAAGCAGTGGCTGTAAGCAGGTGATATTTCACGACTTACAGAATTACCAGCGGAAGCCAAGAAGTAGCGGTCAAGGTAAGGGCAGACAGCGGTAACCAACCCTGGCCAGACAGCTGAATAGGCCAAGCGTAAGTGCCAGGCTTCAGTTTCTTCAAGTTTGACACCATCAGAACTATTATCATCTGGACTGCTGCAGATACTACTGCACGAAAGCTGTTCTGCAGCATGACTACCAATAGGTGAACTTCTCTGGGTCATAGAACCAGTGTCTGAATTTTGCAAGTGTTCAAGGCAAAGAACCACCAAGCGGCCTTTTGTACTGTAAGATTCACAACATACAATTTTTAAATGAATACAAATAATAAATTTTGACCCAAAATCAGACAAATTAGTAAACTTTTAAATACAAGGATCAAGCCCATTGCAACTCTAAGACTATTATTTTATTAAAGGCAGCTTTCTACAAATACAAACCTCTCAGCTTCACCACTTGGCATAATAGCTGGTCCAGCAGATGAGCTAGTTCCAATCACCAACACGTTCTCATTCCCAACCTTTACAAACTCCATGCATTTCCCTGTCTCCCCAGGTTCAAATTTGAAAGATGCCAAAACTGAGCCACTCAAAGAATCCACACAACAAACATCTGAGGAGCATGAATCATTATCCAACTCTGTCCTCATGACAAGCAATAGCCTGCTTTCATTGTGATATAAAACTTTCCTTGGGGTGCCGCCAAGATGAAATTTCTGCACATTAAGCCTCTTACTCGGCACCATTTCCACCTATACAAATTAGAGAAAAAAAAATGTTATGCCAAGTGCTCTTCGCATGAAAGTTATTTCACCTTAATCATACGAGTAACAAGATAAAAGACCCAAAAGCTAATATGCAGCTCTAATTTTGTCAACAAAGAAATGATGGCAGGTAACATACGTGTATAATGCAGTCGATGTAGAACACTAATTTGGCTTAATCATGATTGCCTCTACTTATGTAGTGCTTCAATATATGATACTATATGAAAATGTTATGGACAAGGATAAAAGAATGAAGGGACTTAATATGGATCAACAAATGTAAGAACCGACAACTTACCAAGTGGAGACTATTTTCCGCAACAAACAAGATTCCTCTGGGGCATTCAGTCGAACATACAGGAGTGACATGAGTAGAAGGTTGAAATGATATGGATGTATAAGATAGGCTGTGTCTTGCAGTCTGCAATAGCCAAGGCCTATCACTGAGAGCAATCATATCAGCATCAATGGAATCACTTAATGAAACCAAGAAAACAGGTGTGATACCAATACGGCGTACAGCAATCAGCTGAAGATCAACAGGTAAGTCTCCTTCAGTACTATAGGATGTACTGGACATAGACATTGGTACTTCATTCTTAGAAGAGACCGAGTTTGATGAGACCTGGAAGTCAATTGTAGAGGTACCAACAAAATTCTGCTGAGCAGGTGGCCTAATTGGAAAGGGTGTTGAGGTACTAGGCCACTCAAACCTAAGTAGCATTCCGTTCCTTAATCCCGAAAGAACATACGCGCGGTCAACTATAACAAGCCTCACATCTTGTGGAACACACCCACTAACAGAAGTCCCCATAGTGTTTGTTAGTGATATGGTCCCTGTGGCAAGAACTTGTAGCCCCTTCGCATGTGTAAAGGACACAACTTCTACTGAAGGCTTATGAGTACCAATAACAAATATATTATCAACATGATTTCCAGACAGAGAGGTTGCCACAAGATTATTGACTGAAAAATCCATCAAAACTTTATTCAGATCAGGGTGCTTCTGAGGTATTGAAATACAAGATAACTCATTCTGCAAGTTTACACACTGCATTTGATAAATATTGTAATGATATGCCGACAAAGCTCTAATACCAAGGATGAATAAGAAGGATGGACTGGATGTCGCTACAACTATTATGCTCTGCCCAACAGCTCCGAGACTTATAGTCATATTTTCAGGGAACCATGATGTGCATACTGGAGATGACATAGGAATACCATCAGGAGGCACTGCTGCTCCAACGGGCAAACACAGTCTAACTCCAGATTGGTAAATTTGAATTAATACACCATCAGCCACAACACCACAAGCCAAAGTACAAACATCAGGCCTAAAACCTACCGAGTCAGTTACATCAGAAAAGCTGACACCAACTGAAAGAACTCTGGTCTCTTCCACAAATGACAGTACTAGAAAAGAATGATAAGGATCCGAAACTTTCAATTTAACAGTCCATGTACCAGTTACACCTTGATAAATTGGAGCAGTTTTCAGTAATTTCTCCACACTGATACCACTCCGAATGATCCTTAAGGATCCCTCAGATGCTATCCCAGAGCAGGCAAACATTTGATCATGTTTTTCATCAGGATAATCAACAATACACATGTCCAAGATTGGTGCGATGTTTTGAATTGAACTTCTGTACTGTAGAAATCCCTCTTCAAATTTTAAAATCATCCCATCAGCCATATCAACAATAGCTGCCAGAAATCCACCATCAAGCCATAACAGAGCATTGCATGGTAGACCTTTATAAAGACAATCAGATAAACTTACTCTGGGGCCATCCGACTCAAAAAGGACTTCAATTGCATAGAGATCCCCAGAGTCAGCACTAAATAATATTCTAGGAGCATTAGTTATAATAGGTTCCCAACTCCATGAGCACACATAATTAGAACCAGGTAGTACATTACTATAGTCATCGATATTCATTGGATCATCACTTTTATTTATGTCACCGAGCTCCAGTAAAGCAGAGGCAGCGACACTATAAATACCTTCTTCATCCATAATATCTGGTATTCTAATAATGTTTTTGAATTTCGTTTCCTCCACCGGTGTGAAATTTAAGCTTGTCCTGTAGACACAAGAAGGGCTCTGAACATTCCTGAAATCCATTAGGACAATATCACCGGCCCTAAAGAGGAAGGCAAACCCATGAGATTGAGGGACTTCAACGATATGATAAGCTAATGGTCCAGCTTCTGCAAATTGATATACCACATGTATAGCTTGTTCCGCAATGTCCCATTCTAGCAACATAAGCTCATTCCGATAAAAAGATCCGCGCCTGTAGATCCCGAAGTAGAGCTTTTTAACAATGGGAATAAATTCATAATATTATAGTAATTGCTAAATACAATAGAGCAAAGATCAAGATAGTTGAAGGGGACTTTATAAGTAAAAGGTAAAGTAGCCATTGTTCTCCGTGAACAGGCAGATAGCAACCTATTAAGAAGAATGGCCAGCAAAGGATTCTGTTCTTGTCCAGTTTGATTGTAATCTCGCGAGATGAAGCACATGCTCCATATAGTACCAGAAATATTAGTAAAACCTTTTGCAGATTCCAAGTGTCCATCATTTCCAGGAGGAACAAAGATTTTCTGAAATGAAAGAACAGTTTCGGCATCCAGTTAACTAGTAAAACTGCAAACAGGAACCAGAGAAGGGTGAAATCACATAAACCTTTGGAGTACTGTACCAGCATGGACTAACCTTCTCAATGATATCACCACTTTCAGACATTGAGACCGAAAAAATAGCCAACTGATCCTCATATGCACTAACAGCAACATAACAACCACTGTAGAGAGCAAAGCAATTAGCTACCTACATGAATAGCCACTCTACAAGCCCTGAGAGGCAGCCACATGACTGTCTACTGATGCACGGGAAGTCTAGAAAGCACAATCTTAAAACAGGAAGCAATTAACCTGGAATCAACCGCCAGCATCCTTCCAACTTGATGCCTTGAATTTCCAGGATCAGAAAGTTGAACATGGCTCAAAGGGAAAAACCTATACCCAGAAAAGGCGGAAAACATAAGGTTTTGGGCTCCAAGCTAGCAAAACTAAAGTCAGTGAGATATAAAGTTACATATTGCAGAAAATGAACCTGTGCATTTCATTGCAAAAGGTCAGAAACGAAAGCTTTCCGGAATCAGAAACCACAAGTAAAATGTCCTTCCCCAGTATCTAGAAAACAATTTTTTTTGTCTCATTAGTGTATAGAAAATAATCAAGCAGGTGACATTCAATTCAATATGAACGCCAAACATGATCTTGCACAAACTAATGAGCAACACAAACCTTAGGATTCTGCACATGAAACTTATTGTTCCAGGGAAGGACTGCTAGATCTTTTATAGTGCCAAACACAGGTTGCTCAGAAATAGATTGAACAATCCCATCTTGATCAATTATCACCAGTTCTATTGATGATTCCTGGAACAAGCATCTACGGTTACGAGATATTTGTATATGTTGTATAAATTACAAGCTATTCGTATCTAAAAGACATACACACAAAGGCAAAAATACGCTAGGAATGGACCATGAAGCTATCTAGTTGAGCTTATACGAAGCAATTGTACGATGAATCGCAAGGAATGGAGCAGCTTTGAAATAATGAACATCTAGATACTACGAAAAGATAAAATTGAGTGTTTTACTGATATAATTTTAAAAAACCTGATATTCAGCAAGAAAAAAAGGAGGTGAGATGGTGCGGCAATTGGTCCTATGTGATCGATGGTAGATGCCCTAAATCATACCTTTCCGAAGACGACGTCGTAGGAAGATGAGGAGCGGAAGTGGCCGGAGACAGCTTGAAGAACAACGCTGCCTCTGAGGACAGTTTTGGCCAAGTAAAATGCATCGGAAGGTGATCGAAGGGTAGATGCATTTGGGCGCGATGACGACGACGATGCAGATTGTTCTTCTGAAACCGCCATAGATTAGGGTTTTAGAATTTAACAGAAGAAGGGAAGAAATCCAATCAGTTGAGTGGAAAAGCTGTGGATTTGAGACGGGGTTATCGAAGCTTTGATTGCGCAGTCATGTGCTGCTGCTGTTGCCTGTTGCCTGTTGCCTGTTGCTGCTCCTACTCCATTCCGCTTATTCTATTTCAATCATGCCACACCGATTTCTCACGCACCCCATTCAAATGACAACATTGCCCCAACTCATGTATTATTTGCATATTAAATTTCACTCAACTTTGCCGATTGGTAATGATTTCACATAATTTATCAAATTAAGGTTAAATTGCTGAATTTGAGAGATTGGTTAAATATACATGTTTTTTTTTTGCAACATCTGTTTTTTTCCCAATAAGAGGCGCACTGCCCGAAGGTGGGCAGCGCGGCGTCCATTGCCGGGAAGGGTGAGTAGAGGTGCCCACGGTTCCGGAACCGGCGGTTCCAATTTTGGAAATTGCCGAACCGGAACCGAACCGCGAGGGTGTTTCGCGGTTACGATTCTGGTTCCAAAACCGCCGGTTTCGATTTCAGTTCTGAACCGGCAGTTTTTTACGGTTTTTCATGATTTCGAACCGTCGGATTTTTGCAGTTCCGGCTTGAGTTTCACGGTTCCGGTTTGGAACCCCCCGGAACCGGTTGTTCCAGCATGGTTTCGGTTCGAAAAGTTTTGAACCTGAACTGAACCACGGTTCAAAAATCGACGGTTTCGATTCGGGTAAATTCTCACAGTTTCGGTTCAAACCCGTAAATGCCGGTTACGATTTCGGTTTTAACCGTCGGTTCGATAAACCTTGGGCAGGTCTAGGAGAGGGGAGCGATGTGTGTGGCCAGCTGAGCAGGTATAAGCGTGCGTCGCCAGTTGCATGCGTGTTGCCACACCGCTGATGGGGATGGGTGAGTGAGCAACTTTTTTTGTTTCATATTCAAAACTCTATAAACACAATATAATTTAATTCTATTTCATTTCATTTATTTTCTTAATCTATATTCACATATTCACTTGCTAAAAATGGATTCGAACGGGGGGCGCTTTCCCTTGCAATCAGAATGAGCAACAATAGAGAGATGAGTTTGTCGTTCAAAGGTTTGGGATCCAACGATGGTGGGGACTGAGAAATCCAACTGGATACTACCCCCTTATCCGTTGATAGGGTCGAACGACAATCATTTCCAACTATCGGCGATGAATACTAACGGCTATGAGGTAATCGATACGAAGCCGATAACAAGCCTGGGAATGAGCAAGGGCAATAACCAGCGTATGCATATGGGCTCAAGAGGTACACAATGAAGGAATCGTTACATTTGGCTCGCATCTATGTTCACATGTCGGAAAACCTCATCCTTGACAATAACCAAAAGTTCATGATGTTTTTTTTGGACCGGATTATCGAGAAGTACAACACGAGCCGGCTGAAAGGAACACCTACGTGATTACGATATGCTATGGAAGCATTGGTCTCGGGTGCAAAAGAATGTGACCCACTTTGCTAAGATTATGGTCAATATCTAGGAGACATGGCCTACTAGCCATAGTTTTGTTATTTTTATCGACATTATCCAGAAATTGAAGGATCTCTTCTTCGGAGGAGAAAAGGATTTTCAAGTTCCATGAATTTTGAGCACTCCTCTAGAGAAGCCCCAAATTCAATGGTAGGCCAGATGCTGAATTTGGCGCGTCAAAGAACCAAAGTCTCAGTCGATGCAAGTACTCCATGAGCGAAGGAGTTTCAACCATCGACCTGAACACGAATGGATACAAACCCGCCAACTACGCCCCTCTCCCAGCACCCAAAGTCGTTCTATGGGGGCTAAAACGACGAATTGGAGGGGTTTGGCGGGTCCGAGCACTAAACCACCCCCATCTAGACCGACCTCGACTCTATATAGGGTTGATTTTGCTATGAGAGCATTTCAACAAACTCTCAAGTTCCGACAGTTGGACAGGTTGATCGAGACACATACGTCATCGACTCTCGATTGGCTCCGGAGGTATACAATTCATGATTATTGAACTCCGCACCAACCTAAAGTCGAAGAAATTCGATGGAATGCAATTTAAATTTTTTAATTTTTGTAGGACTCGTCATTTTCAATTTTTTTACTTAGTGCTTTAATGATTTTTTTAATGAAGCAAATTAGTAGTAGTAATTTATTGTGTTATGTAAGTATTTACTATGAACCATAATAAGGAATCAGACTTGCCAATTGCTAATTGATAAATCATCTTTATGATCTTGTTTAGTATTGACCTTAACTTCATTCTAGTAGTAGTACTTCTTTATTTCCTTAAAAATACTTCATTTTATTATTTTAATACATATACAAAAATGAATTTAGTCTAATCTATAAACACTAACATACAATTTTATTAATCATAGTGCATCAACAGTTTTCATTGCTGGATGAGATTAACAATTAGGAAAATAAACGCCGGGTAGCATGAAATCAATTGTAAAACAATCCATATAAATAGTACTACGAGCCTACAAATCAACCGTTGACGAACGCAGACGGTTAGAAGCAACAGCAATCCATCAGCTCCCAGAGAAGACGCATTCGAGCCAGAACTTTTTTTATCTTAGGTGAAACAATTTCTGCTCAAAATTCCGTGACGTTTTAAAATTCTTTCCGCTTCTTTTTTTTTTTAAATTTTGTGCCGTCACTTTGAGATCGTCAAATGCATTACCAGTTTTATGATTTCATTTCTCCGTAATTCGATAAAATTGGCCTTTTCTTCGTCGGATCTTCCTGCTATTTTGTTCTCTGTTTTTCTCTGATAGAATTGATTAAGGAGAGATTGATGCGATTAGATGGATATATGCAAATGCAGCTTGATTTTCTTTTGTTATTTTCTTTATTGTAACGGTGTACAAATTTTGTTGGGAGTTGGTTCATCACTCTGATTTAGCTAGGTTTATTTGTGATTTACAATCTAGTCAACGTTTTTTTTTTTTTTTTGTGATTTGATAGGATGCAAGTCTATCTGATAATTCGTATCATTTGTTGTATGTTTGACATCCATTACATCGTATCTTAAACCATCTAATGTTACTCTTCTTTATAGTGATAGGAAGATAGCACAAAAGGTTGATTCGCTTGAAAAAACTATTTTTTGTTACAAATAAGAGATCATGTTTGGCTAGGATTAATTTTATTGAGGAGAAGGAATAGCGATCCAGTGCTGCATTTTTCAGTAGCTGGAGGATTAATTTATTGATTTTGCAGTGGCAGTATCTGATTTGATTTTACAGTTGTCTTCTTAGACATGGATCCACCTACTGAAGGTATTGAGCTTAAACCCGAGAAACTCGAAGAAGAAAAGGAGGGTGGGCCTTTGCTTCATTGTGATTTTTGTGATGCTGACGTAGTTGATAAAATAGCTCAATCATTTCTTCCTGGTTTGGCTTCGGCATGCATTGACAACACTACTGGTGGTGTCTTTAAGACCCTTGCTACTGTGGCTGTTGACATCAGAAAGGAAATGATTGATTACCTTATCCAAAGAAGTGAAAATTTTGTAGCTGAATCAGTTGTCCTAGAAGGTGGTGGGGATGTGGCAGTATCTGCAGACCCTTATGATATTATATCTGATTTTGTTGATGATTTTGTCCATTCAAAAAGAAATTTCTTCAGTCGAGTTTCAGGATGGCTACTTAGTGAGAAAAGAGAAGACTGGATAGACGATCTTGTGCAGGAGATGGAGATAAATGGTTTTTGGTTGCTAAACCGGAGGAGCACAGTTGCACAAACGCTCTTGAAAAATCTTGATTTCAAAAATACATATCATTGCAACATGAACTTCAAGTCTCCGGAAGATTTAGAAAAGCACAAGTTGAACTGCGATTTTAGGACATTGTCCTGTGGAAATGAGGGATGTGATTCTTCATTTAGTGCGGCTCAGATGGACCATCATGATTCTACCTGTCCTTTTAAAATGCTTCCATGCGAGCAGAAGTGCCCAGATATCATAATGAGACGTGAGATGGACAGACATTGCATCACTACATGTCCAATGAAGCTTGTCAAATGCCCTTTTCACTCAGTAGGGTGTCAATCCACTGTTCCTCAGCGCACAATCGAGCAGCACAGGTCTGATAATCTCCCTGTCCACTTGCTCTATATCCTCCAGGTTTCTCACAAGGAAGCATCACCAGAAGCTCTGAAGCAAAGGGTACAAGAACTGGAAAAGGTAAGCTATAAAAACTGGTTGGCATCTGCTAATGTATAACTGCTATATGCAACTTACAAAAAAATTGGAGATGTGAAGAGGTCTAGTGTGTTTTGTAGCTAATGGGGCCTTTAATAAGTTCTAGTAAACTGATGCTGACATATCAGTCTAGTTGAAATACAATAAACATACTATGTAATACCGAATACTATAAATTTAGCATGTTCTGGTAGTTCCTTTGGATGTCTGCAACCTCTTTGGCTTCTCAAGAAAATTATATGGTCGTAATATCTTCCTAAGATTTTCAAAAGTAGATGTGTTTTGTTATACTTGAGAAAACAAAATAGTTCAAGCAAAAATGAGTATTGATTTCTTTCTAACCTGTTTTTATTTTCATGAACAGTTAGCATCTCCTGGACGATTAGCATCAGCTCGTGATGCTAGATCTTTGACGCATGTGGTCAAGGATCTTGAAGCAAAGCTTGGGCCTATAAAGGTAAAGACAGATAAAGGAAGTGATGAAGAGGTTAAAGATTTGATTGATCTACAGGAGGAGAAGGTAGATACAGAGGCTAAGATGAACGTGGCCGCTAAACCAGTGAAGTTTGATGGGGTTCCTGCTGTAAAGGAAGCAACTGCTAACTCACACTCGGAAGTCAGTGATCATGGAAAGAAAGAATCGATGGAGTCATCTGGTGATGCCTCACAGAGAAACGTGGATCAGGTGATAGCATCAGATTCTGTGCCAGAAAAGAAAAAAGATTCATCATCTCAGAGCGAACATTCATCCAAAGAAGTGGCCAACCCCATTAAAGAAGTGGCTTCCACACCAGCCATCCAACATGAGTTATCCCCAAATGAATGAATCAACCATTGTCAACTATGACTCGCCTCGTGGGGAAGTAGATGTAATGTATAGATAAAATACACACAACATTAATTGAGATCGTATAAGTTAAGGCATCAGGACACACAGAGGAGTTGCAGATGAGTTCAGTTTTGTCACTGTACCATTTTTTTCCCACCTCTTGATCATATTTATATCAACTCGTTTCTTTCATTAAAACCAATGGTTCGCAGAGTTATTGGTTTGTTTGCCGATACAGAGTCTATATTGGCATACAAACCAATGGTTCCTGTGAAATATAATTTGAGTGCAGACTATGCAGTGAAGTTTATTTAATAATTGGATTGTTGTATCAACATCTAGTTTTTCTGTGTACTGCATGCAAACATAGATATTCAGATATTAAAAGGTTTGGGAATGAAAGTTGCAAATGATCTGAGTAAAATGCTTTTGATTGGATTGGCATTTGTAGTTTGCTTTGCTACTTTCTGTGGTGGGAATCTATGCAAATAAAGAGGCTGGAAAGGAATTGAAACTATTAGTCAGAAATATATGTGGCTGTTAATTTGGTTTTGTAGTGAGACAAAGAAACTAGTGGTTTAGTTCTTGAAATTGTACTGAAACATCCCCCACCAACTTCAAGCAACTGCTGCACCGAAACATCCCCCCACTGAAAGCTGTTGTTTTTGATAAAAAAAAATGGGGTTATAAGCTAATTTAAGATTATGTACATATGTTTTGGAGTAATTATCAATAAGTGTTGCGATAAAGCTGATTCCCAGCTTTTATAAGAAAAAGAAAAAGAAAAAGTAGTTTGTGTTTGCAAAGAGTATATGCACATGGATCGTGGCTATTTTGAAGAATGGACGATGCTTCCTCATGTGTGCTATACCACATGCACATGTGTTTTGAATTTGGAAAAAGATCTCTAGGTTCCACCCTCCTCATTTCACCTATACTATATATAGATTGTTTTCGTTGCCAGTTGAGGTACAATTTGAGAGAGAGACACACACAAGCAGAGGAAAATCTATGTTTCTGTTTCACTATTTTAAGAAACTATCAGATTAACATTATTACTACAAATACATTATCAGGAGGTCCTCTCTCCGTTTGGTTTTCAGCTTCTATCTCATTGAATCCGTACATCATTTATTTGTATCAATCACATTGCGTTTCTGTTCAAAATTCTTGCATTAATCGGAGGTAACATATCATAAAGATCCCATCTTTTTTTGTTAAAATTTGTTTACCGTTTTCTCTGTTTAAAGAGCACATTGTTTTGGGTTATGGAATCCATGATCATGCATTTCCTTCTTTATTGTATTGTCCATGTTGTATATTGCTTCACATATTATTTATTCAATGCGCAAATCATTTATTCGTTCTCGCCAATAAAAATTGGTAGCCCTAAAAGGGATTGTCTAAGATGGCGATCATATTCTCCGCAGTCTGCTCTACGATACATATATATATCCCGTTGGAATGGGAGTGACTTTTTCGTGCCAATTTGCCGATTTTGACGATTTGGATGCTCAGTTAGAGTGTGTCTTATTTAGCGGCAAGGTTATCCCGGATGCAAAAGCTATTGAATTTGAGACCATTGATTGTGGAAAGGTGATCCTTGAGGGGTCTCTTAGCATTGGAGGAAGGGACTTGGACCCTGTAGTCTCTCCATAGGAGCATATGATGCCTCAAGCTCTGCCCAAATCTGACGATCTTAGACATGAAGCAGCCTTAAGATTGCAGAAGACGTACAAAAGTTTTAGGACTCGAAGGCAGCTTGCTGACTGTGCAGTCATAGCCGAGCAAAGATGGTACCAATCTGCAGATAATGATTATGTGTTTGTTCTGTTCTGTTCTGAGTACAATTCTTCGGTCTTGTCAAGGTGGAAGCTGTTAGATTTTGCTGAGCTCAAACGTACTTCTGTGTCCTTCTTTGATATTGAGAAACCAGAAACCGCTGTTCAGCGTTGGTCTAGAGCAACGACCAGAGCTGCAAAGGTGTGTAAGAGCATAGGAATGATTCTTTACTGCCATTGGTTATTGGATTTTTAAGTTCAACTTCTTCATTAGGTAGGGAAAGGTCTGTCAAAGGATGAGAAGGCGCGTAAACTTGCCTTGCAGCATTGGCTCGAGGCTGTAAGCTTGCAAATTGTTCTTTCTCCTCGATTTACTAATGGATTTACCTCTAACAGTAATCATCTCCATTCTCGTACGTAGATTGACCCTAGACATCGATATGGTCACAACCTGCAATTCTATTACATTCGTTGGCTCCAATGTGAGAGCAGGCAGCCCTTCTTTTACTGGTAAGGCAAAATTTGCAAGACTCTTAAATCTCAATGATTTAAGAATTTGATGATTGAAGTTTGATTTGCAGGCTAGATGTTGGAGAAGGTTGGAATGTGAATCTAGAGAGATGCCCTAGATCGAAACTTCAACAGCAATGCATAAAGTATCTTGGGCCGGTAAGATCTCAGAGAAATTCGTATGAATATGTAATGGAAGCTTGTGTGATCCTTGGTGGTTGCAGGCAGAGAGAAGCTCGTACGAAGTGATGATATCGGATGGGAAGTTTGTGTACAAGGAGAGCGGGAAGCTTCTAGACACCAAGGAAGCAGGGGAAGATGTGAAATGGATCTTTGTTCTAAGCGCGTTGAAGGTGCTATACGTGGGGAAGAAGAGAAAAGGCGGGTTTCAACATTCCAGTTTCTTGGCTGGTGGAGCTACACTATCAGCTGGACGTTTGGTTGTACAAAATGGTATCCTCAAGGTAAAATGTGTGTTCTTATCACGTTTTATTTATTTATCTTCCTTGCCAAACTGCCCCTTAGCGTTTTTACTGACTGACTGACTTACTGATACTGATACGTAGGCGGTTTGGCCTTACAGTGGACACTATCTCCCAACAGAAGAAAATTTTGAGGCACTAATGACATTTCTTTTGGTACACAATGTTGATCTCAGTGGTGTGCAGGTTAGATTACATATATGTATATGGGAACATCAGCTGTTATGATTGTAAGCAAATTGATTAATTTTTTGGTGCAGAAAGCTCCGGATAATGAAGAGGAAGCAGCTGGTATTCCGCTTCGTAGAATCAAATCGGTACCTGCAGAGGTGGGCAAGCAGGATGACGAGAATATGCGTATATCGAGGTGGTCCCGGAGACTACAGTCCAAAATCAGTCTGCTTAATATTCAGACAAGAACAGAGGAATTCTTCTCTCCAAGATATGTGGAGAGCCCGACGGATGGATACGAGACAGCAGATGACTCTCTATCAGAGTCAGACTCAGAATCAGATACGGAGTTCCTGATCTCAAAGGAGAATCTGTTCGAGGAGGAAAAAGAGGAAGAGAAGGCGGTCTCAGAAGAGAAGATAATGAAGAGGATAAACTCGCATAAAGGGATAAGATCATATGGATTGGCACAGAGCCTGTGCTGCAAATGGACAACGGGAGCGGGTCCTCGGATAGGATGCGTGAGGGATTATCCAGTGGAGCTGCAGCTGCGTGCGCTCCAGGAGATCTGCTTCTCTCCCACTCCCAGACACACTCTCCCTCGCATAACCACTCCAAAAACCTAAAGCTTTTACCTATTCAACTTTGCCAACATCTCAGTACAAGTGTAAAACAGTTAAACAGTAGTGAAATCAAGATTTTTGATTCATGTTTTATGTATATTAAATAGATGAGAACAATCTACATATATTTGTCACCTGTTTTTTACCAATCAAATCTCAACTTATATACAGTTAAAAAGGTGCATGGTGTGGCCGAACAACATACATACATAATGCTGCAAACGAAACAGCTTCCTCTCTTCTACAAACAACATTGCATATTCCCACCGGATGGATGCTCTGCTCTGTCTCATAGAATTGCAACTTCTCTGGCTAGATAAAAGGAAATAAAGCGTACTCCGCATAAAACAGATTCCATATGAACCGGTAAAAATTAGAGATAGCTTCCTGCAAGATTCAACTATTTGAATTAACTTGACATAATTGGTAGAATATGTAGAGTCGAGACATATAAATTATTGCTCAAGTCTTTTCAGAAACTTCCATGTGGATGAGAAATCAGAATCTGCTAGTTACTAGTTACTTCGATAGGAGGCAAAACCAACCTTGGTTTGCTTAAATCATGCCATTCAAACAGTATATAAGCAAAAAATAACACATCCATTAGATTTACCTTTGTGTAGTTTGCCCTTTCCAGTACCCAAGCCTGCAATACACAGCAGTTTCAAATAATTAGTTTACACTAATCATCTCGACACTTTGGAATTTATGCCTTGCGATGTTGCAGAATAATTAGCTGAAATTAAAATTAGTCACGCCTCTAGAGTGGAGAAGATCATGTATTTGAAAAGGAATTCATGGCTCCATACTGGAGTTACAGCTTTGCATGGTAGTGCAGGAACTTTTCTATTTGCAGCTGAAGCTCCATAAAGCAATTTGTTAACCAGAGTGCGATATATGTTCAGATTTGCCATAGTAGTTTTTTATTAACTTGAAGAGGAAATATGTAAAGGCGTCAAGCTAGAGTAACAAAAATCATGAAATAATCTGATCTAAAGAGCAAACTAATTTGGGGATTGTGCATAACGGCATACACAATAATAAAAAAACATACCTGGAAAAGTAAACATAAGGCCAACGTAACATGTGTAGGTATCATCAAGCTTCTCTTGAAGGCCTGCAATATGTTACCATCAAGTGTTACAATTTGAATCGTTTCACAGTGAGTGTATGATAAACTGTGGAGCTACCTGAGGCAAGTAAACTGCTGCTGCTACAGAACCAATGTAATTTATCAACAGGAGCCCAGATCCAAGCAAAGCAATATTTCTCACACCAAGCTTTGTTGCCAAAGTATCAATCTGAAACCTATCAATTTATACTGAAATGTGAGATTTAAGTCATCAGATAAGCCTCTTATATCAGAAAGGACTTAATCTGGAAATTTAAAGCAAGAACAAGAAAAGCAACAGTCTATTACCAGCAAAAGTTGGTTCAGGACTTACTTGCGATCACCTTCAACGTCTGGAAGATCTTTAGTTATGGCAATAACAAGAGCAAATAATGTTACGAATGAGGTGATGAAGGCAACTGGATAGCTGCAGATGGAAACTCGTCATAAAACTTCAATCAGGAAAGCAAGCAGAGAAGCATAATTGGGAATTGGCATAAAAATCTATTTCAAAATTTATTGAGGATTTCAGTTTTTTACCTTCTGTTACTTCTGAGCTATGTGTAGATGAAAGTGAGTAAGATATTGTTCAACAATTTACCTCCATTCAAATGTCAGACCAAGGGCAGCTCTTGTGGCATAGTAGACACCGTAATTTAGGAGGAATCCTCGAACCTGCAAAACAGTTCCATGCACATTAATGTCGAAAATACTAAAATACTCCATAACCTAACTACTGAATTTGATAGGTTAGTTTGACCTTGCAGAAAATCACATACAAGGAGACACAAAAATTGAAATTTAATCGTAGCTACAGCTTCACTAATTAGTGGGTGCTTCTTACAAAAATCTCCATCCTGTTGGTGTTCTGAGGGAGTAATTCATGTTTCTGATATCATTTATTTCAAGACTCTTATTTTATGTTACAGATGTTTCAAAAGCAATTACACCCCAATTTCTTTCTGGGTTGCTGTGTCAATGACACCTTCTGCCAACCATGACAATGGCTACTTGGAAAATTTGATGCTAACCAAGAGCATTAAAAAGAACAAGAGATCATCAACCTAGAAGCTATAGTACAGGTATGCTAAAAAAAATACAGGCATTGAGTAAAATCATACCGTAGCTATTATAAGAAATGCCACAACAGGAAATCTCTTCATCCGAAGTGGGGGCACAGAATATATGGTTCCAAGGAAAAGACCAAAACAATAAAGTTTAGTAATGAAAGGACCAAAGTTGAGCCCAACTAATGCAACACCAGCAGCAGCAAGAAATAACACTAATATCCACGCAGACTGTTCTGAGAGATCTCCTGCAGCTATAGGCAAGTAAGGTTTGTTCACCCTGCAAAAGAGAGTGTAATGTGTAAGACAAACTAAAACCAATATCTGTTTAAAAAATGCAAGCATTCAAACAAAAGTAAAAGTTCGATGCCAACCCTTACTTGTCAATACCAACATCATATATCTGATTTATGCCGACTATATAACCATTTCCGCAAATGAGTGCTAGAAGGCCGGATAATGCTTTCAGCAATAATGACCACCTTATCAGATTTGGGTTCTCGATCAAAGCTCTGGTTACTAAAGAACTGGAAAAGAAAAGACACAAGTTGAGCAGATTAAACCTTAAGTTGAAGACGTTAGGGGGAAAAGAATGGCGATGAATTTCTCACAAAGATCCTAAGGTAGTTCCACGTATCGTATGGGGTCTCAGAAATCTCCAAAATGCATCCCTGAGTTGGAGGACTTTATTCAGCTGTGGACCAGTTCCCGCTGCATCAACTTTAGAGCAGGCCTGAGAAATTAAAGCTCCATGTGAACTCCATCACTAACTACTTTCACTTTGACCATTTAAATTAACATGATCTACATATTTTTTTCCCCCTTTTTAATCTCATACAGAGGACATATAGCTTGAACTGAAAAATTCAATCAGCAATTACCAGGAGCAGTTCTGAAATGGCACACTATATCTATAAGTGACTTGGATACTGTCAAATCATTTGACAAATCAAAATGATGAGCCTTCAGCATTATGTGAAGCTTAAGTTTCAGTAAGTGTTAATACGAGTTTCAGTGTGAGCATGTTAATCAAAGTAAGCATTGATGCATTTTGACCAGGCAACAAAGTTGAAATTGAGGAAGCATTGGCATTCAAGGTGGAATTTTGAATATGAGAAAAGGGAAAAGAAAATAAAAGGTCGAATGGAACATACCAAGATGAAATGGCGGCGGCGGCGGATTGCGGCGGAGGGGAATTTGAGAGAGGCGTTGGAGAAGTGGAGGTAGGAAGGGGCAGCGGTGGAAGCGGGAATCTTGAGTCTGCAGCCAGAATTGGATAAGGGGGCAATCTTGAGAGCGGAGCAACATGGAATTGAGAGCTCCATCTCCGTCAGTCACGACAGCTCTGCCAAAATTCTCTCTAAAAGAGATTTGTGGTCGCGACGACGCTGACGTCATTTCCTTCTACCTCAATTGATCTTGGGCTTGTGGAAGAAGCCCAACTTTTAATTCCTGAAAAAAACATAGTTTGGGCTTTTGTGGAAGCCCATCTCCAACAACACTAACAAAAATTGGCATCTTGGTTAGGCTATAATATGTGACGATGGGTTTGATATCTAACCATATACTAAAAGGAAATTAACGCAAAGTTTTACAATGTCATTTTCTCACTTATCCAGTTGCAACAATCTCTACCGATTTTGCTGAATACTGGGGTACTCCATATAAGAGAGAGTTGTATACACCACACCTTTCTCAATCTGTATATAGTTTAATGCGCGATTGGTTGCACTGTTAGGAATGCATAAGATTGCATAGTTTTACACCAATTTGTATGATTTAATTCATATATAAGATTGCATAGTGTATCATAACTGTTGTTTGGTTCACCAAAGGCATGGCCATGTCAGAACTATATTGTCGTTTGGTTTGAGGTGAATAAATTAGCATACATAAATGAACTGCCAAAATTAACCTCAATTCATTTTGGGTATTCCGAAAATATCCCTGGAACCCTATTTTGTGGCGCTTATTTTTCATCCCCTCTCCCGCTCAATTCACTTCATCCTCTAACATCTTTCGCTCTGAAGTTCTGCGACTAAACCCTAGTAATCTCAATCCAAGGAACATCGGCGCTAGCCGATACCCAGGTATGAAACGACTCCTTCATGATTGCTAATTTATAGTAATGTTGGTGTATGATGAGAAATTAGGAAGACGTTTGAAAGACGATAGATCTAAGGTTATGACAGAGTTAAATTCATTCAACCTTCCAATTTTGTTTTATATGTTTTAGTGAATATTCATTCCAGTATACTTACTTCACGATCGTGCTTGTGTGCTGCAAAATATGACATTGCTTACATGGTTGTTGTGGATTCTATTTTACTAATGGCAATACTCCTTATTTCCTTCGATGTTTTCCCATGTTCGGAACTTCATACATTATACACATTTTGTGGTTTAACCCTAATTTTGTGTGGTACTTGCTCGTATCCCTTCTAGTGTTGGCAATGGTCAGTGGACAAGGGAATAGTCATGAGAACGACGACAATGCATACCTAGAGGGTGGTAACTTATTCAACACCGCTGCCATATTTCCCTTTTTTTAATCCCGATTTTTACACACATACTTGCTTCTTAGACAATTGCTACCTTGTTTCAGATGGTACTCCTGTTGGCAACAGACGTGCAGTGAAGGGTGATCGGTCAAGGTGTTGTTGGTCAGCTCGTGAGGAGGCCGCACTTCTCTCTGCATTGAAAGAACTGAATGCGAACAGGTGGAAGGCGGACAATGGCTGCCGAGCAGGGTATTTAACTCGCTTAGCGGAGACGATCCGTCGTGACATACCAACAACTGATATTCTTCCACATCCACATGTTTACTCGAAGCTCTCAACTTGGAAAAGGAATTACTCCTCGCTTGTGGCGATGCTGAATCGAAGTGGCGTTGGTTTCAACGAGCACGGTGACTTCAAGATAGATTGTAGTGATGAACAGTGGGCACATATTGTCGCGGTATAATGCTAATACCATCTGCAATATAGAATGATGTTCTTTGTTTCATCTCACATTTACTTTGGCACACCTTTCATAACAGTATATTATGTGGGGAATAATTGTCTTGATTAATGTTTGCTTTGTTGGGTGAAATCTATTCCACAGAAAGATTCCAATGCTAGATATATGAGGAACAAATCGTGGCATTTGTGGAACGAATGGCAAGAGGTCTTCGGGAAGGATCACGCAGCTGGTGTTCGCGTGTGTGATACCCCAGATGCAGTCAACAAGATCTATGGTAAAACATCTTCATCCAACGCCACTTCTGGACCATCTACGCACATGATATTAGAGGAGTTGTTCCTAGACGAAATGTATGGTGATGGTGTCCTTCCTGAAATGGTCGATGAGAGTCGGCCCACTACTGAAATACCTGCTCTAACTATTGTGAACAAGGTCCTAAAAAAAGAAAGACATAGGATAAGATGGACGGAGTCCTTCGATTGATGAATCAGATTCATGAGGATACCAACGAGCGTCTGAAAGAAATCTCCACTAGAATTGGTTATGAGTTTGATTTAAGTACGAAGCGGACGGAAGTGTTCGACCAGCTGAAAGCTATCCCAGGTATGACTGAAACAACAATTCTACATTTCGAGGAAGCTTGTAAAAGGAACCGGAGCTTATGGACCTGTTTCGGAGTTTACCCGAAGTGTCTCGGCCAGCCTTTGTCCTAGACCTCCTGGAGATTGATCAGATGCTCTGATCAGTAGCGCTTCGTTATCCTCCGGTGTGGTTGCATTTTGTCTTCTATAAACACTCTATTGTTCTGGAGTGCTAGCATATCTATATTTTGATCAACTAAACTCCGCCTATTTGTGCATCTAGCTATGATCTTTTGGGTTGTATTATTTGTTGGAACATATATACTAAAAAACATTTTTCGAGTTTATTTTTGAATTTGATAAATTGCTTGTATATTGTAAACACTCTTCATTTAACGAGAATAATAAATGTTTTCTTCATACTGTGTATTTTACTTTAATGGGTATTGACCGTATTTAATTATATATTAAATTATATAATTAAAACGCCGGAAAGTAAAATCAGTCTAAGTCTTCTACATTGAAGGTTGGGTCGTGGAACAGGTCATCACAGTAGGTGGCCCAACCGGTACCTTGTAGAAGTAAAACTTTTTCACAACCTAGATAGACTTTGGCTACCTATCGTGAAAGGTTGCAGTGTCCATCCGAAAGTCGTCTTTACCTTGAGAATGACTAGTGACACTGGTGTGGTATAGCATTGAATGGATCTAAAGTATAGACACGTCTTTGTTGCTATCTACTGTAAGACGATGTCTTGGAGATTTAATATTTCCTAATCTTTGTAATAATATAGGACATGCGTTATTTAATCATACGCTACTTTGACTTATCAATAGGTGCGGGTTTTTCGCAACCCAATATTCCTGATATCTTGGGTAGTAGTAATTAATAACTAGTATGGTGTCAGTTTTATTATTACATTGAATCGTGTGCCTGCGTGGTTTGACTATATCCCCAAGAGGTGTTCGAGAGAAGTTTTATTATTCGGAAACCCGGCTGGTTTGGATTTAATCCAAGAATAAATAGAAAAGGAAAAGTATATTTTGATATACACCTCGTACTAGACAAACTCTTGGAAATAAAAGATATTAATTAATTTTAAGTCTATAGCAGACTACAAATTAATTAATGGATATAGAAAGTCTTAGACACGGAAAATAATATATTAAAGAGGTTAACCCGGATTGCTTGTAATCACGGATTGGATGGGCGGTCAATATTTCTTCTATAGTGGCACAAGAAATATTCCATTGGCCTTATATTAAATTATGGATTATAATTTAATTAGTAAAGAAGGTCCAATGGGGGAGGCCCAATCCAAGCCCCATAGATCCCTAACCTAGCCCATCATAAACTCTATAAATAAGAATGTAAGGAGATGAGACAAAATATGTTATCACAAACCCTAGCCTCCACACTTGGCTTTCTTGTCTTCTCCTTTAAGATTCTTATAATTTCTAAGAGATTCCTCCCACAAGGAATTTAGATCTATAGAGTTAAGGGTCATAGGTTAGAAGATCTTTGGTCTTGCATTCACAATCAAGCTTCAAGATCTACACGTGGAGAAGTAGCAAGCCACTTCGATTCTTTGGAGAATCATTGTTGTAAGTATTCAATAACATAATTTAATTTAAATTATGTGATTAATTGCGCAATTATATGTTTCTACATGTTCAAGCATGAAATTGAATCGACCCACATAATCACCTAAATAGATTCTTTTGTGGATTTATTTAATTTGCAATTTCCGTTGCGATTATCCCCAACATTATTTTGTTTGTCATACACTAGCACTTGACAATGTTTATGTGGAAAAAACTTATGTTCTGTGGTTTACAACACCTGTGATTTATGATGATGTTATCCCATTATTTTGAACCATTTCCTACATTAGTTAATAATTGGAGTGTTAATAATTTAGCTCAAGAATTTGTTGCTCGCATTGTTGAATCATTTTTGGGGGGCTTGATTACCATCACACAATTATCCCACACACATGCAAATAACAATGAGATCATACATTAGTGCAATAAGGACTAGACCCGATATGTGATCAGAACAAAAAGACATTTGTAGAAACACAAAGTTCAAACCTAAATGCAACCACCATTATTGAAACTTAAACCATAAGCCCTAACTAAAATATTACTAAAGGTGGCAAAACATATGGGGGCTGGCGGGGCAACAACTAGACAGTTAGAGGGCTGCTTTACGCGCTGGTGCAGCCGGACTCCACGACGCGCACGATGAGACTTTGGGCGACGAGTACAATGCCATCACCGGGAATCGTTTTGGAGCCTTGCTTCCAACCACTCCACCAGCCATAGTTGGCGACATTGGTTCAGTATAAGTCGACATCTCGTCAAAAAGCTTGCGGCGGATCCGTGTAGATGGATCGAGGAAGGGCGAGTTCACTTCATCCAGGTCAGTTGGTAAAGCAACATGGAACTCATAAGAAGCAGCTTTCGGTACGGGGGAATCCGTTATGACGATCAGCTCCGTTGTGTCGGATATGGTTATCACCTCGAGCGAGGGCTCCACATTCTCAGCCTCATTACCGAACATGGTAGATAAACGGCTATATTCGGGCTCGTCCCGGTAATAGTATGATCCCGCAAGGGGGTTGGTCTAACAAGAAATGGAAACATCTGTTAAACATGATATCAAAAAACTAAGGACTAAAGATGCCACACGACGATGACATACCCGAAAGATAAACTTCCATGTTGCGTCGTCTGCTACGATGATCTTTTCATCAAGGTCCCAACGCACTCCCAGTGTACCCACAACCTCATTGAAAGTCTAGAAGCGAACTCGGAGTAGTTCCAAGCGAATGACAATATCGGCACAAGTAATGTCATTGCCCAATCGAAGGTTAATGACCTTACTAGCCTCGTTCAGCGCCACATCAGTCACTGCGTCACCGTTCGAACCTTTCACAGGACGCAACTTGATCAACGTTGAAAGTAGCAACGTATCCATCGCTTCATTCCATTTTCCCCGGTAGAAGAACGTCGCTTGAGTAGGTATTTGTGGGTTCATTGCGTCGATCTGCTGTGAAGTGAGATATAAAGGTTGAACGAGTAGAAATCAACACCCTCGCCTTATATAATGGAAGATAACACAACCACTACTCTAACCTCATAAATGGTTATTGCTTGACCTATTAAATCAAAGTAGATAAAGGTCTAATCCCACAAAATTTTCGTTTCTTCATCCGCCGAGCTCGAACGAGTAGCCTCTTAGCCATCCATCTACCTCATTAATTGAGTTTACCGTTCGATATCATGAAGTATTGGTTATTTGAATATAAAAATCTAAATTAATCTTCACATAAGTAGTAATATTCTAAAAAATATGTTAGTCTTTTTATTTATATCCGTTACTATTTTCTCTATCCTTTATTTTGTTTGCTACAATATTTATATTTTTGCAAAAAATACTCTCCATTGCATATAGTATTTTTTATTTGGCAAATAAATTAGCATTTTCTTAGTAATGTCTTATTTTAAACTTCATTCCAAAAAATACTCTCCATTTTATAGTATTTTTTAGTTGGCAAATACATGTTGCGTGTTCTTAGTAATGTCTTATTTTAATATTCATTCAAAAAATACTCTCCATTGCATTTAGTATTTTTTATTTGGCAAATAAATTAGCATTTTCTTAGTAATGTCTTATTTTTTTAAACACCTAATCCGAAATGTATATATAAAAAATGTTATAAAAAATTACAACCAAATGAGTAGCCTACATTAGTGGAAATTATGTTTTTCCCCAAAGCTATTCCTCATTTTTTAAGTAACCAAAGTCAAAACAATGGGCGGTATTACCGCCTATTCAATATATTTTATTTAACAAAAAAGGTGAGCATTGCACATGTCTCAGGAGGTGTTTATCATGTAGACACAATTTCTCATAAATGAGGGAGTCTTTGCGTATGGGTATACTCATCTTCTTTAATGAATGCATCAAATACAAGCCAACCCATACACTTTTTCGCAGCTATCATGCAGGGACAACTCTTGTCAAAATTTAATGGGGTGTTGATAGGGGAAGATGGTCAATAAATATCAAGATGGAAGAGCGCTCATTATGTGTACAATCCTAAGAAACATTTCTACGGCGGACGATGATGCGTACGCTGCTTATCATAGGCTTCCATCTTTCATGAAAGTTTTTTCCGGAGCTCGCAACAAAGATGAGATTGTATGATTGTTTTCTGAATACTTTTCACGTTCTCAGCTTGTGTAAATCGAATTGCCTTACTGACTCTATACTGTGCATAGCGACTACCTCCGCAATGGGTTGCAGAGCATGGGGATGACCTGCCCTTCGACTGTCGGCTCATCATGCCAAATGGAAACCGATGGCCAGTTCGTTTGCTAAAAATTGCTAGTGGCTGTCATTTCTGCGTCTGGTGATCTGAATTTCGGCGCGATACTAATCTCTATGACGGTGAGAAACTTTCATTCACCCTCGTCAATGTGGGGATTTTCCATATTAAAAGATACAAGTCGGGTAGCGGCTGCCCACCAAGGGGTGATCTCGAAAGTTAGTCTCTTATGTACTTGACTCCATTGTCGTTGTTTTCAAAAAAAAATATTCAATCGTCTCCTTCCTCCAATATGTGTATAATGTTTATAGTGTTGACTGAGGAATAGGAGGACGAATAGGTCTACACTCCCGACATCGATTCGTCGGACGATTACACCCCATCCGAAGTTGATTCTGAATCGGCGGATGACAGTGATTACGCCGATGATAGGGGTGTGCTTGATGACGATCACTATCCGACGTGGACGTTGAAGCTAACCAAGGAACATATCAAGCCCACCATCGAAATACCGAATGAGTTTTGGCAAAGCCACATCCATGACGTAGCAGTGCAGAACGTAGTGCACTTTCTTGTTGACGGGCAGACATAGCGTATGTTGCTCAAACATAATTCGGGCAGGATTTGGATCAAGCACGGCTTGCGTCGGTTCAAAGATGCCAACGCTTTGTTCCCGGGTGTTCGTTGCCATTTTAAGCTCGTCGATGCTCGAGACATCCAGTTCTACGTATGGTTTGATCGACCCTGGGGATGTTGTGTGTTTGTATGATATCTCTGCCATGTTGTTAGTAGTTTCGTGTTGATTTGTGCACCGATTTTAACCTTTGTGTAATAATGGTAGCACTTGTGTTTGTTAAGTGAGGATCGGCTTTGGAATACACTTCGAAGTCATCCGTGTTGTGGTTGCATATTCGCACTATCTTTTGATCAATATTATGGTTCATGGCAGTTTGTGTAAGTGAGATCCATGTGTAGTGTTGCTCTGTCGTTAAACGATCATCATAAAGCAACATAACCAACAAATATAATAATGGCTTACAAGAACTTAAATCAATTACATCTCGGTGGTCATTAAAACGTACATAATAAACTCCACAGTTTAGATAAAACAAAGCACTACACATAGGTCAAATCCTCATTTGCTCGTCCCACATTGCTTGAGATAGGTCGTCCCTCATCTTAATCCATGAAGCAGATGGTTCGATACTGCAAATGTAATCAGTCACCGCATCCTCGGCTTCAACCCCCGTGTCATCACTTGTTTAAGATTCCAATTCCTCCTCAATGGGGTCCACCTCCATTTGACTACGAATGAAATTATGAAGTAAGAAACAAGCGATAATCAACCCTGTTTGAACTTCTATTGGGTAGAAACTGGCACTTTGGAGTATGCCCCACCGCATTTTAAGCACTGTGAATGAACGCTCGATGATATTCATCGCCTTCGTGTGCTTGAGATTAAATAACTCCTTGGGTGATTGCGGGGCTGCATTCCCCGGTCCCCACTCTTTCAAATGGTTTCGAACACCTTTGTACGGTGTCACAAATCCCTCACAATTGGAGTAAGCATTATCACATAGATAATAACAACCTGAATAACATAGCATCAGCAGCCAAAACCTATTGCAATTGATCAATTGTCTGACATAATTGATAAGGCTAATTTCATGCATCGGTTATATGGTGAAAAACACTATATTTTACTGGGTCTAACACAGTTTTTAAGCCAGGTGTGTGGCGGAATCGCTAGATCCAGGAAGAGCCGGAGGAAATGGACTAGCGAAGGAAAATAAAGGAAAGTGAGCGGAATTGAAGAGAAAGGAATGGCTAGACGAAGGAAGTTAATAGCTGAGGGCAACAAAGACTATTCATACCTCGCTGGACCCACTTCGACGCCCATAAATAAAGGAGCATGCAGCACACGCCAGATATATGATTTTGCTCTGAAGCTCACACACACACACACACACACTTGGGAAAAAATGGGAATTCTGGGGTAGTAGTAGGTTTCTAGGGGTTCATCTTCAGTGAAAATCAGTCGTAACACCGTCCTTGCGAAGGGCGAAGATACAATCTATTTACATTCTATTTTGCACTTTAATTCCGTCGAACTTCACGTTTTGGAAGTCGATTTGGTTGTTGCTACTTACCGATTTATCTATGCATTGAGTTTCTGTCATGATGGTGTTTATCTTGTTTTGATCTACGTTGATTCTGTGTTGTTTGAAGTTTAATTTTGGCAGTTACATGTTAATCTCTATTTTGGACAATTCTGTGCTTGATATGGGAAATACGGCTGTGGATCTAAATTGTTGTTGCTGATTGGTGGTTGTTTGTTGAATCTGAAGCTATGGATTTACTTTCGGTCGGAGTTTGTGTCGGATGCTTGGATCCGGAGTGGATTTAGCATTCGAGGTTGGATCTGAACAGGGGAATCAAGTTGTGCATGGATTTCGGACTCTTTTGCTCTCTTTGCAGTTTACTCCGTCTAGTAGCCGTAGATCTGTTTAATTTTTAATTGTTCTTCGTTAAATTGTTTAAATCCAGTCTGTTTCGGTTCCGATTCGTGTTCTATCTCTGTTTCTACTGAGTTTTTTATGCAATTTGATTTGAAGAAGATGATGTCGCTGTTAGTTAGTACTTTAGTTAGTTGTTTTCCAGCTTTTCGTCCGTACTCTGCTTTTTCAGCAAATGGTCCCC
This sequence comes from Salvia hispanica, assembly GCF_023119035.1. Classification (NCBI taxonomy): domain Eukaryota; kingdom Viridiplantae; phylum Streptophyta; class Magnoliopsida; order Lamiales; family Lamiaceae; genus Salvia; species Salvia hispanica. The sequence continues at coordinate 12,714,421 of NC_062966.1, forward strand.
ACCGTCAGTTTATTTCCCAGGTCTAGGTAATTTAGAATAGTTTCTTAGATCTAGTGATTGTCTTGTTTTCCAGTTTACATGCAAGATTTCTATTCTCCCTAGATCTAGCTGTTAGCGTAGCAAATTTCAGTTCCAAGTTTAGTTTAATTTCCTCAACCCAAAAATGCGTGGCAGCAACCAACCCAAAATAGTCCCGAATCCTTGAGCATGTCTAATTTCGCATCCATCTCTGTGGGATCGATCCCTACTTCCCTGTGCTAATTTTAGTATACGTGGTTGAGGGTTTTTGAAGAGGTATTCTGTGTGTCCAACAACTGAGATCTTCCGAGATCCGTGAGTTCCTAGACCCTGTGATCTAGTGAATTTGCTGGACCTAGGAAGCTTGTTATTTCTTACTGTGCACACAGTCTAAACCCAGAAGCTTCAATAATATACAAATATTTCGCAGCAGTTTACACAGTAGAGTCATACCTTTTGGCACTTGTAGCCCAAGTGATCTGGTCACTGCGTCACGTAAAATTCTTGCATCCCCGGCCGATCCTTCCCAGCCCGGCAACAAGTACACGAAACGTAGTCGCTGATCACAGATGGCGAGCGTGTTTGTTGTTATTTGGCCTTTCCTGTTACGGTACCTAGAAATATCTGCAAGGGGGACACAGACATTGGTGTGCATCCCATCTAAAGCTCCAAGGCAGCCCTGCAATGTTAAGGAGGTTATCATATTGATGACAAAGAGGTCAATATGTAACAAAACATAAACAGACGTCATCTTAGTAATCATACCTTAAAGTCTTAAACCACTTCCATCTAGAATCGGTACACTCATCATCAATAGGAGTAGGTTGAACTAAAAAATGTTGCGTGCGGGGAGAGCACACCTCGAAGCACAAGATGAATGTATCGTGACACAGTTTGTGAAGAGCTCATAAAATCATAGCCAACAATTCATGTATTCTTGTGGTGAGATAGAACACATAGAAACATCGCTACTTGCTCCTCTACGGTGATGAATTTTTGGTCAATTAGACCACTCTTATCCCTAAGAACACGACATAATCGACCAAATGTATTTATGTCCATCCGTAAGTTGTCAATACAAGATCGATCGGTGAGACGGACGAGCCTGCAGAGCTCAGATCAACCATTTCACCCGCTAATTCTCTACTCGCCCGTTTTCTTTTACGACCGGTAGTTCCAATTAGTGATAGAATCATTTGTACCAGGAGCATGTTCATTTGATGGTTCCTTAAAATTTCTTCTATCAAAAGCATTATGGTGGTCAATTCTTCCAATTTTCTTGACTGTATGGAGGAAGACGATTTTACAATACCCATTCCATACAAAACAAAACAATTCTAATGTGTGTGGGTGTGTGTGTAGCTTGAATGTTAGCTATCCTCTACAGACCATCCAAAACACTCATGAGAACAATAATATCGTGAACCAATCCAAACAAACTATGCTATCAACGAAATCCAAAATCATACACGATTTACAATTCGAATAATAAGAACGAAAATTTGGTAACATACAACAGCCAAGGTTACAACACAGTAGACATATGAAGCACATAACCTGGCAAACTTTGTCAATAATTCAGAATTTGAAACGCTCTTGTACATAGAAACCTATATGTAGCTGAAATTGTGGAAAACGGCAAATACCTTGCGAATTATGTGTTCGTCGGCCATGGCGATTTCCGTCAATAGTGCAGATATGTTCTGATTCAGATCCCCTTTCGCATCTACCAACAGAGTTGCCCCTTGCTCGATTGATTCTCGGTTGAGGGGAAAAAAACCATTTTAAAAGATGCAAAATATGGGCAATTATGCAATTGAGATCAACACGAGGGCATACCGTATACAGATCTGTGTTTCGACGGCGGTGATAACCCGTCACAGTCGACAAATTGAAGGTCGTCGTCTCCAATTTCTAGCGATTGAAGAGTGATGTAGAGGGGCATAAAGGTCTAATTTGGATGGAGAAGTGTATCGGAGATTTCTCAATTTCTTATGTCGGCCGAATTTTGGGGTATAGCATAATATGGATGGATCGCATTGTTGTATGAGTTTCTACCAGGTCACAATTTTTGTACCGGATCCTAGTTGTAGTCTAACATGGAAACCAAACACCAGGATAGGGGTAGATAAAGCCTTCTATACATGGCTAACGGGCCAATCAAACGTGCCCTTAGGGCTTGATTGATTGGTAGTAATACGTCCGATAGAGATAGTTATATAGGCTTTTCTAGCTGATTGATTGGAATGTTAGTCTACCCACTTGACCCGGGTTTGTTTTCTTGACCCGCTAAAATTTAGTTTATTATCTACTCCCTCCGTTCCATAGTAATAGAGTCATTTTGCCATTTTGGTATGTTCCATAGTAATAGAGTCATTGCCTTTTTTAGTAAAAGTTGACACATTTTCCACACCTACTTTACTCTCTCTTACTTTTTTATTTCTTCATCTCTCTACCTTTTTCATTTTCCACTTTATTCTCGCTTTACTTAACTCACCTAATACAATTTTTCTTAATCTCCGTGCCGAAAAGAAACGCCTCCATTACTATGGAACGGAGGGAGTACAATTCACAGAATAAACAATATCACCAACACCCCTCCAATAGTGTGAAACCCAAATTTCCACATAGAATTTAGGGCACTTTGTGGACCATTTTGCCCTTCAATTCCTCTTCTTCTTCTTCTTCTTCTTCTTCTTCTTCTTCTTCTTCTTCTTCTTCTTCTTCTTCTTCTTCTTCTTCTTCTTCGTTGTGGCCTCACCCCAAATTGAAGTGAGAGCTCCAACACTTGAGTTTCTCCAGCTGTGGCCATAAGCGGACGATCAATTTAGAGGAGAAGAGAGTTTGCGTAGAAATGACGGGCGAACAAACTCAGACTAAGGTTTGTCTATTTCCCCTCAATTGGCTTCCCTCTGTTACCCTTTTTGATTGAATTCACAAATCGATCTTGCTGATATGTTTCTGATATGGCGTCGAAGGGTTAGGGTTCCTTTTGTTACCATTTTTTGTCGAATTCAGAAACCGATTTTGCATTTCTGGTTCTGATATTGTGTCGAAGGGTTTGGATTCCCCTCTGTTACCATTTTTGTTCGAATTCACAAATCGATTTTGCATTTACAGTTCTGTTATTGCATTGAAGGGAGAAGGTTCCCTCTGTAACCATTTTCTGTCGAATTTCACAAATGGATTTCGCACTTAGAGCATCTCCAGTGGGCGGATGTCCCCCACGGACATCCACTAAGGACTTCCCAAAAACATTTCTTGCCATGTCACTGGGACTTCCCATCCCACTGCCACATCACTAGGACTTCCCCTGCACAATCCGCCCTTCCCATCGCCCTTCCCGCGCGGATTTCCCGCAATAAAAAAAATCACAATTATTTAATTACGTTACAGAATTAAAATTTTGACACGGAATACGGGGAAATGAAGTTCAACGAGCCGTATATATAGAGTTTAAAAAAAAAATTAAACTCGGACGTCCGCGGTGGACGTCCGACCGACGCCACAATGGCGGACGTCCACCCGCCCGTCGCCAGGATATCCGAGGACGTCTGATGTCCGACTTATTTTGTTCCAATGGCGGACGTCCCGGTCGCCCGTCGCGGAAGTCCGACCGGACGTCCGCCGTTGGAGATGCTCTTAGAGGTTCTGATATTGCATCGAAAGTTAGATATAATGTTTTTTGTTGACCACTTGTTCCACAAATTTCCACTATTATTTCTTTAATTCTAAAGAGTACTTTTCAATAGAAATATTTCTGTAATTTGAATAAATTGATATCCTAATATTCCTGCAGTTTGGATTGAGCATCTTAGAACCTATGTTGATACCAAAATTCTACATTTTATTTCAGCGAATGACATAAATTACCAACTATGTATATATATTCTGGATGAAGAAACAACAGACATATGAAATCAATCAAGCTCGCCACATAATGTCATGAATAAAAACTTGATGAGTAATTCCCCGATTGAGAGCCAACACAAATCAACTGCCCCAAATTTGTAGAAAAAGAAAGGTACAGATAAAGCATAGCAAATTAACAAACATATAGTGAGCACAATACAGACTGCAGTCGACGATTTACAAAACAAAAATATGCTGTTCTAAAACCAGAAACCCTTCAACATAGACTAAGTTCCGGGAATTATCATAACATTATAGAGAGTAAATACGTGAATCGAAACCATGTCTGATTATACGCAGTGGAGCGTCGAGCGTCAATCTACGCCTCTTCCCCCATCCACAAGCCACCGAGAGTCTCTCTCAATTGAGGTATGTATATGATTTCTAAAAGGCAATGCTGAAATTGGAAGGAAGAAAATTTCAAAAAAATTTGATTCCCGCTAAGCTAAAAAACAAGGGTAATTTGGAGAATGCAAATTGGGAACAATGACTGCTATATCACCTATCAAACACCAGTTTGTCAAACCTAAGTTAACAATGTCGATAATCAAATACTGATATGGGATTACAAACTCTGCCCCAAAATTATGAAAAAGCATATTACTAACTTATCTGAGATTTTCCTTTTCTCGACAATCAATCGAACCCTTAGTTTTTCAATTGGCAAATTAAAATAATGAAATTTAAAGCGTTAGAAAAGTATGGATTTATATAGTAAGATACAATAGAGGCGTGAAAGTCCAAAAACCATTTAAGTAATGACGAATGAGAAGGTTTGGGAGAAGAAAAAAAATTGTGTGCGCTTACGCATATGAATGGCGACTCCTCCTTGTTTCTCCCTCTCGCAGCCACCAATGACGTAAAATATTCTTCCAAACCAATAATGATAAGCACGCCTTCTCATATAGCGGAGTATATTATGTTTCACAAGTCAAAAGTAGTCGAATACTGCCAAATGAGCTCTTTTTGGGATAGAAAGGGACAACTAACCTCAATTAGCATCTTGCTTAGCCTTATTCTTAGATGCTCATTTCCCATTAAACCCACTATAAATTATTACAACCCCTTTTTATCAAAATTAAAATCAATATGAGAATCAAGAACATATCTTCCACAATTAGTGTCTAATTAATGAAGAGAAGAAAAGATGTAGACTTATATAAATTGATTGTATTTTTCGTATAAGGATGTGTTCTATAAATAGTTGATGTAGCAGAGGCAGAAGAAGACCCCTTTTTGTTTTCGCCATACTTCAGTTTCTATCACTTCCAGCTTTTATCGGTCACCAAATAAGAGCATCTGCTTTTCATACTCAAATCAAACTAATTGAACAAGCAGCAGTAGCATAGACTGCATAGTACTACTAATAAATTAATACTAGTTTTGTTGTTGGTTTGTAATTATGAATAGTAATTAGTCTTTGGAGGAGGAGGGTGTCTAGTTTTGCTCCAAGTGGCAAGCTCTCGTGCATCGGGACTAGAAGACAAACATACCCAGCCAAACAACAAATAACCAAATACCCCTCTAAGAAATTGTAATAATAATTCTTTGTTGACCCGGCCCGCCCCACACAACATCTTTTATATTACCATTCCTCTCCTAACGTTGTTGCTTTACAAGTAAAACGTATGTCGCCTTCATCTACTAATTAAAATAGCTATAAATAGGTGCTACACAAACAAATGATGGCATAAACAAAGTGTTAACCTTGTCAATTCCAATGGAAATTAAGTTCCAACAGCAACAGCAGGAGAAAGTGAAGCTCCCCCCAACCAAAACCACCAAAATGAAAGCAGGCAGCCGCAGAAACAGCAACAAATTCATCGGAGTTAGACAAAGGCCTTCCGGGAGATGGGTGGCAGAGATCAAAGACACAACGCAGAAGATAAGAATGTGGCTGGGAACCTTCGAGAGCGCTGAAGAAGCTGCTCGTGCCTACGACGAGGCCGCCTGCCTCCTCCGCGGCTCCAACACTCGCACCAATTTCGTCACTCAGGTTTCCTCCAACTCCCCTCTTGCATCCCGCATCAACATGCTTCTCAACAACAACAAAATCAATAGCGCAAATGCAAATGCAAATCCAAATCCAAAACCAAAGAAGAAGCACCTGCAGCCTCAGCCAACGTCTAGTCAAGACGTGGAATCATCGACGAGCACTAGTCCCTTGTTTGAAGATGATGTCTATAAGCCTGATTTGGGTCAATTAGTCGATGATGCAGCGGAGGGATGGGGTTTTGGTAGAGGTTTTCTGTTGCCTCAGGCTCAGGAGATGATGATGTTGGAGCTGCCAGATGAGAATTCGGAGCTGTTCGAATTCGAGCGCATCAAAGTTGAGAGGCAGATTTCAGCTTCGCTTTATGCCATAAATGGTCTTCACGACTATATGGAGACTGTCTACGATCCAAGCGATGCTTTCTGGGATCTTCCTCCTCTATCTAATCTAAATCTCCCTTCTTAACCTCATTATTTCCTCAGTCTTAACTTACTTTTCTAGCTCTATCAACAAACCACCACAATATTCAATCTGTGATGCCGATTGCAAGAAATCCTCTGTAACTTCTTTTGTGCTCTATTGATAAAAGGCAGAGAGCTGGAACAATACTAGCTCCGCCTAATATATAGATATATAGAGCTTACACCAATTCCATGTAATACATTGTAATTCGATTTTGCAGTATTACCATCATTCAAGAAGCCAATAAATAATCAGACAACGGATCTAGGTTGTTGGGAACGTTTCTCTCAATAAGACGTAAGTGCATGTTTAAAACAAAATATTTGACTTATACATGAAAATCCAAATCATGTGGATTAGTTGAACATCAACATTGAAACCGTATCACCTCTCTCTTAGTTTAGGAGAGCCTCTCAAGCAGAAGCATTCTTCCAGTATGAGTAGGGCAATTCCTATCCTCTCAACCATGTGTTTCGATATGAGGAGTTGTCACGTAGTGAAGCATCGTGGGGCTTGTATTCCATCACATAGCTGTGGGGAAGCTTTAGATGCCGCTTGATCGAGTCCCTCAGAGCCATCACAGCCTGATCGTACCAAAAAAAAGAAAACATGTTCACCATACAAGGAAAGACGAGGATTATAAGAATACGTTTGTATTACAAGAAAAGCACCCAACCTGATGATCAGATGCATTGCGGTTCCAAACACTCAATATATCCTCATTAAAACGGATACTCAGTACTGCACCACAAATATTATCGCCATAATCAAGTTGATCTCCTACCAACGCTAGAACCTGGAGGTCAACAGCTATGCAACAATTAGTAGGTAGCTTTTCAGATTAAAAATCAGTGCATATTATAAGTAGCTTACATAATTAAATAAGATACATGCACCAACACACACACATATAAAAAAACAATCCACCTAGTAATCACAAGACCAGATTAATATACTACTTAGCTCCGATAGATGATATCTGTTCAGAAAGTACTATATTATCAAAGCCAACTGAACATAGACAGGGACACCAGAAAGGTTGCTAAAATGACAGCTCTGCAAGTTGTTTTAAATTACACCATGGGTGTGTGGACTTATATAGGTGGGGGTTAAGATTAAGATATTTACTCCAGCAGGAAAAAGAGGATCGTTTTTATTGGGTAGTTAGTTTCCATACCAGGTCCTCCCAGAAACGGCCTGACACAGCCTTCTTAAGTCGGATAATCCATTTCCCACCATTGCGGTTAGCAAAATCCTGATAAAAGAATATAAACTTGAGAGATTACAATCCATGAAAATAAAAGAAGCAAAAATTTAAAAGCTACTGGAATAACCCTATGTACCTCCCATAGCGGACGGATACCGTCCTTGAATAGATGCAAATCTGTTGGGCTTGGCAAAGTTGAAGGGCGGGCTAGGTGACAATAGCATACCCAAAAGGCTTCAACCTGAACCAGTCATGATGGATTCGAGAATACAAACTTTAGTTGAGGTGAAGGCCAAATCTTCACTGCCTCCAAAAATCATTCATGCAGCAAAAGAACTTACCGTACTGAAATCCACTATCTTCTTAATATTATCCTCGTACGATGTTTGAGTTCTGACTCCAGGAGTTCGACGAGTGTACCAAAATACAAATTTGTTCTGAAGGTGATATATTTTGCATAGATTAGAACCAGGAGAGTGGATTTGTAGCAATACATTAGCAATAGTTTATTCATTATGCAACTTCCATCTAGCTAGCTTCGGTCTCAAGGAATAATGTACTATCAATGAAAAACATATAACCATGCTTCGATCGAACGGATTCTGGAATGGTCTATACTAATAAACCCACTGGTGGTAATCTAAATTGGAGATGGAAGAGTTTTAAAATTGGAGAATTATATATTAGTGAAGAAGACACTAATCTAATCCACCCTCATTTAGAATCGAATGAAATGAGACATGACTATGTAGATATAAGATTTCATCACTGTACCACTGCTCACTACATATGTCATGATTTTCAAACTGAACTTCCAAACATGAATATATGTCAAAATGTAAGTAACCGAATCAGTCTTGTTTGTTAATTGGATCTTTTAGCCTTGTCAAGATATAGTATTGGCTCATTTAATCAAATCGAAATAACGTTCGGAATTGATTGTGCAAGGCATCCCCGATTGATTTAGGGGAAATGGTCCATGAACACAATAGACCAAAAACAAAAATGAAATAAGTGAAAATAAAGTAAGAGGGCAAAGAAAAACAACCGAGGGTTGTTTCAATTCGATGGTGAATTTGTTGATTAGCAAACAAGCGCTTGCCACGAGAAAGATTAATGCTTGAATAGCATAACAGGAAAAGCGGAATATTGCAGTAAGAAAATAAAGATGATGTAAAACTGAGAAAAAAGGGGGGAAACGAACTCTGAGGGGATGCAGACCGGCCTTGAGATCGAGGACAAGGCGTTCTCTATCTTCGTCGGAGGATGTCTGGTTGTTATTGTTGGCGTCGTTTTCGTTTTTCACCGATACCGATTCCATTTTTAATCCCTAACTCTCTCTCTCTCTCTGATAAACCTAAGTCGGAAATTGATTTTATTTACAGTCGTTGAATGAGGAAACAGGAAAGGTGCTTATGTGTCATAACTTTATACCTGATATTTGGGCTTGTTTGTTGTGGGCTTATTTGACGACCCATTTAGCTGGGCTGAAACCATATATACCACCATATAAGTGGGCACCCTAATGAAAGTTAATACTATCATCTAAATTTTTAAAAATGGAATTGCTTCTAAAATTAATCGAATAGTATGACATTTTAGACTCATTGATTATTTAATTACCCCGAGTTAATTGATTCACTATTTATTTTGCAAAATCATATGCAAAAAACGTATAGATTCATATGCAACAAAATTTTCTGCTCGATTTTTCATCCTACTTCACTTTCTAATTCACATAATCATACGAGTAAGCTCTCCCCTCCTTCTCTCTCTTTCTAAGTATGCTTGTATATATACACGTGCGAGGGTGTGTTTGTATTTGTGTTGTGCGTGAAGTAGAGCATTGATAAAATTCTTAAATTTGGTGTGTTTGAAAAATGGTGTCCACAAATGAGGCACTTTTTTTAATAAGATAAAAAAAAAGGAGTATATGAAAAAGATTAAGGAGATTTGTCCAAACCGTGATTAGCCTGAATTTTATGCATTTAAGTTATAATATTATAGTTTGGACTGGGTTGTCAAAATAAATATCGGGTATAAGATACTCAATATCTGATATTGTTTGTGTTAAAATGACAACACCTCCTAAAGTAACACCATACCACCATTTTTAGTCAATCATTTATATACATGGACGAATAATCAACTGTCATGTGACAATCATAAAAAATGTTCAAGGGCAAATTTTCACAGGCTGCAATATCCAATACGCTAGACTACAATTTTTTCCACTTGCAATATCCAATAGGTTGGACTGCAATCTATAGATTGCAGTCTAGATTGCAGTCTAGTGTATTGGATAGGTTGCAATCTAGTTAGTGTATTGGATATTGCAATGTAGCATTTATAATATTGCAGTGTAGCATGGTGTCACGGTGTCATTTTAAGAGGTGTTGTCATTTTAACGCAACCCTACCTGCTATAAAGAAACAGAAACCATATTTGTTATAGTTTTGAATAAAAAAATCTCATATTTTCTCCTCCTATAATCCTTATTCTTTGATACAATTTCATATTGTTTAGTTTCCTTTGTTGCTAACCATGGAGGATGAATCCCTTCGGGGACATTCGATAAAATTGGAACGAAACTATGGAGGATGATGAGAATAATATATTCTCTGATTCCCCAAATTTCTATCCTTCCCAAAATTCAGAAATGTACAACAATGATGAGGGTGTTGGCATACGGGACAACAGCCAACTTACACGACGAATATTTGAGAATGAGCGTACAACTTATTCGCAAATCTCTCATCAAGTTCGTTGAAGGTGTAATTTCTAACTTTGGCGACGAGTACTTGCGAAGGTCCACCGGGAATGGAAGAATTGTCCCACTTCATGGGCCGGACAATATGCTGAAAGAAGCAAGAATCCGACAATCATCTTAGAAGCAGTAGCATCTTAAGATCCATGGATCTGACACGCTTTTTTTTTTGGAACTCCGAGTTCGAGAAATGATATTAATGTGCTTGACCAATCTCTTGTTTTTGATGATATTTTGGAAGGTCAAGTACTGAAGGTCATGATATAGTAAATGGTCACGAAAAAAATATGAGATATTATATCACTGAAGACATATATCCTTAATGGTCGGCATTTGTCAAATCTATTCCAAGTCCACAAACGATGAAGTACAAGTTGTTTACCACCAAGTGCCCGCGCGAAAAAATATTGATCAAGCTTTTAGTGATATTATGGAAAAAATAATGATTGTTTTTATCAAATGTCCATTGTGATATTAGAGGAAAATAATAATTGTTTGCATAATCTTGCACAATATGATAGTGGAAGACAGAAGAAACATGTAGCTGAACTATTGTTATCCTGCAGAGTTCATTCAAGATAAACTTGGACAAAGCAGTCGTGAAAATGAAGATGAAGACGAGAATAATGATTTCATACAAACTACGAATGAGATTGCAAGTCTAGCTTCTTATATGAAAAATAAAGCACGACTTCTTAATAGAGAAGCTCACAAAGCTCAGTCTAAACGATTTGGTTGAGGACAAAATTTACCGAATCACAACTTAATGTCTAATTTTCATCTTATGTTTTAAGCATCAATTATGTATTTTCAATTATCGTAATTTATGTTTTTGTTTGTTGTTTTCATAATTTTTAGTTTGTTATTTAATTGTGTTTTTTATAAATTTTATTGTGTAATATTAAAAAAATTATATAATAATATTATTAAAAAATAATAATATAAATAATAAATATACAATAGCGTAGTTGGATGGTCAGGAATCTGAACAAATAAAAACTTTAAATATTGTACAAACTCAAAACTATAATCTAAATCATTGAAAAATATAACAGATCACAAAAAAACATTTAACAAGAAAATGTCAAAATTTCAACGGTAGTCAATGATTGATGTTGTGTTGATATTGTGTGTTGAGAAGTTTTGAATTTGTATAATATAGAAATTTGAATTTTATCACTACCCTGTATGGTCATTGATAAATCTAGAAAATGCGTCATTGGAATTGGACTTGAATGAATATTGATAATGTGAAAAATGACATAAAAAAATACTATAAATTAACTAAATATTGTTAAAGTGGATAATTGAGTTGGATGGTAGCTAAACATAATTTATAGTAGAACAATTATAATTAAGCTTTCGGGTCAGGGGTCGACCACCCCTTATCCCTGAATCCGCCCACTGAAGTGAGAGATTAGTATATATAGGAATTGATAAATTCAAGATATAATTTGAACCTGAAAACTTGAAATAAAAATGAGACAGGGCATCAGTTTTAAAAAGCTCGATTTTGCAGCTTCACGGTTTGATAAGCACAAAATACAAATAACTCATCATCTGCCCAGAAAAATCAAAATGCGTACATATACAACAGTAGGCCAAAGAAAAGAATCAAGCAAACCTAAATCGATACGATTCTTCATAAACAATTGGCACTAGTAAATAATTTGTCACCGTTTGACACGAGTTAAAACAATGGTAATGGAGTAGTACAAACTACAAACCAATAACTTTTCAACATCGAAATCAAATAGCGACGTGTATGAAGCAGAATAAGGAACAAGACAAAAGGTGTGATGTTCCTAGCACTCAATTACTGTTTCAACTCATTATGCGCCTCCGTCTGAACCTAAATGGTAACTAATTTGCACATTTCACGCACCACCAATAGATTATTCAAGAGGCAGTGCATCAAATTTTCCTAAATACGTAAAAAAATGATTCCTAATTTACAAGTGGAAGATAGAAGATGTCAAAGGATTATTTATGTAGCTAAAACACAGTAGCCTGTCATAAAAGGCCTAAATTTTAGTGTTGGCCTCCTAACTAAACCAAAACTGAGACGAGTCAATACGATTAATCGTAGATCCTCAACAGGAAACTCAAAGAGGCACAAAAGAATCACAAAATTTATAAACGGAAGGAGAGTAACAGTTTGAGTTTATAGCAGCAGATCTAGGGTTTTCATATTTCTCTCTCTAAGTGGGCCGTGCAAAAATATGTTTACTGTTGGGCTCAGACTTATATTCAAATACTATCAACATTTACTTTTGGATCTTCTTAAATCGGAGCGGATCGCTCATTCATATAATACACCATTTTATACTACACTAATAAAATAATGACACGTGGATATTTTTTAAATTAATAAAATAAAATACTAAATGATTAGTTATCATCATACGTTTAATCATACACCAATATAATAGCTCACGTATTCTTCAAAAAGGAAATAACAAACTAAAACCTAAAATCTAAACCCTAGACATTTCATTTATTCAATTCCCATTAAAAATCATAAAAAGAGCTTAGCGCCGAAAAGTGTCTGCATTCTTATTCTAAGTTCAAATAAAGAAGATTTCCAAGTTTTCATTTATTCTAAGTTTCTTCCTTCTAATTCTCTAAGTTAAGTGCAAACAGAGAAATCTAGTCTCAGAGTTAGCTCGTAGCGTTTTGGCACTGCAAAATGTGGAGGTCTTGATTGCCCTTCAAATTGCCAGATTGATTCCTCTTGAATTTCCATCTTAGCACTATCTGCTGTCAATTCTTTTGATTCTTTGTGTTTTTATATGAATTAATTGACTTTAAATGGGTGGATTAGCTGTAGTGGTTGGCTAGATATTCCATTAATGTGAAAAATATCCATTACTTAAACAAATCAAGGAGCAATAGAAAATGGGGAAAAAACAAAAGAATGATAAATAACAAAGTGAAGTGGAATTTCAAGAAGTGGTGTTTGTGTTCTGGTTGATCAGAAAATGAGCAGCTCGAAAATTTGCATTCATGACTTGTAGTAAAATGGTGTTTCTCCTCCAACAAAATGGAATTGGAAGTGTGATTATCTGTTTATTAATTGGTTTGATTAAATAAAATGTTGGTGTATGATTACACGTATGATGATAACTAATCATTTAGTCTATTATTTTATTAACTTAAAAAATATCCATGTGTCATTATTTTATTAGTGTAGTATAAAATGATGTATTATATGAATGAGCAGATCCGCTCCGTTTTTCGATATAGTTCATAGCACTTTTTAGTTTTTTACTAATCTATTTTGAAAATCATTAATAGCAAGTGTACGTTAGTTGGCAAAACGGTAGAAAGATTAATATTAAAAGTCAAGCAGATGTACCGCGGCCTTTAAAATTTAAATTCATTTACATATAAAAAAAGGAGAAGAGTAATAGTATTTATATGTGTGAGATGGTCAAACAGTAAAAATTAATGCCTTAGACAAAAGATATAGGGTTCTCGTCATTGGTGGCGTGACCTTTAAATTTAAGCTCATTTACCAATAAAAAAGGAAATCATTAATAACTATTTATTCCTTATATTCTCCCAAAAAAAACATGTTTAAACTTTAAAGTCGTTCTTTTTGGAAATGGAATAGAACAAAGCCACATACTACATACGACTTGAAGCTAAATAAACCATAGAACAAAATTACATACTACATACGACTTGAAGCAAAATAAGCCCTAACAAATCAATTGCATTGATCTTACAATTGAACACATGTATAAAAGAAATCAGCATATGTAGTTATATTGTCGGACTATTCAATTAGGAGATATTCAGGTTGAAAGTTAATCCAACAAGTCAATTTGTCTTAAAACTTTCGAGTTTTGAGTTAACTCAACGAGTCAATTATGCTAAAAGTTTACGAATAAACTAAGTTATATACTTTCTTTGTAACAGCCCGACATTTTAGGGTATAATAAATACGACGACTGCTACCTAGGCGGACTTAAATGCAACAAGAGCGTAGGCTAGGGTTTCATTTAAAGAGATTTGACCAGAGTAATCAATTAACTATTTAAGCAATAAGACAACGGCTTAATCAAGAAAAACCAATGAAGGATAGAATACCACAATCAATGCTCAAAATGACAAAGGTTTGATAAATTCCAAAACGCATCATGTCTCGATATTCTAAACAATAATGAAATAGTTCAATTCAAACAAACGGAAAGAGTTCATGTTTTCAGCGGAAGCAACCAAGAGAAAAGTGAAGTCATGTATGAAGACACAACCCCACTCAATGTTTCAAAACGATCATATTATCATTCAATTTATTTGCTCAACACCGCAAACCGTTCGTCGCTGCTCAACCTGCACATATGGAAAACACATGCAGGGCTGAGTATTTTAAACATACTCAGTGAACTCATGCCAAAACATCTTAATAGATATGTCATCCTTACCATAGTGAACTCGAGTTTGCATTTATAAAAGTATATCATCGAGTATCACAAAATAATTTCATAGACTAGCCAGTCAAACAATTCCTCTCATTTTCTCAACAACCAACAATTCCATAGTGCGACGAAAGTGTGGCCACACTATTCGCCCACGAGACCGGCCGACTAGCAAGGACGGCTCCCGATCTCAATTTGTGTACACTAGTCTGATAGGGTTTGCGGCCCTACTCGGACCCGAATTCGTTTTTATAGCCCTATAGCCTAATGGAGCGGACTCACAAACTAGGCATCAGACACACAACATAATCAAAACAATCACAGGCATGTCATAACATTTTAATCCACCCTTATAACACCATAATCATTATTTTGGTAATAAAAGAGTTTAGTGAATAAAGCCCACATCGATTCCTTAGATGATCACAAGTATGTTCTTCCTCTTGCTATCACACCGAGAGCGCGAGTTAACACCCTTAATTTATGTGTATCACAAGTAAGTCTCAATCATTGATTCAAAATCATGCATGTTCCTAACGTTTTCCTTTCTCCCGTCGATTAGTTTTATATTACCACTCGAAAATCAAGATATTATTATCATATTACTTTCTATTCACACCACAACAACTCCAGATCTATCATCAAAACGTGACACACATGAGTGTTTTTCAACACACATCACACGCACACACACAACACACATGCACGCACACCGAGGCATGCACATGCACACACACACACGATTCACACACACACACATGCATCCCATATTCATCAATTGTTTCCCCTTTCACTCAATCTATATGCATGAGGGTTCAAGAACTCCGATTAATCGGTTAGATGAAGAAAGATTAATATAAAAATACCTTTTCTTGATAGAACGAACGGTAGAAACAAAGTAATAGCCTTGATTCTTCAAAGATTCCTGAGTTTCAACTTCAATTCTTCTCAAAAGATGAAGAAATATTGGAGAATAGTAGAAGAAAAATTGAGAGAGAGAGGGGAGACGTGATTTTGGGGGAGTGGGGGCGGTTTTTCTTTGATTTAGGTTTAGGGTTTTCACTCTTATTTATAGAGTTCAAGAATATAATCCCACAATTAAATAGATAAAGATTTGGAAAGATATGGGGGAGTGATTGACGTTAATATTGGTGAGAAATAAGGGGATTTCGATTTCTTAGGCTATTTAATTAGCCTATGATTTAATTTAGATATTTCACGGAGTAGAATAAAATATCACGGAGCAGAATAAAATAATAATTCTCCCACTAAGAATATGAAATAGGAGTTAATATTGATTCCTCCATAAGGAATCAATTTTTAAATACTCCCTCCGTCCCAAGGAAGATGACCCCTTTCTTGGATGGCACGGGATTTTATGCAACTTTATTTTGTGTGTTAAGTGGAGAGAGTAAAGTAAGAGAGAGGGAATAAAGTAGAGATAAATGGGTTTCCATTTTAAGCAATGGGTCATCTTGATTGGGACAAATCAAAACGGAAAGTGGGTCATCTTCAATGAGACGGAGGAAGTATTAATTAAAATAAGATATGGCAAGATCTCCTTAGATATGGTAAGATATGTTAGGATATTTGAATTTATTATATGTATAACTGGATTATTATTTGCATAGTTGCATAATTAGGTTTGTCATAAATAATTTTTAGGATTTTCATAAATGACAAAAATAAACTATCAAAGGTTCGGGGTGGAATCGGTCATGTATTGCCAATATCATGTATATGTGTATTACTGCATAACATGATAATTGTGAAGGACCTATAACAACTATTTGGGGAGAAGAAGCTGAACCGAGCTCGGGAGAAGCTCGTGCTCACGACATCCCATGCCATGGAGCGCGGCCAAAATTCCAGAAGTATATTGCCCAACAACATATCATTCACAAGGCTCGGGCTATAGCCAACTCCAAAAAGATCTACTAAGTGAAATTGGTAACACTCGAGTCGATGTAGTACTTTTGGTACTTTTCAATATTTTTCTGTTTTTTTCGGTATTGCTTGGTATTTATTATTTGTATTTTTTGTCTTTGGAATTAATGCATTTTCCTATTAATTTCTCATTTAATATCTAATGTAATTATAATTCAACTATTTAAATGCTGAAAAGTTAGGGCTGTAGTTGGGGCTGATTACATTGGGGTTTTGGAGCTGGAATTTTAAAAAGAGTGAACTATATAAATGGTACCTGATCTTTCACTTTCGCACGCAAGTGGTACATGATCTTTATTTTTATATCGTTTTTGGTACCTAGTGACAAAAATAACCCTAGGTACCAAACTTGTGATTATTTTGTTGTGGAGGATATTTTTGGAAATTTTCATTAAATAGTATACCAAACATGTGATTATGTTTTTCCTCATTTCTTATTTCTTTTTTTCTTCTTTAGTTTCCCATTCTTTCTTTTTTTCTTCTTTAGTTTCTCCTTCTTTCTTTTTTCTTCATTTTCTTCTTTCTTTTTAGTATTTTATCTTCCTTTCTTCTTTCTTTTTCTCATTATTATATGTTTCCTCTTTTTTCTTTTCTCTTCTTTTTCTTCTTTCTTTTTAGTGTTTTATTTATACGTACATCTAATTGCATTCATAATATAAATCAAGAACAAAACACTTAATTAAATTAATTATTTAAAATATTTAAATCAATTAAATATTTTGTATTGAATTGTTTTATACTCATTTTATGGTTGAAACACCTAACTAAAAATATTCAACTCTTAATATCATTATGGATATAATTCACAATTTTAAATTTTTATTAAAATTATATTGATTATTTATTAGTATAATGTAAAATATTAATAATAATAATAATAATAATAATTGTTTTTATATAATATTATGTGATTCATAATTTAAATAATTATATTATTATTATTTATTTATTACAACTAGTTTTTAGTTTTTAGTATTATGACAATAATATTACTACAATAATTAAATATAATTATAACTATAACTATAATTAAGTATATTTGAATGATATTAAAAAATAAATTAATTATTAATTTATAATATCAAAATAATAATTTTAATATTGATTAATAATAATACTATAAGTCATTTTTGGGTCGCCCCCCCGGTTTCCGACGGCGGGGGGCAACGGGCCGCGAGGGGGATCCCCCCTATCGCCCCAGGGTCCGGGGGGCCCCCCCTCCCCTTTGCCCCCCGAGTACACTCTCATTTCCGAAAAAAACCCCGGAAACGAAAGTCAAGTTCTTCCAAAAATTAAAAAAGCTACCACCCCCCTGGGGAAGAAGTTTCTTACCTCTGCCCCCAAAAAAGGGCCCTACTTGCACATTTCGAAAGACTGTACTCTGTCCTATCAATTTTATAGTATCATCTATCTATAATAAGGCGGTGATCACATTTATAAGATTATTAGTTTCATCTATCTATAATTAGGCGGTGACCACATTTATAAAATTATTAGTTTTTATCTCAAAGTTGACAATAATTCAAAGCGTACTTCTCTTTATGTAATACTCCCTCCGTCCCGCTTTAGCAGTCTCATTGACTTTTCTGTCTTTTTTTTGTAAAAATAATAAAAAATAGTTAAACAATTTCCCTTATTATTTTGTAAAGTACGTATTTAGTTTTTCAAACTTTGGTTCTTGCAATTTTCAACCTGTTTTTATCATTTGAAATTTCTATCAAATTTATTAGAATAAATTACAACCAGTTTTTGTATGTATTAAAAGCTGACAAAATAGAAGAAAATGAAACTTTTGTTGTTGCAATTTTCAACCTGTTTTCATCATTTACATAATTTGTGGAGTGGTGGAAAATCTTTGTCGGCTGGGTGTGGACCATGAGCCCATGTGCCGCTGATCCAGCGCAACCTCATTCTCCTCGCACTTGTGTGTGTGTTTTTTTTGGTCTCAATCCTCCTCCATTAACTAACTATTCCGCAGATTAATTTTAAATGCCAGAATTGGTATTCAAGTTTAGCATTGCCAGAATTGGTGATGATCTTTAGTTTGCCAATCATGTTCATATTTAGCAGTCATTTCAATCCATATACAAATGACGAAATTGAATAGATAAAAAACAATAGATTAATATAAATTGAATCGAAACAGATGTTCCGTACAATATGATGAGAAGAAAGAATATGGAAAAAAGGTAAAAGAAGAAGAAGCCTCAAGCGGCGGCTCCTGTATGTAGAGAAGAAATTAAAGAGTCGGAAACAACTGTATACAAAATAATATAATGAAGAAGCAAATGGGCATTTAGATAAAGAGTTGGAGTGCGAGAGCGGCCACGGAAGCCAAGGCAGCTGGTAAGAAAGCTGCGGCGTCGGATGCAGGGCTCGGGGCCGGGGCCTCCTGCGCTGCCACGCTCGACACACCGATCAATGCCACGGCGGTGGCCACCAACATCATCTTCTTCATCATCGCTGTTGAGTGAGAGAGAGGTGGGCTGCTGTGTGAAATGAGAATGAGATGGAGTGAAGGGGAGAGATGGGAGTGCTTTATATTTGAGGCGGGCAGAAGAGACCGTTGGCCTAACGGCAACATAACGTGGGGGCCAGCCCTCTTTCTCTGTTTTAAATTTTTAAAATACCCTGCCCGGGCTGCCCGTCTTGGTGCCATACAGCTGTCATCATTAGTGGAGCACCTGCAACACACACATTTTTCCTTTGCCTGTTTTACCCCCATATTTTCCATGTTCTGCGGTCATTTTCTTACTTATTCTAGACTATACTCGACATTTCACTTAGATACTTTTTCAGCTGAATATTAGAGGACAATACTCAGTATTTTCATGATTTACAAGTGCGGGAACATTTAATCTAACATAGGTTATTCATTCATGTCTTTAAAGTTTAAAGGTTGCGAGTGACAAGAATTTCATTTGAAATAATCGAGCACATTGGTCTAAGAACTCCATATGCAAAACCATTTCACTCAAATTTCAATCATACCATATACCATAACATCTGTGTTGAATATTGTGTGGACTATTTGTGTTTTGGACCTGTATATTAATTGTGTTGGGCTTGCTCATTTAATTAATATGTGGCCCAATACTGATAATAAGTCCAGCCCGATTTTGCAGGCCTGTTACTTATTTGATGGCACATATGCATGCCACGTAGCAGCTCCACAAGGATCGTGCTTCTGAGCCGTTGGATTAATGTGTGTGTTTGTTGTGAGTCTACTGACTCTTCGGTTACACCATTCATTCAAACCAGAACTCTCTCTCTCTCTTGTGCCTTTGCTCTGCCTTCTCTCTAACCTCTCTCTTGATTCCGGCCTTGTTCGCCGGCTATCTTTTCCAGTCTTTTGTTCTATACTTGGTTCTAAAGCTGTTCATCGGTTCAGATCTTGAGTGAAGTGAGACTCAGTGTATTCCTTCTCAGATCTAGGGTTTCGTCCAACTTCTGTGTTGGATTTGGTGGTGACTGAAGGTTTCTTCGAGGTTCTTGTGTTGCTGAGTTGTGATTCAAGAGTTTGGTGTTGATCCTTGTGTGAGGAGGCTACGTCGGTTGTGTACTCAGTGAAACTGAGGTTTCTGGTCCCTGAGTTCTTTCGACTAATTCTCTCTTTGTGACTTGTGGTAGAAGTGAGTGGGGAGGTCCTTGGCCTAGTGAAGTCACCGTTGTGACCTGAGCCATATTCCTACTGTTTCTTTCTTAGTTTCTTAGTTCCGTTCTGAATATTAGATCCTACGGGATCGTTTCTTGTGTTACTAATAACTCTACTTAAGTATGCAGGATTATTGAAGAAGATGAAGACTCAAGTTCTGTGTGATACTTGAACTTAGTCTAGGGTTCTTCCAATTGTAACTTCTTGTACTAGTGTAGAGTGTAACCTCAGTATCACTCTTGTATTGGCTTGTATCTCTGAGATTAGCCATCTCGGACTCAATCAATAAAAGAGGTCCCGGTAATTAGCAAATCCCGAGTGGTCTGATCCCTACAATATGCAATTGATACCCTATTTTATACACCAAATCATACCATACTTTTTTTTGTTAATTCTAAAATAAAAATAAATAGCTTTAATATTAAACATATTTAATTAGAATTCCTAACATTACAGTAAATTTTATAATTGCATAATTAAATTTCTAAATCACTATAATTTAAAAACACAATTCAAAACCCTATTATACTTTAGAAATACTGTAGTTTGTTTGCAACTACTCATTTATAAATATTTGGTCTCTCATTTTGTCCAATATATCAAAGTACTCAACGGGCTGAGTGTCTAAGGCGAATTCAGTGTTCAGAGAGTCAAAGTGCCATATCCTCTTTTTCTTCCGCCAGGGCATTTAGATCGATGGACTCTTTGCCCATGCTCGTAGTGTATGAAGGGAAATGTTGATGAGAAACACTCCAACATTAGAAATTATTCCATTATATTGTAGAGATAATTGATTTGGAATTAAATAAAAGAAATTATATTCGCTAGATGCACAATTAACAAGCCATAAAAGAGATCATAAACTAAGTGATGTAGGTATGTTTGTAATGTGCCGATGGCTAGCACATTCAATTTGAGTCCGTTCCTTTTATTCAACCTTTGATCTTCAAACTTATTCTGGAATATATTACTTTGATCCTTGTGTGGACAAACGCTAACAAAGTAAAGTAAAAGAGAAGAAGTGGAGAAGTACTTGCAAAACAGAACTAAAATGTGGATTTTTACTTTGGAAAACTAAAGCATGTGCAATCTTCTCTCACGAAAGCCAAATACATTTCAAGAATAACATGACATCTAATTTTATGGTGGGAATAAGTGGTTCAAAACTGCCACTTTCACCCCTCTCAACCCCCCTCCAGCACACCGCCGAACCTCGCCTTTCACACTGCTGTGCCAATCCAGACGTAGCCTCCTGCCCTTTCCGGTCTCCGCCAATGATGCAGGACATGACTGCATCACCATTCCACGCGGTCCAGTCCCAATTCCTGTGCTTAGTGATGCTTTAATGCTAACACAATTAAATGCATCAAATCCGGTTGAGTTTTGGAATCAAACTAAACTTGCAAATGAGGATTAGGCTTAAAGTTGGAAGAATGTAACAAGATTGAATGAGTTATTCTTAGGCCTCCTCCAACTGAATTTCCAGTGTTAAATTCAACTCCGAGTTTAATGGTAAAGACATAAGACAAGATGATCAACTTATAAGCCGAAATGTCAACCAAACCCCTGACCAGATGAGAAATGATGAAGTTAAAGAGAGTAAAAACTCTCTTTCTTTACAACATAATTAAGTTCACAAAATAGGACTAATAAATCAATATTACTATAAAAGGTTTGTCTCAATTGATCTGTTGTTTGGCTGCTTGCAGCATTTCTATAATAAGAGTCTTCACGTCCCTACAAAATGTCATTACAAAGAATCAGAGTGGTGAACAATAACACTTGCCAAAATTATTTTGCAGAAGATGCACTAAGCCACCCCATCTCTCTTAAAATTGTGGAAGCATATGTGACACCAAAATCTACTTTCACTGCCTCAAGGTCTAACAGAAAATCCTATTTATGGATGAATTCATGAGATAATTTTCTAGCTTATTTAGACCAATGCAAGTAAATAACAGCAGAATTACTCACTTTCTCTCTGTTGCACGCCTAGTAAAAGGGATTCGAAGCTTGAATGTTTTGCCTTCATAGCCAGCCTAAAGAGAAAATGGGCAGAGCAGAAGAAATTATACCAAGTTATATTACAAAGCCAAACACCTAGAAAAAACTAGCTTGAAACTGAAGACATATAAAGTAGACAAGTCAAGCTTCATGGAAGTGAAAGATACAAGAAACATGAGAATTCAGATGTTGATTCAACCTTCACAGTGAAACCAAGACTGTCTACGTCCAACATGGTTGCAAATTCCACCTGAAAAAAAGTAATTTCAGAATTCTTCAATGCAAGTTTGATTGTCAGCTTATTGTAAAAGAGATGGCAACTCCCTTTGATTGAATAAGTATGTATGCAAATCATAAAGAGAATAACAAACATGGATATTACAACATGCTCGTGGATAATGTATATAAGCTATGATGTAAAAAGGAATTACAAAAACATATTTTAATTCTCTTTCTTGCTTGCAACTACTGAAACATTTTTCACATGTGAGTTAAAAGCAAGCTTGCATTCTCTTTTTTGTTCTCACTACTTACAAAAACAATCTATGTCTACTCAGTGAACACGTTAGAACAGCCAACATTTCCCATGTCAGAATGGAGCATGATACTCAAATACAAAAATGAACAACAAATACCGGTATGGACGTAGAGTGCTGCACAATCAGCTTTGTGTCATCTGCATGATCCTTATTCATGTGAGACTGGAAGCAAAACAAGATTAACATAGTTTAGAGGTGATAACCACCAAGAACAGTATATATCTATCTATAAATAGCAAATTACTGATATGCAGTAGACCATACTGTTATAGGCTTTGAAAATTGATATATAGGATCCACTTTTGCAGTTCTAAACTCCTCGTTGCTGAATTCTGAAAGCATGGGAAGAGACAAAGGAAATTAAAAAAAAAATCATTTTGCAATCATCACGAAATGAAGAGACTGAATGGATCTTTCCATCATAAACATTACGTCGTAAAGGAATACAAACCTCCAGATGCTTGTGAAACTGTCGCGACACCTGCGACATATTGTACAACTTTAGGTTCAATGAGCAAGAACTGGAAGTCGCTGAAGTCCACCTTCAAAGTAGTTAGTTATCTCAGCATACATGACAAAATATTACTATCACATAGGGCACAATAAACACAAGAGATAATCGAGCTAAAAGTTACCCAGAATGCATCTGGATGCTTAGTCATGTATGCAGTCCGAATAGCTTCCATATTGCTGTGATCAACCTATGTGATTTATATGGAGGGTGTCAGCCTGAACTGTCTTAAGAGATTGACTGCCAAGCTATAGTTTGACGTATTCGGCCAAATAAAGAAAATTGTAGTGAAAGGAATGAATCTTACTGGGAGAGCATCTCCCTGAATCGTAACAATAAGGTCAGACCTGTCATCGGGATCTTTTGCCACAAGCAATGAGCATTTTGGATTGGCTACAAGGTTCTGAACCAATAATAGAAGTTTGAATTCCTCCAAGTAGAAGTTATTAAGTGACTCTCAAACTACAAAAAACAGAGAACGGTGCTCTACCTTTGTATGAGCTGCTAAGTTACTAACAGCAACTATGGGAGATCCGTAAGCATCACAAGCAAAGTCAACCATGGACCCGAATGGATAACCATGGTGCTCCTGCATAAGATAATGCCAATCAATAACACAAACTTAGACACGCACAGCTGAAGAGGTATTGGAATAACGCCCTTGGAAGCTGAGAGCAACAGTAAATATGGTCAATTTTATAGTACCTGAGACAAGGAGGAGAGAAATCCCCGGACACTGTGATGAAGGAGTGTCCTAACCTCCTCGATAGGGGGAAGCCTGGTTGCCTTTAACTGAGGAAAAATAACAAAAGATCAACAACATCTGGCAACTACTAGAAATACAGGTATAGCCTCAACGCGTACCTGATGATCATGGAAGAGTTGAGAAAGATTGACTTCTTCGTTATGATGCGAAACCTGTGAAGAATTAGTAAAAGGGGATGCAAACTATGAGTGATCAACCCCACAATTCATAACGAGGATCATGGAAAGAAAGAGGTGTAAGAAAATTAAACAAGAAAAGATGGGAGTGTTACCTGGGATTGGTCGGCCATGGCGATGGTGCCAATGAGAGATTGATGAGGGGGGAAGGTAGAGGAAAAGAGGGTGGGTGAGTGAGTGATTAATCTAGAACACTCTTCTTCCCATATATTGACTTAGTTAGATTAATTAAATGAAATTGATGATGTGTTGAAAAAGCAAGGCTTCGCTACCCTCCTCTGTCAGTTATTGATTGATTAATAATCATAGCGATTCTAGTAGTAAAAACCAGGCTATTTTTCTCTACAGTATTTCCAGTTATGTATTTGCATTTCTCTTAATCAACTCAGTCATTCAGCAACACAATTTTACCATCTTTGAAAGTGGGATTGAACCTAAGGAATGACAATCACAAGCTACAAGCAGCAAATTTCATTTACATCCGACATCACAAAATGGCCCAACTCCATTATCTAGGTATGGGAATTATGGAGCTTAAAAAAAGGGAACTCCACTCCACATGGTTGCTGATGAATGTTCACAACAGAGTCCCATTTCAATTAAGTACTAACAACAGACGGTATAAATATAAATTGAGTAACATATAATTTGATCAAGGATTACAAAATGTGAATTCAGTGGTTCTAATAAACACCAGTGCGTGTTAATCATATCATTATCATTGTTATTGCCAGACGCCACATCTCCAACACCAAATTTATACAATTATCACAACAGAGTGGCCAAAATACAATCTTGATTGTCAAATTTCAAATATTAGCAATAGCAACATCCATCCATCAACGCAAATTATATATTTCGAAGAAGAAAATTTCTAACTTTACATAGTCTCCTATATAGATCGAGTAAATACAACAAAAGGACGAATGACCTTTTTTCTGTTATTCTACTAGTTTTCGCCCTCTCCTTTTTGAGCAGATCATGAGAATTCAATCGGAGTGTAGATCGGGGTCAAGATCGGATTGGGAAGAGGAGGAAGAAGAAGAAGAGGAGAGATAAGGGTTGGTGGGAAGGGGGAAGCAGAAGAAGGTCCAGATGCAGAAGGCGAGGCGGCGGAGGTGGCGAAAGGGAAAGCAGAAGAGGAGATTGAGCACTTGATCGGCGCTGAGCCGCTCCGGATTGCACGCTATGTATTGGCACGCATTCGCCGACAGCTTGGCCACCGCTACGATTGCAGGGCTGTTGAACACCATTTCGATCCGATTTTTCAGTGGATGATTATGTTTTTCCTTTTTCTTTTCTTTTTTGTTCTCGATGGGGATGCCAAATCTGGGGTGAAGCGCCTGATTCAACTCTCTCTACCTATCACATTAATTTGTAATCTAACTAATCCACTTAATTTGCGTAGTTATGTATTCATTAGCACACGGTCAAACAATTACCTTATTGTACTACTACTATGGAAAAATAATCTTTATTCTAAATTACGTACTACTTTGTTTGATTTTTCACCTAACAATAAACGGAAATAAAATCATGAAAATAAGGAAATCTATGCAATTTTCCAAAAACATACTTCCATAATTTGGTTTTTTCGTAATTTTAAAATTCTTACATATTTAAATATTTAATTAAGGATCATACATAATTTATGGATCATACTCTATATTGTAATATTATTATTAATTTAAAATCATAAAAAATTTCCAGATATTTTTAAAAGATAAATGTACATGTACATAATGCCTTATATTTTAAATTATATTGGATTATATTTTTATATATTAATTTATTATTAACTATACCATTTTTAGCAATAAAATATAGACTAATGAAAATTTTATGAAAAAATCTAGTATGTAATTTTGAGGTTGATTTGAAAATAATTACTACCATGTAATATCTAAAAAGGTACTAGTAATATTTATTTAAATATGTAAATTTAATTTAAAAAGTTATTCTTTACTAAATTATTGCAGATGGTTAATAGTAGTACTCCATGAGATATTAATTTATTTTTTAATAAATTAATATAGTGAAGTACCTAAAAAGTTAAAATCTTTTTTTTTAAATATATAATTTGTCACACTTCATATTCTTAGAGCATTCCCAATGGTGCTTTTGGGGAAGTACGCCGTCAGTGCCGACGGCACGGCACCCTGCTGTTCACCCCTGTGCTCTTGCCGATGGTACGACTCTGCTCTATGCATAGAGCACGAGTAGCCGACGTGGCATGCTCTGATTGATCGTTGGTTTATCTTTTTTTATTATTATTCCCTCTGTCCACAAAATATAGAGTACATTTACCATTTTTGGTCGTTCACAAAAAATAGAGCATATTCATTTATGAAAAGTTTTCAACAAATAATAATCCCTCCACTACCACTACTTCTCACTTACTTTTTCTCCTTCTCTCTTACTTTATTTCCTTCTCTTACTTTACCAATTCTACATTAAAACTCGTGCCATACACCAATTGCTCTATTTTTTTTTGGATAGAGGGAGTATTATTTTTAAAAAATTCAAAAAAAATCTGAAAAATTCAAATTTAATAAAAAAAATATTTTCCCACTTCCTAATAAACTATATCCGTTTTTTTCACACTTTAAATTTATTTTTTCATCATTTTCATCCCAAATTTCATACTTTCATCTATAAATACTCCCATTTCAAAAAAAAAAATGACACTATACCAAACAACTCTCTCAATCTTAAATTTTACGATTTTAATTTTGTAATTTTTATGATTTTAATTATGTAATTTTTATTTTTCTTGTAATTTGTAATAGTATTCCGGATATTTTTAATACATTTTAATATTGTAAAAATGTTTTTATTTAAATTGAATAATAGAATGGTGAGACCATTGAGCATGTCCTTGCACAGCATGGATGTGAGTGTTGAGCTCTTGGAGAAGAGCAGAGAGTAAAAAATGAATAAAAGTGGATCCGGGCCACTTCCATGCTCTTTTCCAGATAAATAATTGCTATGTAATCATACAAATTGTTTTTTGTAATAAGATTGTGAAGTAATCAGAATACAGAATTGCGTAGATACAGATATACTAATGTAGAGAAGACATAAATTGGTAATGAAAAAATTAATGATGTACAAGTAGAAGAATAAAAGAAAAGGGGAGCTAGGTTGCATTGCTTGGGTTTACTATACTAGCCTTAGCCTAGGTGAGTTGGTTGATCTTTCTCCACAAGTATCGGCCAGTGGCCATGTCTGTGAAGACCGACAGGGCATCCATCACCCGAAATTCGGAAGGGCGGCGGCGCTGCTGCTCAGATTCATTGGCCTTCCATGCCAGGACCACCGCCAAGATCGCCGAGATGAACACCAAAATGAATCGCATCGGGCACATCTTCAATCAAACTTATACAAATAGCAAGTTCTAGTTGTGATTGATTACAAATTTACAATCACAAGGCCAGATTTATAGCATAGAGAAAGGAACGCAAACGCGTTTGGACTTTGGATTAGTTGCGCTTAGTCTGACCTGGCAATCTATCCTCTTTCTCTGACTTTTCTTATTTCACAATTACTTAGTCAAATTTGTTTACTTCTACTCCTCCTTACAAAGTCAAATGTGTTTTCACTTGGTCTCCAGTTCTCCATATCCGACAATGATTTGAGGCCCAATATTTCTATTATTTTAGATTGGGCCAAGAATACAATTCTCATCGCCCCAAAATCCATATTTGGACCTTTTGTTAGGCCTAACAACTGAAATTACAGTGCCTTTTCCGTTTAAAAAGCCCTTCGAATATTAATATTCTATTCCCTCCGTTCCCGATTACTTGTCACTCTTTGACCGGACATGAATTTTAAGAAATGTAAAGAAAAGTTGGTTGAAAAAGTTGGAATATGAAATCCACTTTTTTATATTGGTTTTATAATAAAATGTGGGTGAAGTGAGTTAATGAAATGTGAGACATTTTTACCATTTATCGTAAAATGAAGTAGATAATTATTGAGGAGCGGATCAAAATAGAAAAGAGTGACAATTAATCGGGGATGGAGGGAGTAGTTCTTTTTCAGTTTTTGTCCCACTGTTTAAAAATAAAGAAGAACGAAAATGAAAAATACGTGTAAATGTGATGAGTCTTGTGTCATAAGAATATGAGAATATGAAAGGATGATGTAGGGGTAGCTCTTTTCTTTTCACTTTAGGTATTTATATTGCATCATATGCTTAGCCATTGCATGTATCAATTTCCACCTATCATATTTAAAAAGGCATGTCCATTACTTTTACTCAATTCAATAATAAAAAGTAAACTTGCTAAATTCTTCTATCTACCACGTTATCCATTACTGATCTTCTTTAAAAAAGAATATATTTTTCTTTAGAGTGAACTACACAAATGGTCCTTGGACTATGGGTTTATCTCGCCCATAGTCCCTGGACTTTAAAAATATCGCCAGTAGTCCCTGGACTAAGGATTTATCTCGAAATTGGTCCTTTTGGCTTTTTTTGGTACGAAAATACCCTTTGATATTATTTTGGGGGGTTTGGGCAATTTGGTCTTTTTACACTTTTAACATTTTAAATCTGATATTATTTTAGTTATGTACTAACTTTGATATTATTTCAAAATTATCATTCTTCTTCCATTTTGTTATCCTTCACTGAATTTGTTTTTTTAATTTCAATATTAGATTTAATTTTACAAAATTTTAAAATTTATTTTTTAAATATCAATAAATTTTTTTAATTATAAAAATTATTAAATAGCAAAAGTTAATAGTTATAATCAATATTTGATAGTGTATAGTACTATGTAATCAATAAGGTATGACAACGCCTTAGTTTTAATCAATATTTAAATAGCTTTAATCATAAATAGATTATATAACACAATTTATTCTGAAATAAATATGCATCTAATGTAAGACTATAATTTTTGTTTATTAATTTGAAAACAATCAAAATTTACTAGAAAATTTTAACAAAAATACTCCTATATAAAAATTTTAAGTAGGATCAAATTTTTAGTCAACTTCATAATATTTAATCACAAGCAATTATAACAACCGAACGGAGGCTAAATAGAATAACTCTTATTTTTCCATCATGATTAATATTATTTTTCTGTACTTCTTCAATTCAATTGAATATTATATTAAATAACAAAAATTAATAGTTTTAATCAATATTTATAGTGTCCATGAATTAATAGTTTTCATTAAAAAATTTATTGATATTTAAAAATCTAAATATTAAATTTAATTTTATAAAATTAAATCTAATATTGAAATAAAAAAAAATTCAGTGAAGGATAACAAAATGAAAGAAGAATGATAATTTTGAAATAATATCAAAGTTAGTACATAACTAAAATAATATCAGATTTAAAATGTTAAAAGTGTAAAAAGACCAAATTGCCCAAACCCCCCAAAATAATATCAAAGGGTATTTTCGTACCAAAAAAAGCCAAAAGGACCAATTTCGAGATAAACCCTTAGTCCAGGGACTACTGGCGATATTTTTAAAGTCCAGGGACTATGGGCGAGATAAACCCATAGTCCAGGGACCATTTTTGTAGTTCACTCTTTTCTTTATTATAAAAGTTTCTTCTAAATTATAGGAAAATATAGGAGTAAAATATTATACACGCATAAATTATATACAATAAACAACTATACAATAAAGATATAAGATCATCAACAACACAAGTAATCACACACGTCTGACGTGGGTACACCACAGAGGGCACCCCCGTTGGAGGACTCTAATTCAGTCGCTCGTGACATCTGAAGGTGTGGGACGGTCCATGCACCACTTTCATGTGTATTTGATGGAACACGTTGTTCATAGTGTCATTCTTCAAAAAATATATTTTTTCCTAATTATTTTAGCCTTTTTTACTGTTTGAAATTTATATTTATATGATAATTTTTTTTATTTTAATTATGTTTTTTAATTATAACTAATATACTATTTTTTTTTTGGGTTATTCACATATAAATTTAAATTAAATACTTATATAAATATACAATTGAAAATTAAGATAAAAATTTGTATTAATAAAATAGATATAGAGACGTGAATACATGTGAATGGAGTGCAATTTTAGGACTCTGGAGACGTGAATGTTGGGAATAGGGCAAAATGAATTAGTTGTTGATGCCTATTGTATATTTAAAAGAAAAGAATTCGAGTGAAAACTTAATAAAGGAAAATATCTTTGATGGTTGCAATGTTGGATTCCCATAGATTCTGAGTTGGATTCCATATTAGTAAAGATTCTGTAGAGTAACACTCATTATCGCAATATTTGGGGATAATGTTTGATTGCCGGTGACTGTGTGCAGGCCAACATTTTAATTGTTTATTAGGCTTTTAATAAATTCACGCAATTAAATAAGTTTGAATTGTGGCCCAAAAAAACAGTTTGAGAGTTGAGAATCCCAACTTCATCAAGTCAATGAGTATATTCGGGTTAATTTCATCAAATATATGTATAATTATTGAACATAAAATACCAGTAGTATTTGTTACCCATCATCTGTAGCAACATGCTAAATTCAACTCATAAAAAACATTTATTCGGCATGTAATGTATAGTGCTGGAGATTCTAATTCCTTTATATATTGACCTTTCCTCGATGACATATTCAGTTCATTATAAAGATTATAAGTGCGATATTGTGTGTGGGTGTGATTAAGCAAATTTCAATTAAACATCTTGTCAATAGTGGAAAGGTTACGTAATTGATTCGATGGTTGCATAATTAAAATAACAAGAGGATATCTACTGCTGTCACTATATAAACTCACAAAGTCACGAGTGATGTAGGAGGAGAAAATATTTGGTCATGGTATATATGGCAATCTGATTTGATACTCGGTTCATTCCAAGTTACTATAAAATAGGGAGTAGTTAATTTTTTTTTCACCCGTTTCAAAAGAAAAAGACAATAAGATTAGTTAAAGTGGAGACACAGTAATATAAGGAAATAGTTCATATTCTTTGGGGACGAAGGGAGCATTATTTTTCTCTTAATTTTAACTATTTATTATTAATATGATTATCATTTTTTCGAAACGAGTGCAGAAAATAAAAGACTCAATTACTTTGGGATGAAAGGAGTATATTGTATTAATACATTTTGATATGTAGAAATATGTAAAATTCCAATTTCAACTAGAAACATAAATTACCAACAATATTAAATTTTTCCAAATAAAAGAAGTATTAAAATAAATAATGGAAAGTATGCCAAATTTATTGGCAATCACACACATACTCCCTCTGTCCTAAACAATATGAACAATTAGTTCGGCACATGTTTAATACATAATTGGTAAAGTAAGAGAAAGATAGAAATAAAAAGTTTTTAAAGTATTGTCATTAGAGAAAATAGAGTTTCCAAAATTAGAAATTCCATAGATTTTTCAGGGACGAACTAAAAATGAAAGAGTTCATACTTTTCAGAGATGGAGGGAGTAATATTTATAAATATATATATACACACAAGATCTTAAAGTGAATATTAAATATATATATATATATATATATTAAAAATTTGATTGGAGTACTACATAAATTAAATGAACTCCAAAATTTTCATGTTATATAAATAAGATTTAATGAAATAAAATTATTTTCTAGATAATCTTATTATGAAAACCGTAATCATATTTTCCAAACTCATTCTCTATTAACAATGCTATAAACCTTTTTCTATTTATCTCTTACTTTACCAATTATGCATTAAAATCCGTGTCAAACCAAATGTTCATACTTTTCAGAGACGAATCATTTATACATCAAATTTAACTCATAATGTTCACTATTAACAAAATTTAACTAATAATCCAAAAAATGGAAAAGAAATCCTATCAAATTTATGATAGCTCCCGTAATATGATCACTAATTTTATTATTCCTTTTAAGACTTGTGTAATATTTTTATAAATATTATGTGTACGTGATTGCCAATAAATTTGGCATACTTTCCGTTATTTATTTTAATACTTCATTTTTTCAAAAAAATTAAATATATTTTCATAATTTATGCAATATATTTTCATATGTCAAAAACGTATTAATAGGATATATCAAATTAGATTGCCACCGGTATACCATCAACACTAATATTTTCTCAAGGATCTCTATTCAGCTTCAATTGCAAGTTAGGAAAAGGGTATCGGAATAATTAAGTAATTCGAATCAATGCATAAGAAAATAGAATCAAATCCTGAAACAGACAGATGGCCATATATATATAGGAATATTTCTAATAATATAACATAGGAAATTAGGCATATTATTATAAATTTGGACACTAGTATACAAGATCCGGAAATTAATCGGTGGAGATCGCGTCAGAATGCCTTACAAAATAATGAGAGACAAAGAGTCAGGGAATCCACGTCATCTTTTTTTAAAATTTGAAGTCACTATAGAATTAATCATGGAAGGAAAATGAGCTAATTAAGACAAAGTTGCCTTATCAACTAAAGCTAATTTGGGGGAGCAAAGCAAGCACTCACAGAATGAGAATCATATTCAATTCTTCCTATGCTATTGCCTATGTATATATTCTCCTGCCTCCTTGAATTGCATAATACATCATCGACACAATTTGATTACTGGCATATTAGCATCATCGTACTACTATTGTTTTCACCAAGCATTCCTTCTACTATATATATTGGCCTCCCAAGTGTTTGGATTGCCCACAACTAATATCGCCTCATTCTCATCTCCCTTTCACTTTCCTTTACTCAAACACACTAATTTCGATTAAGGTATGCTTGTATCTACTCACACTTGTTTCAATTACTTTACCTTTCTTTTTTGTTATCGCATTAATTGAGCCTGTGTTGGATTGGGTTGGGTTGGGTGTATAACTGTATATAGACCATCCAACTTTAACCCATACTCGTTTTCTTTTCTTTTTTCTAATTGGATCCATTAAGCAAATTGCTGTATTTTGGCATCTTTTATGTGATTTGTCGAGTGTTTACAGAATTTGAAAAACACAAATAAATAAGACTGCGAGAAAATGTATCATGACCGTAGATTTGAATCTGGTTTATCCGTTATGTCTGATTTTCTAGTTTCTTTATTTTTTTTGGACAATAATTGTGGCATTAATTAATTCGAGAAGCACGGCGAGGAACATGCAGGCTAGTTATAATTGTTTATACAATTGTTTAGGCCAAGATTCGTTTTACTTCAACCATGATTTATTATTAGAGAAAAGATAA
Source organism: Salvia hispanica (assembly GCF_023119035.1). Lineage (NCBI taxonomy): Eukaryota > Viridiplantae > Streptophyta > Magnoliopsida > Lamiales > Lamiaceae > Salvia > Salvia hispanica. The sequence goes on from NC_062966.1 coordinate 12,748,028, forward strand.
TATTATATAATTTGTATATACACGCCCTTAATTTGGTTCTATTTTTTTTAGTTATAATTTCATGACTAATTTGTTCTTAGTATAAAATTTTGAATGTTTTTAACACAAATATTTCAGGAAAAAATCATTGATATAAATTACTCCATTCATCCCACTCAAGATGTCCACCTTTCATTTTTAGTTCATTTAATCATTTTATAGTTTAATATCTAGCTTTTTCTTTGTTGAATATTCTGAAACAAATCATCAATGCAGTAATACATATGTTCATTATATACCTTATCATTAATTCACTTTCGTAGATGAGTATTTTATATATTAAGAAAATATTAATTATGACTTCTTCCTTAATTAACATGTTAAAGTAAATATATTGGCTTCATAGTGGTGTGTTTTATGCCTTGAATGAGGGTATGTAGGAATTAGGATGTACTATGAATGAGACACTCATATATACACTAAATTTAAACATTGGAAACTCATACTGTCATACACTTACTAATTATGTGCCGTGTTACCTTAGAAATAGGTAATTAAATCCAGTATGGATGAGACCTCCAGACTTGACCATTCAAACAACCCATTGGAATTCGGATTTTCAAATCAATTAGCCCTATATAGCTGGTTGACCATGTGAACCTCATGTCTCGATAACATTAACCCTATTTTAATGTTGTTTTTTTGGATAAGACGATGCGTAGGCGATGACGAGTTGTCGCATATCCGAGTTTTACCTGTGGATCCACCAAGGGCCAACTACTATTTATATGCCACATTATCCTCTAATTAATCCATCCTTCCTTCCTTCTTCCTCTTCTTCTTTTACAGACAAGAATCATGAATGCATTAGCAGCAACCAACAGAAACTTCAAGCTAGCGGCTCGGCTGCTTGGGCTCGACTCGAAGCTGGAACAGAGTCTACTCATCCCTTTCAGAGAAATCAAGGTAGAAATTAATGTGCAATTCATAATTTTAGTACTAATTTAGATGTTAATTCGATGAAAATGCTGATAGAATTAATGATGACTAGGTGGAATGCACGATCCCAAAAGACGACGGAAGTTTAGCCTCATTCGTTGGCTTCCGGGTGCAGCACGACAACGCCCGGGGCCCAATGAAAGGCGGCATCCGCTACCATCCCGAGGTGGAGCCGGATGAGGTCAACGCCCTCGCCCAGCTCATGACGTGGAAGACCGCCGTGGCCAACATCCCCTACGGCGGCGCCAAGGGCGGCATCGGCTGCAACCCCTCCGACCTCTCCATCTCCGAGCTCGAGCGCCTCACCCGCGTCTTCACTCAGAAGATCCACGACCTGATCGGCGTCCACACCGACGTCCCCGCCCCGGACATGGGCACCGGCCCCCAGACCATGGCCTGGATACTCGACGAGTACTCCAAGTTCCACGGCTACTCCCCCGCGGTCGTCACTGGGAAGCCCATCGACCTCGGGGGATCCCTGGGGAGGGACGCCGCCACCGGGCGCGGCGTCCTCTTCGCCACCGAAGCCCTGCTCAACGACCACGGCCAGAGCATCGCTGGCCAGAAGGTCGTGGTGCAGGGCTTCGGCAATGTGGGGTCGTGGGCCGCTCAGCTCATAAGCCAGCGAGGCGGGATCGTCGTTGCCGTGAGCGACATCACCGGAGCGATCAAAAACAGCAAGGGGCTCGACGTGGCCAGTCTGGTCAAACACGTGGCGGAGCATCGCGGTGTGAAGGGATTCAGCGGCGGCGATGAGATACATCCGGATTCAATCTTGACAGAGGATTGCGACATTCTGATCCCGGCGGCGTTGGGGGGAGTGATAAACAAGGAGAATGCGAGGGAGATAAAAGCCAAGTTTATAATAGAGGCGGCGAATCACCCGACGGATCCGGAGGCGGACGAGATACTGGCGAAGAAGGGAGTGATAGTGCTGCCGGATATATACTCGAACTCGGGGGGAGTGACGGTGAGCTACTTTGAGTGGGTGCAGAACATACAGGGATTCATGTGGGATGAGGAGAAAGTGAACGCGGAGTTGAAAACGTACATGAACAGGGGATTTAAGGATGTGAAGGAGATGTGCAAGACTCATAGCTGCGACCTTAGAATGGGGGCATTCAGCTTGGGAGTCAACCGAGTTGCAAGAGCCACGCTCCTCAGAGGATGGGAAGCCTGATCACTCATCCCCATTTCAATTACTACTATAACTCAAATAAACCTTACTATTTTTTTTTTTTTGTGTTTTTAATTCATTGCCATCTATCTTTGGATTTCTAGTCACTCCTATGTAAGGTTTGTTTTCATTCTATTATTGGAGGTTTAAAATTACTCCACTATACTATCATGCTTTTTTTTAATGGATACTATCATGCTTTTAGAATTGCCCATTTCGCACTGTGTATAGTGTGGGCTTATTGGGAAACTGGATTGAGAGTCTAAATTGGGCCTTGGTTGTGTTAAGCTTTCAAAAAAACGGAGGACATGTTTCAGGATATCTACCTTAGCCCAACTACGTTATTTTAATTTGACCTTTTTAGATTCACAAATTTATAAAGTGCATTAGTTTTTTCTAAACCGAATTCTATTATCCTTTCCTGATATTTTTACAATGTTAGTTCGTTCTCACTTCACTTTATCTTTACTAGTCGGAATAGAGTGGTGCACTTATTTTTACTACTCTGTATTTAGTTTTCAATAGATAGGTGTGCTTAAATTTACTACTCAGTCTTATTTCGATCCATCCCATAATAAGAGTCACATTTCACTTTTGTCATTTTGTCTTATTTCGATCTATCCCATAATAAGAGTCACATTTCACTTTTACCATAAATGACAAGTAGGTTACATTTCACTAACTTACTTCACTCGTTCTTTAGGCGCCTATTATTTGCTCCAATGCCCGAGCGGGCGAACTCTCTAAGACTCTAACTTAGCTCGTTCACTCCATTTGCTCGTTTAAACTTGTTTGCACTTCAAAACTTTGACAAACTCATTAATTCTCCTACCTAATGCATAAATGGGTGAAAAGTGAAAACATATACTCCTTTTTAGTTTGTCCCATGAAAGATGTCACATTTCCATTTTTATAAAAAATTCTTTCTCATATGAATATAAAAATTATATTTTCTTTATCCATTTAACACACAAAATAAAACTTCCTAAAATCCCGTGCCGTCCCACAAGTATGACATCTTTTGTAGGACGGAGAGAGTACTAAACACCTTAAATCAGCAAAATCATGTGTTAATCACCCATAAAACCATCCTAAACTATGAGTTTATCAGTGGTCGGGGAATGGTTACTCAACCATTTCATTTTTCAATTTTATAGTATCCCCCTGTTCCATAGATGTAGAGACATTTTTTTTTCTGCACGAAGATTAAGAAAAACATGTGTAATGTATTAAATAAAAAGATAATAAAGCATATGAGAGGAAAAACTAGAGAGAATAAAGTAAGAGAGAGACAAAAGTAAGTGAGAAGAAATGTGTTTACTTTTTACTAAAAAGGGAAATTGACTTCACTAATATGGAACATAACAAAATGACAAAATGATTCCACTACTATGGAACGGAGGAGTACATATTTTTAAAATTGACGGACTTTGTGTCATGTAGTTACGGTTCGATCTCTATCATTGCCGAGAAGTGGGTTTTGGCTTCCATATATTGGACTTAAATAGAGAACTTAGGAGCATCATTTAAAACAAGATATTGAGACGACATATCTATTGAGCATTTAATACATGCATGGGATGATAGAGTTTTTGAAGATCAATAAATAAAACTTCTTGCTTATTTAGGAACTGAAGGTGCAAAAGTATATACTCCTATTTAATATCTCCATATAATAATCATTTCATTTCATTTAAGCTGTAAATTTTACTTAAAGCCTTGCTACTTCCAATTAGAATACAAGTAAGAAAAACCAAAACGTCCTTAACGAAGTAGTAATAAACTATTGAGATGAAGTAATTAACAACTAGAATGAAGTAATAAACTATCCCTTCGTTCAACAATAGGAGTCATTCTTATTGTGGGCACGAATTTTAAGAAATATAAATAATAGTGAGTTGAAAAAATTAGTGGAATATGGGACACATTTTTTTATATTGGTTTTATAATAAAATGTGAGTGAAGTGAGTTAGTAGAATGTGAGACTTACTTATCATTTATGGTAAAAATGAAGTGTGACTCTTATCAATGACGGACCCAGAAAATAGAAATCGTGGGGTCGGATAAAAGAATTAGTAATATATACTTACTAATTTAATTATTATTATTTAATATATATATATTTTAAAGGGAAATTGGTCTTTAAAACCATGAATTTTGCTTAAAATTTGGTATTTCCCATGAACTTTGAAATTGATATATAATATCACGAACTTTGCATTTTGTTTGGTATTTCCCACGGCATGTTTATTGCTATATTTGACTAACTTACGAGGTTTTTTTATCATACTTGGCACAATTAAATCAACGTAGTTTTCAACGTGACTTTTTATGCTACATGTTATGAACTTAAAAAGTGGTTTCAAATATTATAAAGCATATCAAGGTTGCCTATATTAAATAAGATTTTGATGAAAATATCTTATTTGAGTGAGTTTGGGAAATACCAAACAAAATGCAAAGTTTGTGATATTATATACCAATTTCAAAGTTCATGGGAAATACCAAATTTTAGGCAAAGTTCATGATTTTAGAGACCAATTTTCCTATTTTAAATAATTATTAAAAAAATTTAAAAATTAAAATTTATTTTTATTTTGTTATGCACTAGTTAATTTTAAAATGCAAGGATACATCATAGTACAAGTATACAACTACAATTTACTCATAAACTACTATAGCTAAATGAATTACACATAGATTAAACTAGCATATAAGTATTACTCAAATGGAGTATATTAATTAGTTATAACACAAATTAAATTTTAAAAAAATAATAGTAATAATACAATGGCGCCTCTCAGCTTCTTCCACAATTCTCTTTTCTTGATTCTGCAACTTTTTCTCATCAAGCTCCTTCAATTCAAATTTCTCCTCAAGTTCATTCTTTTTCTTTACTTCCACAATAACACTTTCTCTGTATTTCTCTCCTCTCCTTTCTATTTTTCTATAATTTTCCCGTTATTCTCTTCCTCATTTCTCTTCAATAGAGATGAAGGTATACCTTTTGTGGGGTTGGAGGGTAGAGTTTCCCTCATTGGCTGTCGATTATGGAGCTTCATGGCAGCATTCACTGACCTGCGGTGGGGTCGGCCGACCCCGCGTGACCCCATCTAGGTCCGTTATTGACTCTTATTGTGGGGCGGATCAAAATGACAAAGTGTAATTCTTATTATGAGACGAGGAAGTATGAATATAATTTGAAAAAATAATCCTCAGTTAATAAAGGACAAGAATTTTACTACATCTTATCTTATACACTAAGGAGTAGTGCATCTGCCTATAATAGAACTGATGGGGGCTAATATTTAAAATGGTGGACTAAAATTAAATTAAATTAATTCGGTTCTATAGGTTAAACGGCTAATCAATCAATTGTAATCGATCGGTTAATTGATTAATCAACCTCATTCCGGTATCGTCTTCGTTTATCATTTTCAAGCACAGTCCGGTTTTGTTATTAACCAAATCAACCGAATGCTCGTGCCTAAATTAGATCATTAGTAGAGTATCATTATTCTTTTAGGGAACATCTTTTTAGGTTAACGAACTTTATCAAAGTATCATTTTAGGTCCGTGAACTTTGAAAATATCATTTGAGGTCTGCCAACTATGTGTTAATATCAATTGAAGTACTTTTTTACTATTTCCAAATTTTTCTGGACGAAAATACCCTCAATATCTTTAAGGGTATATATTTTTAATAAACTTATCATATACTCATATTTTTTTATAAATATCTTTACTATATATTTTTGATGAATTTTCTAAATTGATTTTGACCTTCAATATTATTACTTAATTTTGTGACATGCAAGAAAAGATTCTTATTCATTTTTTTATTATTAAAGAAAAATTCTTTATTCAATTTTAAAATTCTTTAATATAAAAAATTGTAGAAGCAATTTTACTTGCATGTCACAAAATTAAGTGATAATATCGAAGGTCAAATTGTATTTAGAAAATTCGTCAAAAATATATTATGAAGATATTTATAAAAAATATGAGTATATGATAAGTTTATTAAAAATATATTCCCTTTAAGGTATTGACTATTGAGGGTATTTTCGTCCAGAAAAGCTTGGAAATAGTAAAATAGTACTCCCTCCGTCCCAGAGAAGTTGACACACTTTCCTTTTTAGTTTGTCCCACAAAAGATGTCACATTTCCCTTTTTGGAAAAAGTTCTCTCTCACATGAATATAAAAATTATATTTTCTCTCCATTTAACACACAAAACAAAACCTTCTAAAATCCCGTGCCATTTTCAAAGTATGCCAACTTCTCTGGGACGGAGGGAGTACTTATTTCATATGATATTAACCCATATTTGATGGACCTCAAATGATATTTTCAAAGTTCACGGACCTAAAATGATACTACCAACGTCCACGAAAATTCGTCCCACTTTTCCATTTCCGTCTGTCCCCCAAAATTTGTCTCATTTCACTTTTACCATTTTTGGTACTGGACCTCATATTCCACTAACTCATTCCTACTCACATTCTAATATAAAACTAATATATAAAAGTAGGACCCACAATCCACTAACTTTTTCAACTCACTTTCCATTACATTTCTTAAAACCCGTGCCCGGTCAAACCGGGACGAATTTTCGTGGACGGAGGTAGTACTTTGGCAAAGTTCATGGAAAAAAAAAGATGTTCCCTCTTATTCTTTACTGAAAGTCAGAAAATATCATGACCACCCTAGTTTGTAAAAATATAGTTTTATGATTATTTTTTAATTAGCAGATGTTATATAGGAGTAAGATATTCTAGCCTTCTGATTAAGTTGTTACTATTGTCCATGCATATCAAAATATGCCAGGAGAATTTTATTTATATTGATTTATTTTAAAATACTTAGTTATTAGACAATTTATTTATTTATTTTAATGATACCGTAAAAATTATATTTTCAATTAATACTGAAATGAATTTGGTCTATGTACTGTGTATATATATTCTATATCTTTGAACATAGTTATATAGGACTTGTTGTTAAATTCGATTTCATTAGGTAATGATATATTGATAGGTACTCTCTTCGTCTCATAAATTTTGTAACACTTTGATCGGGCACAAGTTTTAAAAAATGTAATGAAAAATAAGTTGAAAAAGTTAGTGGAATGTGAATTTTATTTTTATATAATAGTTTTAATAAAATATGAGTGTGAATGGGTTAGTGGAATATGAGATCCGCTATTAAAAAAAAAGAAAGGAAAATGTGATAATTTTGTTGGACAAATGGAAATAGAAAAATGTGATAAACTTTTTGGGACGGAGGAGTACATTACGTGTGTATTTCCTTAAGTAACATTAACCTGAACCTGACATCTAGCAAAATCGATATTCCGTATATTATTCTTATGAAATATATTGATAGACATAGTTGTCTAGATTGTAAGGATGGCCTATTTTTTTTTCTTAGGGTTGACCGCAAAATACTATGACTGTCACTCAAATCTGCAAAATTCTAGGAGTATATATTTATATTCCTCAGTGAATGTAAAAGAAGCCTTATTCCTTTTAAATTCGCCATTAGTTCTCAACGCACACATCACAACCCAGCCGCTCTTAACAATACAATATTAAAAATCCCATCAAATTAATCCCTTCTACTGTTCTATATCATCATTACGTTATCAACAACTTCGGTGGTTGTCAACATAATTTATACTAGTACTAACCAACACTTCAATAACATACATGATTAGTTTATTCCCTTAAGTACTCGTCAAAAATTAAAAAAAAGAACTAATGCAAATTATGCTATGGATTATAATTAAACAACAATCCTGCTGTAAGGCTTAGATGTCCGTTGTTGCTACAAAAACTATATTTTAAACCAATGATAGAAAGAAATCCTAATCCTAAATATAATGGATGGTCCTAATCCTAAATATAAATGTAGTAATAGTAAACTAAAAGTCCATTAATTTAATGGATGGTCCTAGCTCCTCTCCCGACACAAATAATTAACGTTTGGTATACGGCCAAACTACAAGCTTAATTAATATGAGGAGTGGGAGATTAGATTGGATATTAAAATTCCATTAATCCAAAGAATATATTAATTAAAGGTGCGAGATTATTCTGTCCTATCTTTAAAGCCACACCAAATAAGATGATAATAGTATATAACAAATCTAATAGGACTAGTAGTTAAAAGTGGAAGGCCATGATTAGGAATTTCATTTAGGGTGGGTGGGTGGAATTCATTAATTAATTGTATTGTTTTGGGCCATAGCCATAGGGGGGGAATTGAATTCATAATATGAACACCCACCTACTGCCTAATTTATTAAATTAACTGCTCATGTCCCTACTTAGCCAAGCAAAAATATCCCCTCTTTTGATTTTCCAATTATTTTAAATCTATATTAGAATGCATGCATCATGTTGTTGGATGCAAATTAATCGGGTGGAATTTATATATAATATTGAAATAATTTTCGTCGGTGATTCATCCATTCCCTCTCTCTCTACACATATATATGTATGGTATATAAATTATATGGACCATGCTCCGGATTTAGTTGTCGTTTTCCCATCCCCATATATATTCAGACACGCTTAAAACTCTTACCTGCCGCTAAAAGTTGTAAATTCCACCCATCATCGTATGTTTGATTTGTTGCACGTGTGGATATTCATGAGAAATACTACTAAATCTCTCTACATTTGACGTTTATTTCAACTTTGACAACTTTACTTTTTTAATACAAAATTTTGCAATCGGCAAAGAGAGGGCACCCACTTTCAAATGTCATGCGGCAGCGATAAAATTTTGACTATCACGGATTGCCATATTAATGGAGTATAATTAATGATACTTATGATCCTAAAAAAAAACACAATCAATAATGATGATGTGAAATGAGTTACTGCTTGCGACGAAGCCAAGCTATGGTGGTGGGGGGCCTCGTGCGCCACTCTCGGTCCGAATATTTTTATACTAGTACTATAATATTTTGTGAAAAATGAGATGGATGTCTATATTAGTACAATAAAAAACAATTTAGCAAAGGAGTACATTCTAAATGGAAATAGATTAAACATGTAGTAGTATAAATTATTGATATTAATATATGTATTTGGTACAACTATAAAGCAATAGATTTTATGATGATATGGAGAAGATGATCCTTACGTGTGGAGAATAGGCCATATGTATTTGTAAATTGGAATAGACATATGAATAAATTATATAAAATTGAATTAAAGAAGTGGGTCTAGTAAATTTAAAGCTTGTGGGAGTCCCCTCCCCTCCCCAAATGCTAGACGTACGATCCAGAGCCAACGAGGGTTGGGTATGTACTGCAAAAATATCCAGTCAAGGCATTTATGGCATGCAATTAATATTGTGCCACGGTTCCTATTTTTTTTCCTCTTATTTTATTTGAAGATAGACCCAAAATGATTAATTTAATATGGTTAATACTAAAAAACATGAACTTTACATGTCTGTAAAATTATCCACGTAAGTATTCCGTAGGTAATATCACAGAGAGATTGCAATGTACAGTTAGAGCATCCACAATGGTTCACAAATTAGGTGGACACAGCGTTACTCGTCCTCGTCCGTGATCGTCCGCCCATTGCAAATGGATGGATGATCGAGCGGACGAAAGTACGGTCGCAGTCGAGGACGCGCCCGACAACCTCGTCCACCCATTGCGCGGGGGGAGGGGGCGGACGAGAACGATCTGGACGCGTTTACATTTTTTTTTGTTAAAATTTTCAATCTATAAGAACACCTCATTTTGCTTGTTCTTTAATTTAATATTTAATTTTGCTATTTATAATGTGTGAAAACATAAAAAAAAATATTAAAAATTAAATGAAAATGGGTAATTGATACGGCAGACACTAGGGCGGAACTACGGCAGAAAGAAGGATCGGACTAAGAAATGTTGATGTGACAATCACTAGGGTAGACATTAGGGCGGATGATCATACGACCATTATGGATGCTATTAGTAATGCAGTCGGTAAATAACCGTCTTTTATTTAAAGATATATCCATAATGATTAATCTAGTTATGTACAAGTAGATAGAGGGAAGAGGGACTTTAACAGAAGAAATTAACCGTATACATCTTTAATTTGAATGACCTCCATCACAAAATCAAAAGCACAATCTTTAAGTAGAGCTGGTAGCTTTTGTGGATTCTATATTTTGAAATGTTTTTGGTATAGAAGACATGAAATATCTATCTGAAAGATCATCCAAATATTGATGTTTGTTTAGATGCAAAAAGAAGGTATGCATAGAATGAAATAGAAAGTCGGCAGAGTGAGAGAGGGTAGGCAAAGCATCATCGCATCGATCTTATCGGACGGGCCATGCATGATCTTCCCACTTAGGCCCTACTTGGATTTTCAATTGACCACTTTTACTTTCACCATCAGCTAAACTAATTACCCCCACTCAAAATCACTAATTGTTACACTGTGGCTAGCCGTAAAAGGTAATTTTTGTAAATTTTAATAAAAAAAATTACTCTCATTAACGTTTAAATTTATTTGTAATACTACCACTTTCAAATTTCTACTTATTCTATGAAGAGACTATTATTTGACCCAGAAAAAGGGTATAATTAGTACAGTAGTTAGTATGCTTTAGGTAAAGTAAACGTCTTACCAAATCACTATTCACTAGTAAATAAACGATTTTTATTTGAACTGGAATGATGATAAGTGATGATTAAAAAATATAGTTACATATCGTTGTGTTCATAATTAAGTAGCAGTGCTTAATGTCGGAGAATTACTTAGTTAGTTTGGCATGCGTAATTGGCAGAAATAGTAGTAATTAGTGCTACTAATTCCCCGCAGTTAGTGTTGCACTTGCAGGTGTACTGTGGGATTGATTGATTATTCCCCTACGCTAAAGCGTAAAGTAATTACTACTAGTGTTGATAAATTGGTTTGCCACCACCACCTCTACTTTTTCCAATTTTTAAAGAGATAAAGAATAGAATAGTATATTGAGTTTTGATAACGGCGTGGACACTTAGTTATAAGTTGAAATATTTACCCGCGCGGCGCGAATGGTGGTCCTTCTCCTCTGCCTAGTATTATATTCCAACCTACTGTAACAAACCTTATATCATAATATTAAAAGGAAACATAATGCAAAGTTATGTCCCTTCCATCCAAAAAATTAAATATTAAACAATGTCCCCACTCCTCTTTCCTTCCCTCCTTCCACATATTTTAATTTAAAGGCATAACAGCACCCCCATTATATTTTCATATAGTAGTACTACTATATATTAGCCACTTCCACATCCTCTCTTCTCATTCAATTCACTCACTTCTTAGCTCAATACCAATTTCTCCTCCTCCTTTTCCAATCTTATTATATTAAATCAATATTCTTATTGTACATTGACATCAATTATGGCAGCGGTTTACCCAAACATGCTCCAAGACAAGCTCACCAACGAAATATTCTCCATTCTGGAGAACAAATTCCTCTTCGGCAGCACCAACACTTTGACTAACAACGACAACGGAAAGGTGAGGATCCTGAGCATGGACGCGGGCGACGCTATCCTGGCCGCGAACGCCCTCGTCCATCTCCAGTCCATCCTCCGTGCCAAATCCGGCAACCCCGCCGCCCACATTGCCGACTTCTTCGACGTGGTGGCGGGGTCCGGCGCGGGGGGAGTCCTGGCGGCGCTCCTCTTCACCCGCGGCAAGGACGGCGCCCCCCTCATGACGGCCGACCAGTCCCTCACCTTCCTCCTCGACCACCACCGCACCTTAACCCCCCGCCGCCGCCGCCAGCTGTTCGGGCGGAGGAGCGCCTCCAAGCTGCTGAAGAAGGTGTTCGGCGAATTGACGCTCAAGGACACGCTGAGGAAAGGGGTGCTGATCCCCTGCTACGACCTGAAGAGCGGGGCGCCGTTCCTGTTCTCGCGCGCGGACGCGCTGGAGATGGACGGCTGCGATTTCCGGATCGCGGGGCTGTGCGAGGCCACGCTGGCAGACGCGGCGGTGGAGCTGAGGTCGGTGGACGGGAGGAGCAGGATTGCGGCGGTTGGGGGGAGGGTCGGGATGAGCAATCCGACGGCGGCGGCGATCACGCACGTGCTCAACAACAAGCACGAGTTCCCGCTGTGCGCCTCCATCCGGGATATCCTCGTGGTGTCGCTGGGAGGGGCAGCTGACGTGGCGGCGCAGGGGTTTTCGGAGATGGTGGATCAGGCGGTGGCGATGGCGTTTGGGGAGGAGAGGAGGAGTAATTATGTGAGGATTCAGGGGGTGGTGAATGGGGAGAAGAAGAGGGCGGTGGCGGAGAGGATTTTGGGGGAGAAGAATGTGGAGTCGGTGTTGTTTAAAGGGAAGAAAATGGTGGAGGCGACGAATATGGAGAGGATGGAGATGTTGGGAGGGGAGCTGATTAAAGAGCAGGAGAGGAGGAAGAATGCTATTTTGCCGACGGTGCTGCTCACTTCGCCAAGATCTTCATCGGCTTCTACACTCTCATCCAATTAGATTATTATTATTCTTTTTTATTTCTTGGTTACAAATTGGTTATTGATTTTTGGTGTTTGTTTGTAAGTAGAGAGTAGAGACTGCCAGTCGGTAGACATCCGAGTTAGTGCAGAGGTGGGTCACAAAGCATCCCATCGCCGAGTGTTTGATTTATGTCCACATATGTATATGTAGTAATTTCCATCGTGTGTGTGGCTGTGTCTCTGCTGGCTCTTCTTGACTAGCTATTTATTAGCTACTGTGTATCAGTATCACTTGATCAATGATCATGGAAGAAATATAGTATATAATTCTGCTGGTTGAATTCAGTTCTCGTCTTTGAATACACCTTTCAACTACACGTAATATTCTCTACAATCATAAATATATGCATCACCTTGATTTCGGTCCATATTAATCAAGCAAAAGAGTTTGAACAACTCAAAATTATTATTTGGACATTGTATGTTTGAAATGACACCAACACCCACCCAAGCAAAATTGGTGCTGCTCTCCTGGGATTGAGCTTCCAAATCCAAAACTTGTAACTTGTAGATGTTGTAAATATCCCTTCATCATATATCCCATTGACTCGTTGAGAAGAGCTTGGAACAGCCAGCTCTGAGTATATGAGGTTGACCTTGAGATAAGCAGAAACCCAACCTTTTATTTCTCTAACGGGCAGTGGTCGCGTTTCCTTGAGATTTCAGGTGCCGCAACACCAATCGTCTTTTTTTCACTAATATTCTCTCATTGTTTGGATTGACGAAGCTTAGCTGAGGCCCAACTAGAAAATCTTGCTCCTCCAATGTTAACAGAGTATTTATTAGAGCATATCTAAGAGGATAGGTAAATGGAGAAATAAAGTTATATAACTACTCCCTCTCTGTTCCAGTTAAGAGCATCCACAGTGGTGCTGATGTTCCGGTGGACATCCAAAAACACCTCTGTCACGTCATAAGCACATCTCACTGCACAATGGTGGACATCCCCCGCGGACATCCACAATAATTTTTTTTTTTACAAATTTATCAATTAAACAATTTACGGAATTAAAAAATTTACGAGCCGTATATATAGAGTTTTTTTTTAAAAAAATTAAATTTAAAAATCGGGACGTCCGTCGGTCCGACGCAATGGTGGACGTCGCGCGGATATCCGGGAACACCGCGGATATCCGATGTCCTCACCTCACGTCTGTGTCCGCCCCTCCGTCGCCTAGTGGCGGACGTCCCAAGTGGACATCCGGCACGCCGGTCGGACGTCTGCCAGGATATCTGCCATAGCGGATGCTCTAAGATGACCCTGTTTTTTCGCCCTTGTTTTTGGAAAAATGACTATAAATAGTTAAAATGGAAAGAACTTCAAGTAAAACAAATAATACTGTAATATAGAAGAGACTCTCCTCTATATTATTCTCTATTTTACTTTACTTTCTCTCCATTTTAACTATTTATATATATCATTTTTCCTAAAGCACGTGCGAAGAAGAAATGAGTCATCTTTATTGGGACGGAGGGAGTACCATATTTATCTTTTTTTTTTCATAAAAAATCATTATCCAAGATGAGAGATTTTTGGAAAGGTATTATATATTTTCCCATTTTGAAGAGGTATCTTCTAACTACTATATTTGTCTTCTTTTCATGAAAAATCATTCTACAAAGGGAAAGGTATTTGATAAGATATACAATTTTAAGTTTTTGATGCATTTTGTAGTATTATTTTATTTTTTCAAAAAATAAATATTTTTAAAACACTAATAAAAGTAGAACACGTACACGTGATATAGGTATAGCCTAAAGGTAGGGGACTAAAATTTGCAAATTCTACTATTATTATTAATTTAATTAGCCTTATTTATCTCATCTTCTTCTTGAAACAGCAACAACCATTTTTTTAAAACCTCCTGCAAGTTCAAGTTTTAGCCCTCCTTCTTATTCAGTCTTTTACATTTTAGACTTAGATACAGTAGTTTGGTGAGGACTAAAGACATTTTTTCATACATTTTGAATTTTTTTGAAGTACAAAATATATAAAAAAAAATTTATTTGGGGAGGGCTTAAGCCCTTCCTCCCTTGGCTGTGTGTCCGCCACTGGGGGGAGAGGTAAATGGAGAAGTAAAGTTATATAACTACCATATTTATCTTTTTTTCATGAAAAACCATTTTTCAATAGGAGAGGTATTTGAGAAAGTATTATACTTTTTCTCATTTTGAAGAGCTATCTTTACCTCTCCATCAATGGCGAGGATGGAGATATAAAATCTTATAAGTACCATATTTGTCTTCTTTTCATGAAACATTATTCTCCAAGGGGAAGGTTTTTGAGAAGGTATTACACTTTATGTATTTTAATGCATTTTGTACTACTACATAGTACTCCCCCCGTCCCACATTTAGAGTCACTTATTGTTATGGCTCGAGTTTTAAGAAAGAGTTGAAATGTGTAATAAATGAAGTAAGATGGTAGAGTGTGTAATAAATGAAGTGAGATGGTGCAGTTGGTGGAAGGTGGGTCCCTTTTGACTTTTGATTTTTGTTTTGATTTATTTTAATGTAGATAATGACATTTTTATGTAATTTTGATGAAGAATGGGGTAAAATTGTATGACCAAATATGGAAAATTCTAAAAGTGACTCTTAAACTGAGACGAACTTTTATGGCAAAAAGTGACTCTTAATCTGGGACGGAGGGAGTATTATTTTATTTTTTTAAAATAATTTTCTTTTCTATATACCTTTTTCCTTTGGAATGTGTTGTATTTTGGTATGGTATATTTCACTTTTTGAGAAGGTAAATAGAAGATATACATCTTTCATTGGAGATGCTCTTAAGAAGGTTAATACTACATGATATGCCATTTATATATATATATCTTCCCTCATTGGAGATGCTCTTAGAGCATCCACATCGTTGTTTCAATGCGGGCTCGGGCTCGTCTGGGCGAGACGAGCCAACATCGAGACGGCGATGCAGCCCTTCGTGCTGTCCCACGGCCCTCCGCATCGAGGAAGCTGGCGAGCTCTGGCGCGAGGCGTGACGCCCACTTGCCGGTCCGCGAGTGGGCGTAGTCATGCTGACGCAATAAATAATTTAAAAAAAAAAAAACGATTTTCTAAAAAAAAAATTAAAAATTAAAATTTTTAAACGGTAATTTTTTTTTTCTTTTTTTAATCTATAAATGCTCCCATTACCTCTTTCATTTTACACACAAACACACATCTCTCATCTTTTTTTCTTCTCATCACTATCATATCATCTCCATTTTCTCTCCAATTTCTGCAAAAATGTCTGGTGACGGAAACTCCGGCGGTGAGGACGGCTTTGACTTGAACGCGTTTGTCAACCGGGGGGCATGTACAATGTTTTGGGTGCTTCCGGTTCGTCGCTGGGCACCCAAGGCTCGTCAACGTCGGTGTACCAAACACCATCTTTTCCAGTTTAGGGAGGAGACGGAAGAGGACGAGCCAGCATAGGAGGAGGACAAGGCGGTGGAAGCTCCGCCAGTCGCGGATTCGGAAACGAGGACGAGGACGAGGACCTAGGCCGTCATCCATACAGCTCCGCGGAGACGATGACACTGTTCGACACTTGGATCAACGCGTCGTACGATCCCATCGTCGTGAATCAACAAACCCGCAAGTGTTTTTGGGATAAGGTCATCGACGTATACAACAAGTAAAAGCCGAAGGGGGCCCGCCGCTGCAACTTGAAGATGCTTCGCAGTCATTTTGAGCGAGCCGACAGAGATATCAAACTATTTTGTGTGATATACAAGCATGAAGCGGAGAATTACCAAAGCGGAGCCAATGAAGCCGACATTCTGTGAGCGGCTTTGCGAGTCTTTATAGCCGACACCAAAAAAGATTTCAATTATGCCGATGTTTGGCAGTCGGTCAAAGAGTTTGATAGGTGGGCTGGCGGTGTCCAGTCCAGTCGAGCACGGGCTCGAGCTCGAGCTCGAAACGCACGAAGCACACGGCGGGTAGCCAATACTCATCTAGTGAGGGCGGGGAAGGCAACGCCTCACAAGAGGTTGAGTTCCCGACATCCGATGCAGGGGCTCCTCCGGTACACTACGTCGGCCGCAAGGGAACAAAGCGGCGAAGACGGCTAGAGCTCGCGCAGGGAGGGTCCGAGGCGTATCAAGCCAGGCGAGCTCCCAAGGGTAGCCGACCTCGCTAATGTCCATGTACTTCACCGCACGATGGCTAACACTTCCCGCATGACGCCTGACCAATATCAAGCCCATCTTGCCGGCATTGCGTATCTGGTAAGAGAACTTGGTATTCCCCCTCCATCTAGCTTAGGTGCACTGCCACCGCCTTCGGGGGTTGAGTCGGCGGTGGAGTAGTTTTTATCATTTAAGTGTGCAATTTTTAATTTCTAGTATTTTAAATTATGTCTTTTTTATTTTATTTTTTTAGATTTTAATTATGTATTTTTTTATTTTTTAGGATTTTAAATTGTACTAATTTTCTTTTATTTAATGAAGTGTGTTTTTATTAATTGAATTAGTTGAAAAATAAAAGTATAAAATGAAATTGAATGAATAGTTAAGGGATGAGATGGTTAAGAGATGAGGGTTGCAGGTGTTGTCTCTTAGTTAAGAGATAGGGCAAAAAGTGCAGTGGGGCCCATGAATAGTGAATGGATGAAACGGTATTGAGGCATGAATGTGGATGACCTTAGTGTTACTAGGACTTTTTTTTAAAGCAATTGTTGGTATTGGCGGTAAAACAGACTACAATAAAGAGATTTATGGGGATTGCGAGGAAAAAATAGAGGATGAGTGGTAGAAACTAGAGATACATACATCAGTACTGGGTTGTTAGATGTAGAACCGACCTAAAGAATTAGGAGCATTAGAAGTTGAAGTGATTATTGATTACGTCAACAATAAAGCTGCAAAAAAGAGATACTCCATCCGTCCGCAAATAGGAGTTCCGTTTTTTCATTTTAATCCGTTCGCGAATAGGAGTCCCGGTTCGCTTTTACCATAAATGGTAATAGGGTCTCACCTTCCATTATCTCATTCCACTCATATTTAATTTAAAACTAATATATACAAGTGAGACCCTTATTCCACTATTTTTTTTTCACCAACTTTTCTTAACATTTTTTAAAACTCGTGCCGCCCATAAATGGAACTCCTAATGATGGACGGAGGAAGTACTAAATATATTGAGAAATTACGTGAGATAGAGTGACAAAAGAAATATACTCTGTGAAGGCCCAAAAAGCATTTGAGGTATTCTCGAGTGAAAAGGAGAATTAAGTAGGATACGAACAAATTTTAATTTAAAGAAAAATAAATTTTGTTGATATAATGCAGTGTTTATGTGTATAATATAGGAGAGAGATAAAATTAATAGTATGATAAACTGAAATCCAATTATATGATTACTGGAATTTGTGTATAATGTATGATTAAATAGTTATTAAAATGCAAAAAATAGAAAAAAAAAATCTAAGCTTCCTTTATAATCTATCATGCCTTATCAATTATGATTCTAAATTAAACGAATGTCAAGTTGTAGCAAATATAATTTAGTTATAAGATAGAGTGGATTACTTTCACCACAGTTTCTGTTATTTGGGTCATAGAGTATCGATAGTAGGGGGAGTAAATACATAGTCGTGGTGTGAACTCTTTTTAGTGAATGTTGAAGAATAGTGGTATGGTAGGGGGGCTTATTAATGAGAGAATAGGCTACAATAAAGAATTCATAATATGATGATCAATCACAATCGCAATCACACTCCAAATCTTAGCGTTGTGTTGGAAAGCCATTTAGCCTCTGATGGCTTTTACATAAGCACACAACCAACTTCCTTACTCCTTCCCCCATTGCACATCCTCAACACCTTCTGCTTCAATGGCGGCGTCTTTCCATTACACGGAAACTCAGCATGTCGCATTTTTAGCTTGCCCTCCTCATCCCAATTAGTACATATTTTACATCAGCTTTAGCAAACTGTACGGCCATAACATATCGACGCAATGTAGAGATTCTTCGACCACTTCTCCTGTAAATCAAAATGCAAATCAGTTCATACCCTTCATTAAACCAAGCTTAATCCAATTCTAAGATAAAGTTAGTACCTTTACATGGGTGCTTGGGAATGCAGATGTACGAAGAGTCTCCTGAGTCTCGTCCATCATTTTGCGTCTGGGTATGCTAAGTATGAATGCTGCCTGATCGGTGGTAGCAGCCATCGATGTTATTCTATACCCATTTTCCCATCGCCGGTGTATTCCTTCACTTGGATAAAGAAAATCAAGTTCAACCACCTGAGAACAAATCAGCCATTAGTATTATGTCATGTAACAGCCAAACATCCATTTTCCGATATTTCCAGCTTGGTTGTATTGGCTTATTGTGTGGAAATGATTGGTAAAGACGAGTTATTCATCCACAGTAATTTGCATAAATCAAAGGTTGGAAATGGCCCATATGGTCTTGGGCTTATAAACTCATCATAGGGAGGGGGAGGGGGAGGGGGAGGTAAAGTTCATTATATACCTATTCCCACTACCTTAGAAAATGACATTGTCTTAATAGTTGGATGTGAAGAATAAGATTGTTGTAGATGCGAATTAATGATAAAAGTGTTCAAAAGAATTATAGCACCCTTACTATAAATAGAGCATTGGTATTCTGAGTGAATTTAAAAAAGAATTACAAGTAGTGAAAATGGAAAGATGCTTTTACCTGTTCAGAATACCCAGAATTTCTGGACATCACGACACCCCAGCGGCTGCCAGCAGTTGTCATAGACGTGACATGGAATCCTTCTTTCCACTTCTTATTGATCCACTTGAAAGGAAAGGATTCACTAACTTTATATGATTGTTGGGTATAAGGTGTTCCTGAAGGATAGACGAGTTAAGAGGAATAAGATCAATCTTAGCTAAAGGATATGATGAAGATGAAACCTTACCATAAGTAAAATTTTCAGAGAATTCGTAAAAATTTTAACAATGAAGGAAAACACAAGGGGGTGGTGAACTGTGAAATTGAGAGATATACATGATACAGCAGCCAGATAAGAGCTTACCTTTAGACATAACCACCAGAGAACTTCCATTAGCTGCACCAGCTATAGAACTGATGTAATAGTTTTTTTCCCATTGTTCCATAATCCAATCCTGCAGAGAACAAATAAAATATTATTGCATTGGGCATGTACACCCAGCTAGAATGGAGAAAACATCAAAAAAGTAAAACACAATAATGAGGTTTTCTACCTTATGAAGAAAAACTGCTGAAAGCTCATACACCTGTGAAGTAAACCCTGTTCCAGCATCCATGATCAAGGCCCACAGACTTGATGCTGAAGCCACGCAGCTAATATATAAGCCATCTTCGTTACCCTTCTCTACATGTTGATGGAGTCTTGAATCCGCAACATTGTAGTGGTATCTACACGAAGGATAATTTCACAAAAAATATAGTGAGAGGTATGTGCAATAAAATTTGAAACACAATCCATGTCAATTGAAACGATGCATGATGAATTCATTATTTACAGAGAGAAAATTCAACCAATTCACAATAAGTTATCATAGTATTCAAAAATAAATTATTAAAATACTGAGTCAAAATTGCAGGTTTATCCACGTTGAACACAGTAAAGATTAAATAACACCAGCACAATCACAAATATACCAATCTGAATATGTGCAAATGTATGACATACAACAAGCCTAGAGTAGAATGTATTGTATGAGGCAGCATTAAAATATGTATTTAGAAATGGACAAGTAAAAATGAGAAAACAGAAAAAAATACTACTCCGTATATAATTATTGCAAAAACTGGCATAAGGCAGCACCAGAAACTACCAAGAAAACCTGGCGAACTAGCGATAACAATATACAAAAAATTTACCACATTAATCCCAGTAATGTCTGAAATGACTTAGGACCTAAATATATCATTTAAGGCTGTGCGGGGCTAGGTAGATTCCAACTAAAGCGAGAACGTGTAAAGATAACATTAAGTAATCATTATGAAACAACTGGTTGACATCAAATATTTGCTAATTCTCACATTTGCAGTGTAATTTTTTAAATAATGTACAAATAAATATAAGAGAAATTTAAAATGCAAGCACCAATTGCCCAAATAAATATTCAATATCAGCAGTCACCTCTGTTTCATTGGGCGTCGTGCATTGTACACTGAGATCCACTGAGTGGCAGGACTGCCCAGTCGTACTTTCTTCTTTGGTTGCTCATCCTCTTCCAAGTTAATGAGTAACCTGCCACGCTTTTGCCCAACCTGTTCGAACAAACATAATAAAGATAAACTAAAATATGCATATCCATAGCAAAGTTGTTAAGTTTGTCTGGCGGGAATCTTTTGTGCTTAATGAGAAGTGAGAGTCTTCAAGGCACCATCATTTATTATGTGATGGTTCTAATTTCAAAAGAAGTCAATTAACATGTTATATTTCAGCACACTAAACTTGGTCAAACAAACTGATTTGTTGCTACCTTAAGAGCTCCATCTATCCTTATCGGTCTCAACGATGTGCATGGTTCAATCAGACTATCAAAAAGGGAGATCAGCTTGGAATAATTTGGCTCTTCATCAAACTTCATATTAGTAACAGCCTCAAGGAACTGTTTAAATGGAGCAGGGCAGAAGCAACACATCAGTTCTGGAGAGGTCGCCATTTTCTTTTTAGAGACTAGAAAGCTCTTGTTATCACCCTGCCACATCACCATCAAATAAGGGGTAGGGTCAGCCAAATCTGATAAGAAAATCGTCAGAGTTAACTAAGTGTTAGTGTCAGTCACCTGATACCCTTGCCATGGCAACCTTCCTTTTATAAGAAATATCAGGGTGTATGCCAGTGACTCAAGATCATCTCTCCTACTTCCTGTACGGCCCAAGTGTGCATGCACACTTGCATACCTTATAGTGCCCCTGTGGATAGATAACTAGAGTTTATTGGTCTGAACTAAGCCAGTATAGCAACAAATCTACATAAACTCCACTGACCTAAATATATCCGGCCTCTGATCGTACTCAACATGCTGACCAGATGAAGCATCTTTCCATCTGGAAGCTGCAAGCCAAATTTGTTCAGAACAGCAGAAGATAATACATAAGGTGGAAGTGGGAAAAATGGCAGCAATATCACAAATACTAAGGACAAACAAGAAATGGTGTGTGTTCATTCAATGTTTCATGCTATCAACCAATTAATACTCCCTCCGTCCCACTCTAAGTGGAACATTTTTTATCCAACACAAGGTTTTATGCAATATTGTTTTGTGAGTTAAGTGGAGAGAGAATAAAGTAGAAAGAGTGATGTTTCTATATTAAGAAATGGGTCATTTAGAGTGGGATATCCCAAAAAAAGGAAAATTTGTCACTCCGAGTTAGACAGGGGGAGTACAAGGTAGCAAAGGTACATGCAAACAGATCATGAATTTATCATACCCAAACCAAGATCAATAAGATACAGCTTTTTCTCCTCTGCTGTTCCAGGCTGACCGAGTAAAAAGTTCTCTGGCTTCACATCACCATGCACAAATCTAGATTACCGGCAGAAATAAAGGAGATTGAATTAATAGCAATTTTAGTGAACAGAAGCACAAAAAAAAAAAAAAAAAAAAAAAAAAAAAAAAAACCACCTCCATTTTCTAGACAGTGGTGGTCAGAAAACAAAGAATTAATTTGGAAGTGTTTGGTAGGTTTTACCCCTTCATGTGAAGCTTTTCAAGAATTGATATAGCCTCAACTGCTATGCAAGCTGCCATACTTGGCGACATCCTGTTTCAGGTGCTCAAGGTCAATGGCAACGTGAACATAAAAACAGGATTAAATGGAGCATGCATCACAGAGAAAGAGAGAGAGATGATCTTACGACTGGCCCAAAGAATTCCAAACATCCCAAAGACTAGGCCCAAGTATGTCCATGACCTGAAACAATAGTCATTAGAAACAAGATAGAAATGTCGAAGCCAAATGAATAATATACCAAAACCCACCAGAATGTAGAAATCTCCTTGGCGGCCCTTGTAGTGAACCCATGGAACCCCATAACATCCATTCAGGGAGCTTACAGAAAAATTACACAGCAATTATGAAAAATAAACATCCATAAAAAGAAGGAAAGTACAAAAAAAGAGAGCAAGAAAAAGATTTCGCGAACATTTCAAAGTATGAATAAAAAACTTACTTGTAGACCTGCCATTCATAAGGAGGGCCATAATTGCAACCCTTGCTATTTCGGTGTTCAAACTTCAATGCTACCTACAGAAAGAAAAATAATTTTACTAGACAGCATCAAGATCGATTTGGTAATCAGTTTTAGCAATTATCCGTGCTAGATGATACCTCAATAGCATCAGGTCCCATTCTTTCACTGCCACCAGTTACCCTTCGACCAACATAAACTTGGCCAAATCCACCCTTACCTAATTTTCTTTCTGTCTTATACATTGGTGAGTTGCCAACTTGGACCTGCATTAAATAACATTGGACTAACTACCCAGAAAATAAAATGCAAATTCGAAAATGGTTGAGATGCAATGTGAATGGTGCCTGCAATCTCAATAAGTTGAATGAGCCACAATATTCCCAGAGGAAATGCAGAAATGAGAAGAATGGGCAAGGAATTACCCTGTCAGGGACTGGAGTGGAACTTGGTTCTTCTTCAACTCCCATTACTTTATCAGCACTTCCACCTTCCATGGGGATTTCCTTATTTGCTACACCCTCTATTTTATTACAAGCCGGATCCCCTGCCCCAACACCAGCTTGAGGAAGAATCTCACGAGGTGGATTTGGGTCCAAATCTATCAACCTAACCCCTCTGCCTCTACCAGCAGCAGTTGGCCTTGCGGGTGTTGCTGCAGAAGGCCCTTTAGCTACACCAGCTGCATTCCCTCTCCCTCTTCCCCTCCTTCTGGTTCTATTCTGAGCAGGTGCAAGAAAATTCTCTTCTTGATTAGCAGGTTGAGAGGCAGGCTGGAGATCACCAAGCCGTTTTGATCTCCGTGCTCCGCTACGCAATTCTGGCATCGTCACCCATGCAAATCAGCTCCTGCTCACTTCCCACCTTCCGTGCAACCTTCAGAGAGGTAAAAGGCCAAGTCTTTAACCAGCATATCATGATTGGAATTCCAAGTTATAATCAAAATGAGCAAAAATTCTAAACGACAGCAAATTTTCCCCAATGGCTGAATAATAGATCCTACTTTTTAGAACTAGTTAAGTTATATATCCGCACAATAGCCAGTGGAACCTATTTGTATGGGTTCAGGATTTCCCCATAGTAGAAGCAAAATGCAGCCCAATTATCGCATAGATAGGATAGGAAACAGATAAAGTAGGCATCCAATCCAACATTATTTATACCTTAAAAATCATGGTGCAAAAACGTTGTAAAACAACAACAGCAGAGACATTAATAGCCAAGTAATCCCAGGATTATCAACTAAGCTTATGGGAACCATAATATACGGAGAGAGAGAAAAACACTAAATCAGTCATATCACCGCTAATGAAGGAATATTAAACAGTTGGCTATCATCGTACATTGAAATGAAATCAGTAATAAAAGCAGCGACAGATCGAACCTCAGAAACAGTAAAAACTGGAGGATCGGAGATGAAATACGGGAAATCGACTACAAAATCAATTTATTAAACGATCAAAATCAGATCTTCAGCAGAAATAGAAATACCCAGGTCATATACAAAAGTAATTATCCTTTTGAAATTGGAAAAAGAAGAAGAAGATATAGATGTATTGTTAAGAATCAGAGGATTTAAAGAGTGAAGGATGGGTGTGGATATCGAAGAAAGAAAAATTAGGGAAAATCGTTGTGTATTGTAATGTATCGGTGTATAGATTTTTCTATGGCTGTCCAGCTTATCTCTCTCCCTACACACAACATCTACTGCTTGTCAGCCTCCTCTTCTCTCTCTTCTCTATGAATTTATGTATATATATGGTGTGAGTTGTGTAGGTCATTCCTTTTCTTCTCTTTTTTTATTTTCAGCCTTTTAATCATTTAATTTAACCCCTCATTCATTTGCGTTTGGTAACACCATACGTTGATCACGAATTATATTCGAATTGGTACTGTATATACTATGATATGATATTTTGTGAAATGAGGTGGGGGATTTAGGACGGCAGAACTACTTAAGTAAATCAATTTAATTATAAAAGGCACCTTTTTTATTGAATAGTATTAGTATTTTTTTTTATGTATTTCCTACAATAATTAAAAATGAAAGCATTCCCCCAACGCAACAAATTCTCTCAAGTAAATTTTTTTTATCGAGTTTGATATTGTTGGTGAAATACTTGGTTAAGATTTTGGAGGAATTGAGAATGAGAAGCGGTGAGTGTGAGAAATAAGAGGATGTCAATTCATAATTGGCTTTGAGTAGCTAGAAAACAATAAGAGAATGTACAATATTCAAATCCCCCTTTGAATATTTTTTTTCAATGGGTAGATAATCTTTGTAGGCCTGTTAACGAGGCATGGTATTCGAGTGAAAAACGCTGAGGTCAGTGTTGAGTGCTTGAATTTTGACTACTTGTTGCATATCTATCAAAGTTGAAAAGGAATTGGCTGTGCTTTTCTGGAAATAGCTTGTTTATTGTTCATTGCAACGTACAAAGATGCATAGTTATTGTTTACTTTTTTTTTCTTGAATTTGTCACACAAACTCTAATGCCCTGTATCTGATGAACATAATGATAATTTTAGCAATATGGACATCTTTCATGATTTGTTTGTACCCTTGGCAGTACAGCTGAGAGAGGAATCTGTTGATGGTAGTATGGAAAAAAGTGGAGGTGGGTTGAGGCTCTCATCGCTGAGAGGGAGTCGGGGGCAGAGCAAGGGTCCGCTACCAAGCAACAGCACCTAGGCTTAATTGCGCGACTCAAGTGAAAAATAAGGAAAAATACTCCTCCCATTAAGCTTGTTTCACTAGTTTATGGCATAAGCATTAATTGTGAAGTGAAGAAGAAGGTGGGTGGGGATATCTCGATGGGCTATGTGTGATGTTCATCTTACAATTCATTTATATTGTAAGATGATAATGCATTTGCTTTAATGGACCACCACAAATGGTTTATGGAAGATGAATGTTTTAATTAGATTAGTAAGCAAATCACTCTGTTGAGTGTTGAGTAAGGGGAAAGATCTTTCTTGAAAGTTACGAATACCCTTCTATCTTTGGAATTTTAAGTTTTAACAAATGCATCATTTCTAAAGGCATTGCCAGATACCAAGATTTCAAAATCATGTGACCGCTTAGCCAATACTGCAATGATACCAAGTTTCAAGGAAACCATAAAAAGCAAGTCTTGACCAATATCATGAAGCGAAAAATCAAAATTAGCTGTTTCTTGGAAATCATCAACTCCAACTTGTTTTTTTCTTCAAGAAGATGGTGGTTATTGCCAAATTTGATCCTGATGTCTTTTTTCAGATCTCAAGTACTATAAATTTACTGTTTGGTTGGTTTTTTTTTTACATCATTTTAAAATTTACTAGTAGTACTCGTTATTTGAAGAATATAATTATGATATAAAATTCAAAGGTGAAGTTTTGGGGGTATCAATGAAAACAAAAACAATACTAGCTAGTAGAAATATGTAGTAGTGGAAGAGGCGAAGGTGGGTCTATCCAAAAATTGAGGGGATGGAAAGTTGTAAATATTTGCTGGTGGAGAGTGTTCCTTAGAGTTGAGTGAGAATGGCTTCTCTCCTATCCTTCTCTCCCCTAAAATCTGCTAAAGCTTGTGCAGCTACTACGACAGAGAGTCTCGACCAGAAATTTGGACGCAAAGGCATCAAATTTTCGGAGTCGGGGACGGTAGAGCTGAGCGTGAGAAATGGTAGCTCGGTGAAGCTTGAGATTGCAAACGCCCACATTACTTCATACAAGCCCAAGGTTTACTGGAAGGATGATGGCTATGAGGAGGTGCTTCATACTCTCCCACCTTCATCTTCCTCTTCTTCCTCCCGAGGCGGCATCGCTTTGGTGGTGGACGACCTCTCCTCCCCACCCAATCCCAAGGCTACTGCTGCTGCTTCTGAATGGACTGTAATGGATGCTGATTCCGACTCCATCGACGCTGTGCAGGTACGTACACACATTCATTGTATGCATATGTTGATCAATCGTAACGTGGTGTGTGCCTCAAACAGGTTGAGTTGGGGTGTGTTCGTGGCTGTTTGGATATCAGGTACGTTGTATCACTCTATCCTCTCAGCATGGCGGCTGCTGTGATAGTCAAGAACACGGGGCGAAAGCCGGTCGATTTAGCCACTGCTATTTTGAGTCATTTGAAGGTGAAGAAGAGAGGTGGGAGTGGTGTGCAAGGATTGAAAGGCTGCTCTTACTGCACTCACCCTCCTCTTTCTTCTCCTTTCCAAATCTTATCCCCCTCCGAAGCTACCAAGACCGAGGAACCGGGCTTCTTCTCGTTCGGATGGGAGCCTGAAAACAAGCCCGGGGTGTGGAGTGTGCAGGATGCCCCCATTACCGTCTTGAGACATAAGCTCAGTAGAGTGTACGCTGCTCCACCACCGCAACGCTCCGACCCTTTCCACACCACCGCCCCCTCCAAGTACGAGACCATCGACCAGGTGCATATCCATATCCGTATCAGTATCACTCAATTAGCTTATTACCATAACTAACACTAGTACATGTGCAGGGGCGTGAGCTTTTCTTCCGAGTGATAAGAATGGGATTCGAGGAAATATATCTGTCCAGTCCGGGCTCATTTGCGGACAAGTATGGCAATGGCTACTTTATATGTACAGGCCCCACTTCAATGTTGGTTCCGGTCACAGTGAACCCCGGTGAAGAATGGAGAGGGGCGCAGGTCATAGAGCATGATAATTTGTGATTCGAGGCATTTTTTTGCTAATCTTTACTTGTAATCATACAGATTGAGAATGGAAATATAAATGCTTTGCTTCGTTTTGATTATACATTCTGACATTATTATCTTGTATGGACTGGAGTGATGTGATGAAGATAACTTGACGTTATCTCTCAACTTTTAATGACAACCAACCAATATTAAGATACAAACCATCATCTTCTCAAAGAAAATGGGATAGGGACCATTTTACAATATGGCCACCCTTTTTAACAGCGCTCTCCCTTCTCCGAGGAACATCTCTCCACGCACTTCATGCTCCTACTCCGTCAAAACATTTCCAGACTCCGACTATCTGGAGAGATGTGGCGTGAGCTTTACAGGTATTGGCGATGACTGTGTGGTAAAGATGGAACTCGGGAATGGAACCGCTGCCAAGGTGATGCTCCCGACTGGTTTGGTCACTTCATACAAGCCTCAGATGTGGCATGGCGGCACAATGGAGTTGCTGCAAACCTCTGTCTCTCAGAGCGAGAATGGTACTGCTCTCATTCGAGGAGGATTGTCGTTAGCCCTTGCCTGCCAGAATGATGCCGGATTTTCATGGTCTCCACGTGCCTGGGATCTTCATCAAGTCACTGGAACTCCTCGAGAATCAATTCGGGTTAGTATTGTTGCTTCATCTAGTCATCTTCTACACACTTGTCTCATACACTCAACTGCATACATATTATATATGCAGGTGGAGTTGTCGAGCACGAGTGAACATGGCAACATCGGCATAAAGCATATTATAACTCTTGAACAAGATAGCTTCAACTCAGAGATTGTAGTCTCTAACTCATCTGCTTCAACTATCCGTCTAGCTGGATCAACCGTGTGCCATCTGGCAGTGAGCACTCCCGATGCAGCTTATGCAATAGGACTACAAGGCTCCGATTACTTTGATATGCCACCGTTTCAGGGAAATTTCAGCATCGTCCCTCCAATGATTAACAAGTCTCCTAATAAATTCTGGCCATTCAACAAACTATTTCCCAAAGGGGAGGAAAACATAAACAGACAGGCGGAGTCGGGTGAAGAAGACGATGACTGCAAGCACTTGGCAGAAATATTAAGCAGGATTTATACAAGCACACCTCGAAGTTTAACCATCATGGACCGTGTAAGTCATCTGTTATCTATATAATCACTATCTCAACTTGATAGCTAGAGTATTTGCCTTGAAAAAGTTAACCACGTCATCATCTCGTGTGAACAGGGAAGGAGAAATTCGGTGACAATGAGAAGACAAGGTTTTAGTGAAGTGTACATAATGAGCCCTGGATCAGAACACGAGTGGTATAGCAAGTATTCATACATCTGCATCGGCCATGCTGCACAGCTTGAACCAGTAATCATAGATTCTCAGAGCGAATGGAGTGGAGGCGTGCAATTGATCAATCCTAATTACTAAATTGGGATTTCACGTGTTGTTTCTTTATTGTGGATTAAGATAATATCAGGGAGTACGAAGATATTCGAAACAGAGAACATAACTGGTTCTCTTGTGTCCAAGTCCTAGCTAGCTATCTAGAGATACCCTCGATTTACTTGCTATTTCACATTCCTGTATGATCATCCAACCAAAACATCCAAGTCTGCACTAGATACATGGAAACAGTCAAATATCCCATCAAGTGTTATAATAAAGTAACAATTTTTATTTGTAGGCATTCTTAAACATTTGCCTTACTAGCAACTTCATGTGAGTTAAACAGCAGATTTCTACACTTCCAAAATAAGAATAAACAAATGTAAACGAAACCTGTTTTAACAACAAATATTTGTCCAACAACTTTAAATAGTCAAATATTCCTAAACGCCAAACAATGCCACAGTGTGGCATACATAAATCGAGTGCTAGGTTGGGACCATAACATGATGATTATCTTGATCACCTATCACCAACAAGAATACAAGTACTGCAAATAAACCAACAAAAAGAGCAAAAATAACTTTTCTAGCTGAGTTGTGATGAGGTTTATCTACTGGAATCATTTCAGCAAGATTAGACACATCTTCTGTGGAGGAAACTGATTCTGCATTTGCATGAAATTGTTCATCACCGGATGCTAATTCATCTTTGTTCTCACAGTCCATGCCGTTAGGAAGACCAAGTTGTCCAAGCAATGAAACTGGTCTCATTGGGCTTCTGAACCTTCTGGGCTGTTTCTCTGATAAGCCTACATCAGAATTGTCAAGATCCTGAAGCGAGCGAATGAGTCTTCTCGGGGTACTGAAAATCTTCACATCATCAACCTTAATGTGAGCCTTCGACTGCTGAAAAACACAGATAGAGGTCCAATTAGTGAAATGTTGTCTTGGATTTAATCAAAGCTCTTCAAAGAGATTAGCCATGTGTCATGAATACTAGTTCTGTATATCTCCTGCTAGATACTTGTCAGATTTGCAAATAAAACATTACAAAAACTGAAATCAATCCAAGTGGAAATTGCCAAGCTCCTCGAAGAACTTAGCCAACATAAAAATACATATTTTTGCAAAAGACTTCTCCAAGAAAATATTAAAACAAACACAAAGGATATGAGACGAAGACTTACCTGGGGACTAGGGGCATTGCTTTCAATAACTTCCTCTTTTGCACTTTCTCGAACAAAAGCTGCAAAATTTTCACAATACTCTCCATGGTTGCCAGAAATCTCATCATACTCAGATTCTTCTCGAGCTATATCTGAAAATATGCCATCTTTAAGAGATACATCCAGGAAGCCATTCTCACACCTTCTCCAAAGTCTACGATTCACACCCTTAGAACTAAAGTCCTGATCTTGAGGGCCATGATTTATTGAGTTTGGTGATTCCATCAAATAATCATACCCAACAAATGAATCAACAGTTTGTGATTCAGGTGATGCAGTTAAGGCTTCAGAACTACAAACTCTCCTCATTCTCATGTTCTCTCTTCTGCCAAAGTTTGACCCGGTAGCTGAACCATATTCCCTCTCTGATTTTGAGCATCTCTCATTGCATATTTTCTTTGCATTTTGTAGTACTTCAAAAGCAGCACCACTAACAAATGGCATTCTGTCATACTGGCAATTCTCCATTTCCTTGATTACCAACTCCAGTTCAGATGCTATACTTTTCGGATCCAAATATCTCAATAGAGAGCTCACCATATGTATGGCTGACTTTCGTTTCTGAGAATTTTCTTCCACAAAACCGGCTTCAAGAATTCGCAGTCCAGACTGTATCAACAGCCTACCATAGGCTTCAACAACGAGGCTGTTATGTTTAGCCAAAGCCGTAACTAAGGCCATATGTGAATTGGTCTGTGAATGCTTCTCTAATGCCCCAGCAACTCTCTGACAGACCTCATTTATCATTTCATTTGAGGCAAACCGCCAATTATCAGATTCAATAAGTGATTGAAGACAAAGTGCAGCTCCAGAAGACAAATTCTCCAAGCTACCCAAGAGACAATCAGAAAGAGGCTTACAAAGAGAATGAATGACATGTCTCTTCCTTTCCTCTGCTGTTGTCGGCTCGATTGCATACCTTGCTATGGCTGGAACCACCTTTGAGCAAGCCTGATGAAGAGCAAAAGCTCCTGCACTCAATGACAGGGTTTTGACAATGGTGTTCATGATGTTATCAATCTGCGGCACAATTTTTGGTCCATGGACTCGAGCAAGAACCTCGTATAGAGAAATTGTGTGCTCCCCTGATGACATGCCAGTTTCTTTGGTTTCAGAAACTTGAGCTAGAAAGATGGGGATGGCCTTGGAATCCAAGTCTTTCACATACAATTTCAATGCTTTCATAGCCGATTTTCTGCTATCAGCGTCCTTGTCAAGATTCTCCAACTCCCGGCGCAGTACTGGACTTAGACTTCTTCCCATATTACTACAAGGTAAGACACAAAATAGATTTAAAAGTTAGTTTGCATTCCATTAACACTACAAGCTGATATTGGTGTAACTGCCTAAATATTATTAAGCCAAATGATTTCGAGATTAACATATATCTGAAAGAAAGAGTAGTGAATTGAACTCCCCCGCCACACACCACACAGCACGCAACAAAACCACCATAGAAATCTGTTATCCGAAATTCCCATAAAGAATTCAATTAAATGTTTGAGAAGTTGAAGTAATTAAGCGGTACATGTACACAGCAAAATGTGTCACCAATTTTAACAGTAGAATTTCAGCTATATCAATTAGATCCACGAAATCCCGAATCTTTCCTAGCTTAAAAAACTAAACAAGAAGGGATTTAGTGATGGTGACGATCTTTCTTCTTCAGTTTGGAAAATAGAACACGAGGCGAAGCTGAAATTGAACAAGTATGGAAATAATTGCGTTTCCCCATAAAAACGATACCTTGAAATGAGCCAGACCTAGCCGCTACTACTTCTTCCTTTTGGAGCTTCAAGAATCTTATATTGAGCTATTACTATGACTGCAGATGGATGATTCGGGCAGAAATTGATTCAATTCAATTTCAATAGAATGGGGGGAGATTTTTGAGACAGCGGCTCAGCTAGTATACCGCTTTTTGTGCGCACTTGTCTGAAAACTTTTCATTTGAAATTGAAATCACTCTATTTCCCCCGCATTCGCCCTATATTTTCTTACACTTATGGGCCTTCCCTTCACCTCGGCCCAATTTAAGTGGATTGCCGTCGACTTTGGGCTGTGTTTTTTCAAACAAAAAAAGTTGGTTTCCTAATATTTTCATTTCTCTAATATATGGAAAAAAAATGAAATAGAATTCATGCCATCCGTCCAACAAAAATAGAATTATAGAACCACTATAAAACCACATATTTATATTTTTTATTTGACTGTAATTAATTGTATTTACGAAATGCGCATATTGTGTCTGAATTTAAAGGTATGATTAATAGTATCGTTCATAAATAATTATGTTATTTTATAATTTCACAAACACATATTTTTAATATAACATACAATATAAATTAAAGTAATAAAATAATTATTGAACTGAGTATATTATGGGCCTCACGTGGGTTTGGGCAGCCTAGGTTCTAAAAAAGTCGAAAACCAAACTGTCTTAATTTCACTAAAATAATGCATATACAACGAAAATATTAAAAAAAAAAAAAAAAAAAAAAAAAAGAGGTTGAGGTGCTCCAGGTCAATTTTATTTGGATTTGTAGGTATATTGAATTATTGCTTTGTGATATTTTCTATTGCGCTTGGTGTTGACGAGCATGAAACGGGATGTAATGATGACAGGCTAATGGTGATTGTGGAGTGGTTTGGTTAAAATTTTTCCCAAGTGGGAATATTACATTAGCAGTCTAAAATTCATTGTTAATTATGTTTAATTATGTAAATTTAATATTTTTATTTTACTGTATTCTAAAATGATGTAATTAGTAATTCAACACGGTGTGAAAAATGAAAATGTGTGAAATCTAGTTAAATTATACTAGTGATTAGTCTATTACACATATGAAATTAGTAAAATTGTACTACTATTTAAGATGAAAGAGTAGAATCTGGATATATTATTTTCCTAAAGTTAAATATGTGAAATCTAGTTAAATTATACATGAAAATTGAAATTCAAATCTATTTTTGAACTGCTCAAAAAAATGAAAATGGTTGGATCGATCAGCTATTTATAGTGAAAACCGTCGATTTTTTGGTTTGTTTCGTCTCAGAAATCTGCCAATTTTAACATGGGAATCGGACTAGATCAAACACTAATTTACAGCTATCTCGCTTGATTTTCAATTGTTAAAATGGTTTTTAATCTTTTGATTTTCCGCTTGTGTTCTTCATCATGTCAACTCAATGACGTTTAGTGATTATATGAGTCAAACCTTAATCAGCGGTAGACTTAACATGTTTATTATTATGCAGTTGACTGAGGTCTAAATCCACTAATCCCACTATGCCATAAAAAGTTTATGCTGGAATATTGTTGCGTTAAGCTTTGTGTGTTTAGTCAAACAATATCTTATTCAGCATAAATATATAGGTCTAATTAAGTAGAGGCATCCACGTTGATGGCCGAAAAAGAAAAGAAAAAAGAAGAAGTTATAGTAATACTCCTACATTAGTTTAACAGATCGAGCGATTCGATGGAAAATTGGTACTACTAAAAACTAAAGAAAATGCGAAATATTTTGAGTTTGTATTAATGGATTTGTCTTCTATAGTTTATTTTGTTTATTTACTAGGAGTATTTCATTTTTAAAAAATTATTAATGAGACTGAGGAAGGAAGGGGAAATTAGCAAATGATCCGCCGCCACCGACGCTTATTAAGTTTGGTGGCAACGGTGGTGTAGGTGACACACATCGTGATGGAGGTAAAAAAAAAATTCACATCGTGATGGAGGTAGTCTACAGTTATTGTGTATTGGTACTTTTCTTTTTCTCTAGTCTTCTGCATAGAAATTTTCATTTTTATAGAGAAGTAATTCCAATGAATTTTCATATATTTATTTTTATTGTAAGCAATTACTGCGTTAGGCAATTTTATAACTAAGATGTAGGTTTAGAACTTTAAATATTATTGCAATTGTTTTAAGCTAGACCAAGCCAACGGTGATTAAGTTTAAGCATCTATAAAAGACAAAAAAAGAAAATTTAAGTTTCCGTAAAAAATTGGATCAAGTTAGAATATGTAAAAAAAAATTAACTTTTTTAATATATAAAGTGCGAGTGACATTAATATAGTTGTTGGTAGTTAGATCCTCGATTTCTTTTTATTAATAAGAAAAGGTTTGAGTTAGCACGTGGTGAGCAAAAGTTTGAAACAAGCGGTTAAAAGTCAAATAACAAAAACCAAAATAAAAAATACAACAACAAGACAATATCCTAGCAAAAAAATAACAAAAGACGAAACAAAGTCAGCCAACTACACATAGTCTAAAAAACACACCCAATAACAAAAACACGAGCAAAGGCCAAAGCGCAAAGTTGGGAACCTGGGACACAAACCAAGGTCCATGAATAAGTCTTCACACCAAAATCTAACACTGTTCACTTAATCGATAAACAACTCCATAGTGGAAACTCATTTTATTTAGATATATATGCTATTAAATATAGAGATCTATACATTCTTATCAAACTTTTGGAGAGGGGTGTCCAACCAAGAGAGGAAACACGCCATCGGGTCCTTGGGGAGGCACATGGATGTGTTTCATCTATCACAACAATAATAGCACAATTGACTTGAGATTTTGCAGTTTAAAATAAAATGCTCCAGAGACTCCACTCCTCATTACAAAAAATATATCGATCATCCTCAATTCCTGCTTAGCAATATCTTATCAATCCTCGTGAACCCATTTTTCATATAGATATCTCTTACCCCTAGTCCACCTTGATTCTTTAGTTTCTTAATGAGATTTCATTGAATTAGTGACCACCTTTTTCTCTTTCTTAGCCCAAAAGAATCTTCTATGTACTTGGATGATGTGTTGCACCATCTTCTTGGGCATTTTGAAGAGACTGGGATAATACATGAATATGTTATTGAGGACCATCTTAATGAGAACAAGTCTTCCGACCTTAGAGAGGGCTCTCGCTTTCCACATGGCAAGTCTCTTCTCACTTTTATTAACGACTGGCTGTCATGTTTTCACCTAAACAGGATGCCTAGATATGAAATTAGCAAGTTGATAATTCTTCACTTTAAGTATTGCACAAATTCTTGGATCCACTCCTTGTCTCCTTCGCACTCCATGGGAATAAGCATGAACTTTTGGTAGTTAGTTTTGAGATTTGGAATAGGCTCAAAACATTGCAGAAGCTCTTATAGTTCCCGATAATCCTGATGTCTGCGGGAGTACAAATAATAGTGTCATCGGCAAATTTAACTAGATCCTCGATGTCATGAACGTTAGTCTCTAAGGGTGTCCACTATAGTTGGTCGTGCCAAGCCACAAAACTTGGCCGGGCCACCAAAAAACTTGTTTTCCACTATGGTGGACATGCCCAAGCCACACAATAATTTATTTTTTTTCATTTTGTTTATATTTTAATTAAGAAAATGGGGAAAAATGGGTATATTTATAGAAGTAAAAAAAAATTAATAGGGAGAGCCACGACTCGTGGCCGCTGCAATAGGGGAGCCGCGGCCCCCGCCCAAGAGCCGCGGCCAGGCCGCGCGAGTGGCGCTCTCGTGGGCACTCCCCCCCGCCACCCACGCCCATGTTTGTCAGTATAGGGAGCCGCGGCTGGGCCACGAAAGAGCCACGAGCCGCGGTTCTCCTATAGTGGAGGCTCTAAGCCTGTGTAATCTACACTTTTTTTACTATACCACATCCACTATCAATCAACATTAGATTCAGTTTAGAATAATTAACATTTGGTTAGAATTTAAACTAATTCTTATAAGTCACCCTAAAGAGCACAGTGATACTATTGCTCTTACCGAAACATATTTTATTATATTTAGTTTTAACTCTAAATCTAAATGTTCATGTTTTGAGCATGGTCCATCGCACTAAAAACTAATACTCCAAAAGGAATTTATACTTACAACATAATACTTCCTCTGTCTCGTAAAAAAATGAAATGTTTTTTTTTTCTCATTAAAAATAAAATATTTCCTAAAATGGAAACAACACAATTTCTATATTTTACTCTTTCTTATTTTACACTCTCTTCATTAACTCACAAAACAGCACTGCACAAAATCTCATGGTGAAAATCAAATATTTCATATTTATTGAGACGAAGAGAGTATATACTAAATAATTCAGTGTCTAAAATATTTTTTTTAAATCAAGTAGGATGCATGATCGTTATACAATGGGAAAAATTATCTATATTTATATATTGTAAAATATTTAATTGGGAGAATTTTGAAATACATGCTTCAACTCAAACACGATTAAATACTAATCTAGGGTGAAAATAAAAAAAAACTTATAGTACTACCTTTTTTTGTGTGAGTTAACCTAACCTAGTGGAAATGTGATTAACGTTCAAAGCCAAGAGTTTTGGATTCGAGTCCATTGTGATTTGGGTTTTAAATTTTTATTTATTTTCCAATCAAAGAGAAATTATGGCATTTGTATATATTGAGTACTTAGGGTTTTCAATTTTTATTTATTTTCCAATCAAAGACAAATTATGGCATTTGATATATATTGAGTACTTAGCATACATGAATAAGTAGTTATGATTGATATTGACACGCTAAAAGACCTAAATTAAATTTTTTTAAATTAAAATAAAATATTACTCCATATTTCAATACATTTTTAACCATATTTCAAGAGTCGGAATATTTAAGTTTAGTAAATTCAAATAGTATTTTATAATCTTATTTTTTATTATTGTATTAATATAAAAAAAATCCAATATTTGAATGCATATTAGTGATTTGTTTTATTTTATTTATATTTGACTATTTATTTTATCAAAAATCAACATAAAAATATCGAATCAATTGTTGAACAAGACATCAATCTATCGGATTGGCCCGAGTTGCGGGTTAATCGAGTTACAATTTTACCGGATTAAATCTTAATTTATAGTGACACTATAGTTATTCAGATCAATCCCTTAATTGAAATTTATAACGGTAATGATATATTCTGAATTAATACGAAAACGATATTTATGATTTTTCAAGAAAAGGCGAATACTCATCTCATCTCCCATGATGATTAATTAGACGCAGCAACAAAATTTTAGGTTTAACCCCTGGGCGTAACGTGGTTAGGCAATATGAAATATAGAAGACCACAATCATTTCCATACGTAATTTGGCTTTTCGCGCTTATTCATACTTTCTCCCTCTTTCCTGCCATTATAAAACCACTCACGCATTTCACCAATCCAATATCCATACTCATGATTTCCATCTTCTCTGCACTCACACACACACATTAACTGTGATATGTACATGCATATACCTCTATACACATTCTTCTCAACGAATTTGCATTAGAGATCAACAAACTACACGATATTTTTCTCCAAATCGCATCAATGGCGATTTCTCTGAAAATCATCCAGCTTTCAGCATTTCTCACTCTGCTGTTGCTTGCCAATGCAATTGCCCACGCAGATAGGTACAATTTCGATCGATTACACATTTTAATTTTGCAGTTTTGATCGATTCTATGCTCTGTTACTCGAACTTCCTCTGTTCCTCCTCGAATCTCACCATTTCTCAATTTAGATTGCGTAATCTGTGTTTTTTGTGGATTTATTTATAGCGTTGAAGAAATTCGGAAGCTGAAAAGCATCAGAAACTCAACAATGGCGGAAAGGTTTGACTCCTGCTTTCTGTATTCAGTGCTTCAACTTTTGCTGTTTTAGTGCATCCAGAATTGCTCTACACCGTAGATAGTACTAATGCGCATGATATCAGCAGCAATCCAAGCAATTATGTACATACTATTATCACTGGATCTAAAAAATCTGGGATTTTAAATCTGTTGATGTCACTCTTTCTCATTGCTTCACTCCTAGCCATAAAATTTAATTATTGTTATTCGTCAGAGTGTTTCCAATGATGTATTCAATTAAATTCGATTGATGCAGGAGTATATAATAAAATTAGAGATCTTCGTTTCCCATAAGAATTGTCCTGTTATGATAAAGTATTTGCATCTTAATGAAATAGTATTATTTTATATTTGGCCTAAAAATGATGGATTTTATTGAGATCACGTGATTAAACAGAATTTAACTTAATGTTTGACAATTGGTGGAAATTGCAGGTTGGAGGAATTTAAGCACGACGACGCTGTAGACGATCCAGAAGCTGTCGCGGCCATGGTTAATATGTAAGTCCGTATTTCCTCAACAATTCTATAGCATATGACTTGCATTAAAGCATGATTTAATTATAATAGAGACCAGACATTAGAATCTCTAATAAATGAGGTTCATTCTTTTCTGTTAATTTATCATCTAAATTATCTTTCATGACTTCTGAGAGACAGAGTGAGAGGTGTCACATGATCCGTACGGCAGTCTTTATTGTGAATCTGGCAATTCCCACCTACCCCAAATTTACGAGAGTTGATCACCTTAATTACTTTCAGCTTCACTTTCTCATATGTCTCTTTCCGTATTTTTCATCTACTGTTATGATAAGTAATTATATGTTGCCACATAGCATGAATCTACCTATGTACTACCCCCTCTCCATCTAAAAACATGAAAACTTAATTTTTTGTCATTTTGATAAGTTTCATAAATAATCTTTATTATTCATTTTTTTACACCACCAATCTTTTATCATTATTTTATTAATTTATTCACAATACTAACATTTATGGCGCATCAATACAACACTATACTGTAACAACTAACAGAGTGTATACATTGGAATATTTATTGCCTAACAACTTTTCTTAAAACTCATGCCATCAAATGTGACAAAGCTAATTATAAATTATGCAACGTTAACTCTGTCGAAGCGAAAATTAAAAGATGTATCTATACGTATATCCCGCCTATTTTATTTTATTTTTGGGGGGAATTTTCATGGAGTTGGAATTTGGCTAAACATTTGGGTTGGCAGTTCAAGCACGTGCCCATGTTGTGAGATCTATGTATGTGTGTATTTTTATCTGTTTTTGTGTCAATTTCCTCTTTATATGTCACATACGTTGTTTGTTCTATTATGGATTGCATTTCCTATTATTTATAATAAGATATCTATCCATCTTTCCCAGTTTTGTAAATATAGATCATTAGGTTTTTCTGCTGCCTTCCTTTTTAAAAGTACGGAGTAATAATCTAGTGTAGTAGAACGGTTGTTAGAGAAGATCCTACTTAGTTCCCTCCTTTTTTCTCAATATGATTACCTCTAATAGTGAAATTTTAGGAGAGAAATGCAGGCAACAATTAGCAAGTCAGAGCTCATGACTCATTTTGCAGCCATTTCTCTATTCCTAAACACTGTCCATTTTCAGGCCTGTACTATTTAACTCATAAATCCATGATCTTCATTCTAGGTAATCGACTCCTAGGTATCAGACAGGGTAGTCTCTCATTAGAAGTCAAGAAATACTACTACTACTACTAATAATAATAATAAAAATTCAATTATAGATAATAAGCATATTGTACAGTGTATAACACATACCGTACAATAGTAATGGAGTAATAAACACACCTTGTATAGTGTATAACAGATATCGTGATTTACCGTTTCCATGAAATTGTATACAGAAAATTATTGAGAATTGGATAAAAGTAGTGATGGTGGGGTAGGGGCACATAACTATTTTGTAGTTACCTGAACACATGCTGGAAGAGATCTACAGCAGCTGCATTTATTAGTGATAATAACTACCATTCTCCCATTAAATGAGTTCACTGTCCTGCCTCCACCGACGCCTTCCACTAGTTAAATTCACCACCTCTCCTCTTGCATTTATTTCTTGCACTTTCCGTATCAACCGTATTGCCTTGTTCGTTTTCCTACTAAAATAAATGAAAAATAATAATCTCTGTCTCGATTCAATTATAAGTATTATTCATCGAACGGTTTTACTTTTCTGTAATAAATTATATTTGCACATAAATTCTAGTTTGGCTTATGATATTTGTACTAAAAATCTAAAACGGAAAGGCATATCAACTATTCCTTTGCAGGCTGAGTGCTAATAGTTAACTATTTCCACCGGTTGTCGTATTTTAGATACTTCTGTTTTAAAAGGACATCCCTGAGAACAATTGCTGAAGAGAACACAGAGTTAAGATCCATTATAAGAAAAGCAATCTTTTATTTTCCATGCCCAATTTGCATATATAGACTAAGACTACTACTACTACTACTACTATTTTTCCCTTTACTTTTAAATTACAGAAACAATGTAAATTTAGTCCCCACTATAAATTAACCTACTCTCCCACAATGCCCTCTGGCCTCTGCCACTGCCTCTGATTGGAGCAATTGTAAGCGTCTGCATAAATAAGTAAACTAGTCAGTTGGCACGTTCCATGCATAAATAAGTACTAAAAATTTAACAATATATTGTATATATATTCATGTTAAAATAAATACACTATCATAATTTAAGAATTTCTTCTAAATGATTTTTACCTTACTATCAAATTAGCTAAGTATTTCAAAACTTATACTACTAAAGTACTAGTACATATCTATAATAGTTAAACTAATCTTCCTTACGAAAAAGATTGACTAATGGATGTTTTTTTGGAATGTGTGATTTCTTCGTGAAATGCGAGACTATACTTTTTATTAAACCTAAAATGATAGACTTATTAAAAAGATCCTTCTGTTGATCATCCTCTCGTGATTTAGATTTTAGATTGAATTTACATAAATAAATGTGCTTACAAGATTATCAGGTGTGTGAGTAGAGAGAAATTTTTATGGCTCTGTATTCCTGAATACCCGTGTAACTAAAGATGTAATTATTGTAGGGCTACCCGAAACAGCACCGAGCGAAGGAAGCTAGGATTCTTCTCGTGCGGAACGGGTAACCCGATGGACGACTGCTGGCGGTGCGACCGCAACTGGATGCGCAACCGCCGCCGCCTGGCTGACTGCGCCATCGGGTTTGGCCGCAACGCAGTGGGCGGGCGCGACGGGCGCTACTACGTGGTGTCCAACCCCGGCGACGACGACCCGGTGAACCCTCGGCCGGGAACCCTCCGGCACGCTGTGATCCAGGACCGGCCTCTCTGGATCGTGTTCAAGCGCGACATGGTGATCACTCTCAAGCAAGAGCTCATCATGAACAGCTTCAAGACCATCGACGGCCGCGGCGCCAACGTCCACATCGCCAACGGCGCCTGCATCACCATTCAGTTCGTCACCAACATCATTATCCACGGCCTCCACATCCACGACTGCAAGCGCACCGGCAACGCCATGGTCCGCAGCTCGCCCACCCATTACGGCTGGCGGACCATGGCCGACGGCGATGGCATCTCCATTTTTGGGTCGAGCCATATTTGGATCGATCATAATTCCTTGTCTAGCTGCACTGATGGCCTCATTGATGCCATCATGGGATCCACTGCCATCACCATTTCCAACAACTATTTCACTCATCATAATGAGGTTGTTTCCCGTTTGGATTTTCAACTCCCTTTTGTTCTTTGCTAAATTTGTTGAGCTGATTTTGTGGGATTTTTGAGCAGGTGATGTTGTTAGGCCATAGCGATTCGTATGTTCGGGACAGAGTTATGCAAGTGACCATTGCCTACAACCACTTCGGAATCGGCCTCATCCAGAGGATGCCCAGGTAAAAGCCATGCTACTTTGTGCTTTTCTACCAACGAAAAAATGGGATGAAGTATCTTAATTGAGTGGGGTTGTACAGCAACTTATATGACAAGATTGTTGATGTTTCCTTCAGGTGCAGACATGGATATTTTCATGTTGTGAACAATGACTACACATCTTGGGAGATGTATGCGATAGGTGGGAGTGCTGATCCCACCATCAACAGCCAGGGCAACAGATATTTAGCCCCAGCCAATCCTTTTGCCAAAGAGGTTCATTTCTTGCTCACACTCACTACTACATCGATCATATAGAGCAACTACTGATGCATCATGCAGGTTACCAAGAGAGTAACCAACTTAGGCAGCAACAGATGGAGGCATTGGAACTGGCGATCGGAGGGCGATCTCATGCTCAACGGAGCATATTTCAGGCCTTCCGGGCGTGGTGCTGCAGCCAGCTACGCCAGGGCTTCCAGCCTGGCAGCCAAGTCGTCGTCCCTGGTTGCCACACTGACCTCCACGGCCGGTGCACTTCGCTGTCGGAGGGGCATGGCGTGCTGATATGTGTGCCCATTTTGCTCATTTGGAAATTGAACAGTTCCCACATAACAACACATCTCCATCCAAATGAAATTAATTTCTTCTGGTAATAAGTATAATATATGAGCTATAGCTTATCCCTCTCTTCCTCTCCCTCTTCGAAACCTTACCATACATCTCTTGCGCTAAGCGTATCTTTCAAAATCTGATGATCAACCAACCCCTGCTCCGGCCTGTTTCTTCAACTTTGGTATGTTTCGAGGTATTTTTGCAGAAGCGTTGGTTCTCGCCATTTTTAGTGTGAAATGTCTTGATCACACACTCTTCTGAATCTTGTTATATACACGTTTCAGGCAGAAAGGAGAAGAATAAATATTTCAAAAAATGTTGCATCACCAGTGTAATTATGCTTCATATTTATCTATAATTGAGAGTTTGTATATCGAATCCATTTTGTTCCTGCTACTGTGATCCTCTTTCTCTAGTGCAGCATGTATCACGCAACACAATGGAGGCTATTTAATGCATTAGTGATGGAGATTGAAAATTTATTTCCATTGTTAAATTAAATGAGAGGAGCATAGGATACCCCGAAAGCATCTTCTTCAATCTTCATTTCATTTTCACCATGCATCCAATAATGATTGCAACTACTGCTGGTTTTAATATTAAGATTGAGGGCAGTATGATTGTCAATCATCAGCTAAAATCTAGAGAGGCCCCTAAATCTATGATCCTTTCCAATTTCACTCAACTTTCCAAAAGTTGTTAAATCCATCAATATTTCACAGCAAAAATTCATTACATCAATACATTTTCTACATGCAAGCCATTTCAGTTTACTAACCATTTTGCACTAATAAATTATCCAAATTGAGTACTGACGGCCTATATTGTAACACTTACAGATAACAGATACCACTTTCATTAACTAGAAACAAAAGCTAAAACCAACATATAAAAACCATTTAAGAAAGTCATTGCAATTTACCTCCTCAAGAAACTAAAACAAAACAACTTACAAAGATTATGATTCATAATTGACCATGAAAAGAATCCTCAAAAGGGAGTAACACTTCCACTCCTAGTTTCAGCTGGGCTATACAGAGCAGACCTATTTCTTGGCCTATTCTCCTCCAACTGCCTCACAACCTCGTCCATCGTAGGCCTAACTGATGCCACCGGGGCGCAGCATCCCATTGCAAGTTTCAGTGCCTGAACTAGTCCTTCTTCCATGGGATTTCTTATACCTTTCAAAATCTCCACATCAAAGACCTCCATTGTTGTTTCCTCCAGAACGGCCACCTTCACTAACGAAGGAAGGTCGACAAACTCACCGTTTCTTCCAGATTTTGTGGGTTTTTTCCCTAACAGAATCTCCAGCAGTACTATCCCAAATGCATAAACATCAGTCCTTGAACTGACTTTCTTCATCTTCTGAAGCTCCGGTGCTTTGTAGCCGTCGGATTTAGCAAGAGCTACTATCTCATCTGCCACAGCTTCGACCATTATCTTGTCCAGTCCAAACTCGTTAAGCCTTGCCACAAAGAAGTCGTCTACGAGAACAGTCTTCGATCTCACGTTCCCGTGTGTTATTGGTGTTTCAAGACCATGGAGATATGCTAGTCCTCTTGCAATGCCTAAAGCGATCTTGTGTCTCCTTGCCCAACTCAGCACCGGCTTTCCCACTCTTGATTCTGTGCACAAACATGACACAGAGAAACAGTTATTGCATTAGGCATCCATCCATATCATATATCAATTTCAAGCTCATAAGAGAGGGAAAGCTCATGCAAACACAAAACTAACTCATAGCTTCTTATCAAATAGATGCTGCCCTTTACCTTCTTAAGGACTGGGTTAATGCATACAGTCATTTCATCATCAAAAATTGATTGAATACAAAGGTAGTAAGTATATGTTATATATTGCCACCTGAACCTATGTCTCATGATATTAGACGCAATCAACCTAATACTAACTTCAAGGTTTGGTTCCATCTCTTAACCTGTGATTTTTTCTAGTGCAACATATAGGTTCTTCTTTGCTTTCCAAGAACTATCTTATAAATTATAATTAGTACTAGTTACATGAAAACGAACATAATCTGTGTAAAACATGACAGAACAT
Organism: Salvia hispanica; assembly: GCF_023119035.1. NCBI lineage: Eukaryota > Viridiplantae > Streptophyta > Magnoliopsida > Lamiales > Lamiaceae > Salvia > Salvia hispanica. The sequence continues at coordinate 12,792,450 of NC_062966.1, forward strand.
CACCGCAACAGAAAAGCTTCATCTAGGCAGAAAAAAAAGGACTATTACCATGTAAGATATCATGTAGGGTCTTGTTAGGTAGATAGTCATAGATGAGAAGCTTCTCTCCTCTCTTCCCTTGATAGAAAGCTCTCAATGGGATCAAATTCTCATGTCGAATGCGCCCCAACTGCTTGATGACAGGCAAGCATGAGTTCCTATCTTTGCAAGAACCTTCTCTCAACAACCTCAACGCAATTGTACCTCCATCAGCTAGCTTCGCCTTATACACAGTCCCATAACTAGTCTTCTCCAGAACCTGCCCAGTCGCATTCAAAACATCCTCTGAGCTCAAATGCTCACCTCCTTGAAACAAAACCAGTTTCCCATCACCACCACCACCACCAATGCCTGCCTCCTCATCATATTCCTCCTCAAACTCATCCTCCCCATCTTCCTCCACATTCTTCTTCCTCTTCCCTTGGTAATACCCAATCATCAACGAGACCAACACCACTGTCCCAGTCATCAAACCAATAACAAGCCCAGCTATGGCACCAGAACTCAATCCAGAGCTGCCGCCACCGCAAGCCCGGAGAGGCGGCCCGCAAAGGCCCGGATTGTTCCCTTCAAAGACCTCCCCACCAAACTTGGATTCACCAAATTTCGGCAAAACGCCAGTAAAGTTATTATGAGAAAGATTCAATTTTTCCAATTTTAATCCGGTTATGGCCTCTGGAATGGGACCAGAAAACTGATTATCACCAAGATCGAGCTGCTGTAGCGCATGAAACTCAAGTACAAACTCAGGAAAACTCCCAGAAAACACATTTCCTCCAAAATCAAGAAACTGCAAATTCTTGCAAGTAGCATCAGGCAATGCCGGATCAGGTATGGAACCGGAAAGAGCGTTACCGTGGAGGCGGAGCGAGACGAGGCGGTCGCAGAGGTTCCAAACAGAAGCTGGCAACGAAGCCTTGAGCAAATTGTGACTCAAATCCAAATCAGAGAGAGAAGTGCTGTATCCGAGCTCCAGAGGAATCGGGCCGGACAAAGCATTGGTGCTCAAATACAGGCTGCGGAGATTGGCCAGCTGCCCAATCTCCCTCGGAAGAGTGCCGGAAAGATTCGCAGATGGGAGCTGAAGTGAGATGAGCTGCAAAAAGGGATCTTTATGGAGAGTAACGGAGGTCCACTGCGGCGAGGAGAGATCAGTGCAGAGGAGCGCGGAGCCATTGGTGAAGGCCCATTTAAGGCCTCTCCATTGACAGAGTGGAACGGTGGTGTTCCATGTGAGTAGCAGCAAGTTCTCTGAGGTTCCTTGCAATGCAGGCTTGATCTTCTGGAGGAGCAGCTCGACGTCTGAAGCGGAGTGGGCTGGAGAGAGAAGGAGAGGAATGCAGAGAGAGAGGTAGAAAAGAGGGAGGAGTTTCGGAGCCGCCATGGGTGAGGTGAGGTGAGGTGAGGTGAGGCTCAAGGGGGAGAGAGAGTTAAGAATGAGAGAGGAGAGAGAGACTTGTTTGAGGTTTTTCTTTTGGGGAAAGCTGACATAGTGTTGACTGCGAGTGAATCAAACAGTAGGCTTTCGAGTTGATTGCTGTTTGCTCCTACTTTAAAAAGTGTGTTTGGTAATGCTATAAAAAATCTTACTTAGACATCTTTAATGATGCTCCGTTTAATCATAGTTTCAAAGCGCTCCCACCTCTCTTCTTGCTTTTCTGCTTTTGCCTCATTTTCTTTGTTTAATAGTACTACTTCCTTATAATAAAAAAAGAAACATCTAGATCAGACGTCGGAGCTCCCCAATAATGTTCAAACTTCAAACAAACTTGTTTCTTTTTCAAGGTGGAATTTTGCTGGTGTGTCGTTACATGTTTCAGAATACTGATGGAAATTTTTTGTTTCTATAAAAATGCTACGGAGTACTAAAAGTTTGAATATCAGCGTGTCACTTACATTTAAATTTTTCCAAAAATAGATGGATGGGATCGAGTGGGGAAATTACCACAATTCGTAAAAATTTCAGTTTTACCGATCACTTTTAAAATTTTGCAAAATAAAATTAATATGGAGAATGAAAACATAGTAGAAAATATTTGGTTTGAAGAGTTTAAACAGAGACATGCCATTCACATGAAGCAAAAATCTAAAAATTTGTCTAGGAAATATTTGCGGAATGACAATTAGATAAAGAAATGGAAAATGAAGAGACATAAAGTGGGAAGTGGGTGTCCATTTGCATATAACTTTACACATTTGATGTGTGCACGCTTACCTTTGGAATTCCCATATCCCAGATTGTCCGCTATCTTTTTGTTTCAACCTTACTGGATCTTCTTTCTATTATGCCTCTAGTTTTTTTTTTTTTTTTGGTTTGATTGAGAAAACAAAATGCTCAAATGCTAAGTACATAGAGCGGCGACCAGGATAGTTCTATACGAAGCCAACACCGACAACAAACAATAAATAACGCACAAGAGCAAGGTGATCCGCAACAAAGCCACAAGACAACCCCAACTCCACATGAAAACCAACAAGACGACAAGCAAGACACCAAGACAAGAAAGTAAAACCAACTTAGTAAGGAAGATCAATCATTGATGGACACTTGATTAAAGAATATTAGTATTTAGTCATTTGGCTCGGTGGCAATGAGAACTTGACCAACTATTATGCCTCTAGTTTTAAACAATAATAACAAAAATCATACTCCCTTCGTTACGGAATAGGAGTCCTATTTAGTTATGACACGAGTTTTAAGAAACGTGAAGAAAAATGGGTTAAATAAGTTAGTGGAATATAAGTCTCACTTATATATATATTAGTTTTATAACATATAATATGAGTGAAAGAAGTTGGTTGAACGTAGTGGTAGAGTCTACTTACCATTTATGATAAAAGTGAAATATGACTCTTACCATTTCTGATAAAAGTGAAATATGATTGTTATTGTGCGGACGGACCGAAATGGCAAAACAAGACTTTTATTCTGAGATTGAGGCAGTAGTATTTTGGTTATTACTTACTTTGTCCAATATGTATTGTTTGTACCGTCAAGAGACTTTAGTGTAGTTTTAATATTTGAAATGCATGACCAAACCTATAAATATTACTTCACCAATCTCTTGCCATGACCAAATGTCGCAATATTAGTTATAGTAGTAGTATAATTTAGAGATATAAGGAGAATCTCCGATAATAAATTTTGAGCATGACCTTAGAACTTACCTTTACCACATGAAATTTGGTTTTTGGCGTCTTTTTGTGGTAGGGGTCCCTTTTGAGGTTTCAATATTTCTACAAATAATAACAGCTACTACTACTATAGATTCAGAAAAACAGTATTCTGCACTGCACGCACATGTTGTAAATAATTTAACCAAGTTGAACAACATTATTTTAGATAAAAGTTGTATTCTATTTTCATCGATCTTCAAATTTATTTGATAGTCAAACTATCAACTTTAATGGAGGAGTATCTCTTTCGATACACTGATGACCAAACTTATCAACTTTAATCTTTCTTTCGATATCATGCATTTATTAAACTAGATAAGTGGAGTTGGTAGTTGAATTTCATTTTGTCAATGTATTGATCACCAAACTTATCAACTGTAGTCTTTCTTTCTATACACAAAATAGATTCATGCATTCATAAAACTAGTTAAGTGGAATTGATAGTTGAATTTCAATATATGGATCACCACTACCACTTAGAGCATACAACTCCATACTCAAGTAAGCACCAAGAGTGTCTCCAAGGGAATGTATCAAGGGAAGGTAAATTGAATGGTAAAAGTAAATAATTATTATATTTACCTCTTCTTTACACAAAAGGTAAAAGTTGATTTTGTTTGTCTTTTAATTGATCTTCTTCAATTCGAGTTCATTACTTTTTTAAGAAGATATAGTTACCTTTTTTAGACGATAATGGAAAATACTACATTTTCAATTTACCTTTCCCTCTTTGGAGATGCTCTTAGTATGCTCATACAGAAACATTGAGTCAATCACATAGGGCCACTGAGTCAATCACATAGGGCCACTCGATGTGTGCTATAATTTTTTTATTTTAAAATTAGGATAACTTATCGATAAATATGTCAATTTTATCACTTCATTCATTCTTCACACCATCACATACTACTTTTGTTTTCTCTCACATAATTTTTATTTTAATTCTTACTTCATTTCTTCATTTTTTTATTAAAAAATTCACCTTTTAAGTCAAGTGTCATTTTCCGAACTAAATAGATATGAAGTCATTGAAGCCAATGAACAATCACGACCATATTTAAGCTTCAACAACTTCGTGTCTAGGTGGTCGGACAATATCACCGAATTCAGGCATATCAGTATATGTCTTATTGAGACATTTACTAAAATGTGTTTATGTTTTCCATTTTAATTTTACAATGGTTAAATTATATTTTGTTACAAATTAATATTCATCAAAATCTATTCTTATATTGTACATTTAATGACTCAAAATTTATCAAATATTATTCTTATCCAGTATCATATTTTATCAGTATATGAATTGTATTGAGTTTATGTTTGTCATATGATTAACATCTAAATTTGTGTATATATTTATATATGGGGAGTGATCAATTGTTAACTCATCCCTTAATTGCTAACTATAACTAATTTAAGACCATAAGATTTTAGAAATCTTGTGGTCTACAATTTGCCATGTGTAATTTCATTTTTCATTTTTTAATATTAAAAAGATAATAACAACTATCAAATTTAGGGTTTAGAAATACAATGTCAATACAGTGTATGAAATACATCAACACGAAGACATAATAATGTCAACACAATTTCATATTGACATTTTACAAGCATAATGTTGACATATTATGTAAGGTGTATTGACATAAATCTGTTCGTAAAAAATACGAAAATTCAAAAAAAAAATTCAATTTTTTTTTTAAATTTTGACGTCGAAACATATGCATGTAGTATATCGTTGGAATCCTTATAAAATTATCTTTAATTTGATATATGTTATATGAATTTAAAGTTTTGGGATTTCTTTTAAAAGTTAGTTATAACTAACTTGACATTAATACCCCTATTGATTTTTATTGGAATTGATCCTATAGTCTTATTGACGTTTTTTGTTGATTGTATTGACATTTTGTGGTTAATGATCTAGGCCTTTAATTTGAATATTTAATGGCTATTATTGAATTGTAGTTAGCAATTAAGCATTGAGTTAGCAAGATAACACTCCCCATTTATATATATTACAAAAGTAAAATTTTTAGGAATAAAAATACACATATTGATTATAATATTTGGTTATATCTTGATTAGTCCACTAAGGTAGTCCGAAACCTAAACTATTAGAATTGGATTCTAAATTTCTAACACGATAAAATTGTAACTCGCATAGTCCACACCTAATTAACTTGTAACCCAAACATAACTAACCTGAAACTTGATGAGCTAGCCCGATAAACATGCCTAATATTCATACAGGGGAGCATTAAGGTCCTATTGCCCCCTTAGTGTTAAGTTCCAACTTAATATCAACCATTGGATTAAGATGTTGGACGGATTAGATTAGAAAGAGATGTGATAGTCCGTGTTGCATTATTAGTTCATTTTTGTGCATTACTGGGGTAGAATAGGAAACACAAGATTTTATACATGCGTTTCAAAACAGCAAAATCCGAGATTTCAGCAGAATTAAATCATTCCAATTTTGAGAGACCATTGACCTTCCACTCTCTCACCATTACTTCATCTCTCTCTTCTCCCTCAATTCCCCTCTCTTCCAAAACCCTAACTGCCTCTAAAATCATCCAAAAAATATAAATCGGGATCGATTGACGCGGTAAATAGATAGAAAATCGACCCAAATCAGATGTCCCTCTAGTTCTCATCAATCGGCAGTGGTCTATCATGTTTTGGCGCAACCAGGCATCTGTGGAATTCAAACTCTCTGTGCTTGGTGATGGTTTCGTTGGTGAGTGTGTACTACAACCTTGCCCCATGGATTGCTGAACCCAAAGGGTATGGATTCAACTCTCATCAAACATTAAATACTTACACATGTACATTAAAGGTCACTTGTCGTACATTATTTAGTTCTACTTAGCCTATACATTATTCCCTGAAACACGTACATAATTCAAAATTGAATACTGATGTATGAGTTGGTAATATACCCTAGCCGTATGGATTGCTAAACCCTATGAGAATGAATCTAACTACCTTCCCGTAGTCAAGGTTTTGTTAGTGAATCGGTACTATACCCTAGCCCCATGGATTGCTAAACCATTTGGGGAATGGATTTAACTTCTGTCACACATTAAACTCATTATAATGTACATTATTCAAATATGGCATGTACATTATACAACTATAATCGTACATTATTACAATCTACATTATACACTTAATATAGTACATTACTTATAAAAAATTTACAAGCTGTAACTTACAAAAAGAAAACACGAAAATCTGTAAGCAATGGATGATTTCATGAAAATAAAACAACAATTGATGCAAAATAAATCTACATAGAAGAATGAACTGATCACAAACAAATACATAAACCATAGATGTCAATTACATGACTAATACAATAATTTTCTACCAAAATTGGTGAATAATTCTCGAAATCAATGAATACTGCCAGAAATCGGGTTTAGGCGAGAAACTACACCACCAGACGTGTTCAATGTAGAAAACCAATGAAGGAATACTAAACTAACTTCTCGAAAAAGAACTTCAAGATTGTCTCGAAGAATCGTTGAAGAATGTTGATAAATTGCAGAAGAATTATAGAAGAATTGCAGAAGGAATACATTTATCGTAAAAGAAGAAGAGAGAAAAAAATTAATTAAGGAAAATAAATCAAATTATATATTTACCGAACTAGAAGGAGAGAATTAAGGAATGAAATAAACCGCTGCAAATCTGAGCTCCCCAATCTGCCCTTTTCGATTTTTTAATGTATTTTAATTAAATATAAGTGGCACTATTTTAGGCCATTAGATCTTCAAATTGTGGGCTGAGATTTAAGAAGAAGGTTGAACAATAATTAGAAAAAGGATATGAATACATCTCTATTCATATATATACATATAGGGATGTGATCATATCATAACCCATATTTATGGTGATAACCTAATAACCCTCATTTTATGGATGAAAAATATTGTTTTATGGAACAAAGTATCATTTTATGGAATAAAAGTATCATTTTATGCATGCTGAAAAAATATCATTTTATCGTGTATAAATATCATTTTTGGTAAAAATGATACTTTTGACCCATAAAATGATAGGGTTATTAGGTTATCACATAAATATGAGTTATGATATGATCGCACATATATATATAGGATTGTGATCAATTGAGATTTTTTATGCTAATTGAGAAATTGAGATTTTAAATGATTGGTCCAGATTTTTCCACATGGAAAATATCTTTAGATTAATTAATTATGAAAGGGCAGAATGGTTATATCATAGTAAATTTTATTCAATAAATATTTTTTTAATTTTTAATTTTAATTTTTTATTAATTTTTTATAAAATTTTTAAAATTATTTTTTAAAAAAAAATTAATTAATTTATTTTATTTTATTTTTTATTTTTATTTTTTTACTTTTTAAATTTTAATTTTTCAACTACATATACCATTCATGTCAACTACACACATATAATGTCAACTATGTGTACAATCCATGTCAACCACACACACAATTCATGTCAACTACACAATATAATGTCAATTACATATACAATTCATGTCAAATAGTATTTATTGAATAAAGTTGTTGACATTTGATGTGTAGTTGACATGAATTGTATATGTAGTTGAAAAAAAAAATTTAAAAAAATAAAAAATAAAAAAAAAACGAAAAAAAAAGTTTAAAAAAAAATTAAAAAAAAATAAAAAAATTAAAAAAATAAATAAATAAATAAAATTACAATTATGCCCCTCTGTTGACATAAACTACATGCTTTTGACATTTCACAAATATTCTGGATGAGTGGCTAATATTGTATCTCAATTCTCAATTAGGTTGATAAATCTTAACCTAACAAGATCATATATATATATATAGGGGAGTGATCAATTGCTAACTTTCTCAAGTTGCTAACTTGCTAACTCATCAACGCATTGTATTAAAAATGTCAACACGATGACATGAAAATGTCAACACATAATTTTGTTGAACTTCAATATAATATGTTGATATTATGTGTTGACATTTTGATGTCACTGTGTTGACATTTTTAATATACTGTATTGATGAGTTAGCAGAGTTAGCAATTTAAATAGTTAGCAATATAACACATCCATATATATATATATATATATATATTCATGTTTAGTACCAGTATTTGTTCTTATTACTAATAAATGTGAATATACCGTTTGAATATAACTCGCCCCTAAGGTGAAAAGGTCTTTCATTAATTTGACCGAGTGGAGACTCTATGGTATCATAGAATTGGGCCTGCGGGATTGTAATTCAAGCCTTCAATTTATTTGATACTGCAAAATATTTAAATTTGGAATTGAATTCTAATTCTAATTTTTTTTAAATTCTATAATTTGAATTTCATATCAAAAGTATATAATTGGAATTCCAAATATTATAAAATTGGGCACCTTTACACTCTACACACACTACACACAATTCATATCAATCATATCATTTTTATCGAACAAATGATTAAGAATTGAATTATAATTTAATTCATTCCAATTCAATTCCATAGAATTCTAATTCCAATTCAATTTCAATTCCATGTACCGAATGTACCCTACGCATTCGACAAGAATGAATTTGTGTAGGAACTACCCGCTAGTGCAGAAATTAAGAAATTCTCATAATTTAATTGTTTGAAAATATTATTATTATGATAAAAAAAACATACTATAATGAAAAAAATATGTCTTTGCAATAATGGTAAATTGGAGTATTACAAGTACAGCATTGCTTGCTGTTGTGAATCTTATGAGAGCCATATATGAATGAAAGATCAATAATCCAAATTTATAACTAATTCCTATTAGTAGTATAAGTTGTACTCCCGATCTAAAACATGGAGTACTAGTATTTTTGACGAAATCGAATTTTGACTAATAGAGAATTAATATCGAATCAAATATCGCATAGTTTGAGTAAATTTTCAACTCTACCATTCTATTCTTAATCACAGTTCATAATTTTCATGTACAAATGGAATTCTGTTTGTACTGTTTATGGTAAATAACTGGCTGGAAAAAGTTTAAAACAAGTAGCATGCGAAGATATGATTCGGTTTTACGACATATAAAAAGATATTCCCACTACTATTTTCCTAAATCTGATTTCTGACATGAGAATCATACATAGTTGATTTTAAGGCATGCCGTGTCTTTTTTTTCATTGCACGATTAAGCTTATCATTTTATACAGATTTCGAAAAAAATGCCAAACTAGAAGGGGACATCAAGATCCCCAAATATTATATACACGACTTTTCTCTACATTATATTCGATTGTCCATTTTTTATTTAATTACATGTATCATTTTCATTTCCTCACAGATTCTTTTAATTGAATTCTAGTACTACTTACTAATTTAAATTGTAATCTTGTATATTTAATTGAATTTTAGTAGTACTACTTATTATCAATTCTTCATTGCTCTAATTTAGAATATACGTTCTTTAGAATTTATTGTTGCTTTTATTAGAAAAAAAATATTACTATTAGATTTGATAAATCCAAAAGTAGAATATATAAAAATTTGCAAACTTTTAATTTTCTCAAATAAGTACTCCCTCCATCCACGAATAAGAGCCCCGTTCACTTTTTTGCACTTGTTTTGTAAAAATGATAATAAATAGTTAATGTGGAGAAATGATAAAGTAAGATAAGGAATAATGTAGACAAGCCTCTTATTTACATTATTCTTTATCTTACTTTATCATTTCTCCACTTTAACTATTTATAATCATTTTCACATAACAAGTGCAAAAAAGTGAACGAGACTCTTATTCGTGGACGGAGGGAGTAGTGATTATGATTATAAAAACATATTTAAAAATAAATATTATTGAAGTGGTTAATTTAAGAATTCAAACGCACAGTGATCCTTATTAAAACTTGGTTGGTAAAACATTTAAAAAGGCAGTACATCACTTATAGCATAAATTTACTGCGGGGTACATATAGAGGGAGTAGTTATTAAAAAAGGCAACAACCCAAACTTTACATACCACACCAAACGGTTTAAAACGAGTCTTTTCATCACTCGTAAAGTTATCCTCCATGTCCATTTACAATCAGATTTAAAATACTATCACGATAATGTGTGATAAAGGTTAACGGCAACTCGGTTATATTTTGTGTGATATAGGTGAACCACCAATCTTGTGTGACATGATCGGTGTCCAACCAACACAAGCTTATATTCTTACTTAACACAACATCACAACATGAGATGTAAAATGGTTAAGTTTATTTACGTGCTCAAAATATTACCAACCACCATAAAATCAATGGATATCTTAACTCCACAACTTTAAGAGGATAGACTATTTTTAATCAAAACACAGACAACCATATGAATATCATGTTCAATGCATAACTTATTTCTACACCAAACCAAAGGGGCTGAAATTTATTCCAAAGAACACCTGTCTGATCAAATGAATTTTATTTCAACTAATTAAAGAGGATTGCTGAAATAACTGTTCAGAAACAAGAAATGTTCGAAAATTCTATTTACATTTCATGGTATTGTCAGTCTCAATATCCACATAATTTCAATATGATAAAGAAAAAAACAAGATTTGGACCTATTTTATTTATACTTATCCATAATTTTCCTGGCTTCTTCAAGACTGTCGTCTACAGAAGTGGTTTCTCCTCCACCTCCTTTTGGGGCTTCATCTTTGTTCAAGGCTATAAATGTAAAATAGCACAGCCCCATCACAGCCTGCACATTAACATTAGGGTTCATTGCCAAATTTAGCACATCATTTCACCAAATTTCCCAGTTACAACATGACTAGTAATATGTTCCAATTTCACCACAATCTTTCATGTTTTTTGCAATTATAACACCAGTTTGTTTAGACAAGTAAAATTCACAAAACATCATCATTTGATGAGTTGTTGATATTCACTGTTATGCGACGTCATTTGACTCAACATGCTAGTGAAAACATGGACTTTGTATGTGGACTTTACACCAATAGGCATGCTTTAAATCAAAAAAATTGAAAGATTGTGGCATAATTACAATATGTTAAAAGTCATGACAGAACTGTAAATTCGGCAATGAATTAGTAAGACATAAGATATTACTCCCTCCATCCCATTAATAAGGTTTCGCATCCATTTTGTTCCATATTCCATGTTTTAAAACATGATGACCGGTACTAGAAATATAAACAATTCATTTGCATTTGTAATGTTTTATCTAAGCAAGACTGTTTTAATGAATCTACTATTTTTATTAGCCATTCTGGGTGTGTGACATGGATGAATCACAATTAGAGCATGCTATTCACTAAAAACACAAACTATAAGATACTCATTGAATGATACAAAAGCCACTTCTATTTATAAAGAGTTCAGAGATTCAACGATTCGACTTTCTGTTGTACATCATGAACTTTGTGGAGCAACGACCATGAATGCAAGATGGCAAAGGGAATTCACACTGTAATATTATAGTATTATTAAAAGTTCAAAACCAACATAAGCACTACGAATATCACCAGGCATTGAAGGATAAATAGGGAGGTAAATGTACCAGAGCAAAAACGGCTGTAGAGATGAACGACTTCAGTACAAAGAGTACCAACGAGACAGCAACAGCAGTCACTGAAATCCTTGCTAATGGTCTTGGAACAGCATCCTTGCAAAAGGAAGGAAAAAGATGGGATCACTATAAGAATGAAGAAATTAATGTAAATGTAACAAGACACCATATCATAATACTTACTGGCACAAAGCTAGTTCCTGCTTCAACACCATCCTTCCCAACCTTCCATATGGTTAGAATGGCTACAGGAGAATATATTCCAATTAAAACTCAAAAGGCCTAAGCAAATCACATCTAAGGATAGTTGAATCAATGAAAGTGATGCATTTGTAGGGCGCCAATATTCTCGCAAAAATTGCAAGAATCAAGGACAATCAGTGGCCTCAATTTAAGTTGACAAAAAGATGTACTAGTTGCCAAATGATACCATACATAAGACCAATAGTTACTGTGCGAAAGCCTAAATGTGTCACAGTAAGAGTTTTCACTGCTCTTGCTGATGAGACTGTTATTTATAGAAACTAGATATAAATAATGGAGTAGTACTTTCTTCATAGATTCATGGAAGATGTGATTTATATGCTTTCACCAGAGTTTTATGACTTCTCAAAGCCAGAGCAGGTCTATAGACATAAACAAGGTCTGTATGGGTCAAAGCAAGCAGCCAAGCACCCTCGGCCAGAATGGCAACCTTAACCGAGAGTTAACAACATGCTTTTGGGTTTTTACTCAGCCAGCTTATGATGACTGTCTAAGTCAAAGGAGCATGTATTGGAGAATGTAGAAGTCGATGATACTTTGACCATGGAACCTTATTTCAAGCAATCAATGATCTCACACATTATTTGGACTCAAAGCTTTCAGGGATGCAAAGTTTTTTAAGGCTGAGATATATCTTGCAAGCAAGAAGAGATTTATCTTAATAAGTGAAAATACATTCTGGACCTACTGCAAGGTGTTGGATTACCAGGATGACTCTATTCCTTTTCCAAAGGGTCTACGATTGGCATCTCATTCAAGAATCAGACCTATATCACCAATTAGTAAGTCAGACTATTCTATTAGAACCTAACTCGGCCAGACATCACGTACATCCAAATATTTGCTGATGCAGGATACTTCCAGACTTCTCTTCATAGTTCATACTCCCATCAATTTGTGTGTGAAAATGTTCCTATGAAGCTTCAGCTTGCTGATACCTCATGATGTTCACCAGCTCTAACTTATGAGGGGATGAAACCTATTCCAACCAGTCAGCTCGACGGACAATCCACATGCCTGACTCATTAGTTTACAAATGCTATAAATATAAACATTCTGAATCTGAATCTGCATTTGTGACTGTGATAAGATTTCTCTTCTCTCTTAGATAACATCTCTCACTACACGATTTCCACTATCGCTATTGCATATTGCAAGATGTAACTAAACATGATCCCATGGTTTTCCCCCATTGGTTACAAAGTATTTGAGTTCAGATTTCAGTTTTGCGTCCTAATTATTTTCATGATAGTTTTGGTTCCAGCAGCCAGAATTTAGATTTTAGGCACCCAAAACAATTAATCAGATGCAAATTTGCTTCAAAAATACGATAAACATCAGATTGCATAACATAATAACCTCAAGCTCATGCAACGGACGCCCCAAAATCCATGAATTGTTTTCATAGAGAAAGTATATAAGCAGACAAATTTCACAAGTGAGGCATCAAGCTTAATCTGGTCAATGAAGAATAAACATTCCTTCACTTCCTGGACCAAAAATCAGAAGAGTACCTTTGAACAAATTGGATTGCGCAGCAGATATAGCTGGAAGTCTGTGATTCTTGAGGTGCTTGATTTGTACGGACGGAAGTCGGATTTGATTCTTCTTCAGCACTAAAAGCGAATTCGAGGAAAGAAATTGGGAGGTTTTGAGAGAAGAAACGTGATTTTTGCAGAATTTAGGCGAGGTCCTGTGTAACAACACCATATCCATGGAAGCCATACTTGAATATTTATTCTGTTGATAATTCTTTATATTTCATCCATTTATGTTTTTATGAAAATTTTTAGCGGTCTATTATCAATCCAATAAAAGAGAAGATGAAATTTGTTGGGCCTATCACTTCATCGAATTGGGCCTATCACTTTTTATACACAGAACTTCTCCAATATGAGTAACACATTCTTAATTAAGATTTAATAAATCCTAATCCAAACACGTAAATCACATACTATAAATCCTAATCCAAACACGTAAATCACATACTATAAATCCTAATCCAAACCCGTAAATCACATACTATTAACTTGTATTAGAGCATCCGCATCGCGCAGCGATGCGGTCTTGATCTCGTCTCGACGAGACGAGACTACATCGAGACAGCGATGCCGAATCCGTCTCGTCGAGCTATCTCGACGCAGGACGCGTCTCGGCGAGGCCGGCCTCGAGCTGGTGAGACACGCGCTCGGCGCCACGTAGCGCGCGCGGGCGTCTGGCGTGACACCTACTCGTCGACCCGCGAGTGGGCGTCGGAATTATGACGTCATAATTCAAATTTTTTTAAAAGAAAATCAATTTTTTGAAAAAAAAATTTAAAAAAAAACGGTAATATGACCGTTCAACGGTCATATTTTAATTTTTTTTTTTTTAATATTCTATATATACTCTTCTCCATTCTCCATTTTACACACAAACACACATCTATTCTCTCATCTCTCTTTCTTTCCTCTCCAATCACTTCTATAAAATCATTCATTTATTTTTTTCTTCTCCCAAATTTAATCCATTATGGATCCATTTGAGCAAATGCATCGAATAATGGAAGAATCGCTAGAAGAAGATCGACGTAGGGAGGAGGAAGTCGCCGCGCCTCCGTCAAAGGCGACCCCGAACTTACATCCATCGTAACCGGGAGAAAGCCAGCGCAAGGTTGGAACGTGATTACTTCAGTCCGAACCCGGTATGGGGAGATATCTACTTCCGTCGCCGTTTTCGTATGTCACGCGCGCTATTTTTGCATATCGCGAATACATTGGCGGGACGGGAAGAGTACTTCGAGAGAAGGGTTCGACGCTGTTGGCCGTCCTAGCCACACGACGCTTCAGAAATTTACTGCGGCTATCCGTCAGCTTGCTACTTGGACAAACGACGAATTCGTTCGACGAATACCTGCACGTCGGAGAATCCACTGGGAAACTTTGTTTGTTGAACTTCTGCAAAGGCGTCCCCGGCAGCCTTCACCGACGAATTTCTGAAGAAGCCAACCACCGCAGATTGTCAGTTTCTGCTCCGACTTCACGAACAAGTGCACGGATTCCCCGGGATGCTCGGGAGTGTCGATTGCATGAATTGGCAATGGAAGAATTGCCCTGTGGCGTTGAGGGGGTCATACACGAGCGGCCACAAAGACACCCACCCCACCGTTATACTCGAGGCCGTCGCCGACTACCGGCTATACATTTGGCATGCGTATTTCGGGGTCCCCGGCTCGAACAACGACGTCAACGTGCTCAACAACTCCGACCTCTTCGCTGAAGTTCTGAATGGTAAAGCGCCGGCCATCAACTTCATTGCTAACAATCGCCAGTATAAAATGGGGTACTATCTTGCCGATGACATCTATCCGAAGTGGCCAACCTTCGTGAAGACGTTCAACAGGCCTGCGAACGAAAAGCAGTCTCTTTTTGCGCAGAAGCAAGAGGCTGCTTGCAAGGATGTGGAGAGAGCGTTCGGGGTTCTCCAAGGTCGATTCAACATTATCAAAGCCCCGGCTCGACAGGTGGTTTATGGAGAATATGGTCGACATCATGTATACGTGCATAATCTTGCACAACATGATTGTCGCCGACGAAGGACCTGAGGCGGGAAATTGGTTCGACCCTGAAACCCCGGGAAGCTCAACCGCAAGTAGTCCGCCTCGAACGGGAGTGCATCCGTCTTTGCAAGAGCGGTTGTCTATTCGGGCAAGGACACGTGATTCTACCGTCCACGCCCAACTCCAGGAGGATCTAATGGAGCACATTTGGGCAAAATTTGGCAACCGTTAGATGATCGTCACTAGAGAACTCCTTCTTCTGCTTCTTTGCCTCCATTTTTTTTATTTGAGTTTAAGTGTGCAATTTGTAATTTCTAGTTTTTTAAATTATGTCCTTTTTATTTTTTTAGGTATTTAAATTGTAATTTTATTTTATTTAATGAAGTGTGTTTTTATTAATTGAATTTGTTGGAATTAAAAATAAAAAATGAAATTGAATGAATAGTTAAGAGATGGTTAAGAGATGGAGGGATGCAGGTATTGTCTCTTAGTTAAGAGATGAGCTGAAAAGTACAGTGGAGCGCATAAATAGTGAAGAGATGAAACCGTTAAGAGACGGATAAAAGACAGGAATATGGATGCCTTAGTTGCATAGTTAATTACCCTATGCTAACACTACCAACTAAAAACCATAACTCTAAAAAAATAGAGCTGCCCAATAAATAGGGAGTACATTAATATTTATCCAAACAAACTAGTACTCTCTTAGTTCCATGTTAATAGGATTTTTTTTTTGAAAGTTTCAATTGAGTCATATTTATTTTTAAAAAAAAGTTTTATCTGTCTTGCTTTATTCACTCTTTCTTTTTTTAAATTACTTTATCTTATTTTATTTACCTCGCACTTAATATACTATCATTAATCTCCATACTGAAAAAATGCATCAGTTAACAAGAAACAGAGGAAGTACTTTGTAAAATACTACTCCCTCCGTCCCACTCAAGATGACAACATTCTTGAGTGGCACAGGATTTTAGGAAGAGTTGTTAGGTGGAATAAAATAGAGAGGAAAAAAATGTAGTTGAATATTTTAATAAGGAGAGAGAATGTTATTTACAAAACTGAAAAGTGATGATCTTGATTGGGACAAAAAGAAAAAAGTAAAGGTGATCATCTTAAATGGGACGGAAGGAGTACTTGCTAATAAGAAAAATAGTACTACTATGATATATTTTAAATGAATTATAAAAAAAAAATACTGAGCAAATTAAACGTTAATAGATTCCATATGTGGAGTACTAGTTCCCAACGCCGTTTCCTAGAATTATGGGTTTGGAGTTGGCGTGCACCTCCTATCTTTTTAATAAGTCCACCTCCCTTTTTAAAAAAAAATAGGAGTAGTAAGTATTTTTTATATCCTAATTAATGGGCTAGTAGTCAATCATATTATATTTTATACGATTCTCTGATTTTACTTGTTGTTACATTTAAAATAATATAATTGGTCAGTAAACAAATTATAAACATATTATAAAGAAACAGTTGTTGGTTTCAAATTTCAATTGTCGGTCTGGTGATATGAAAAAATGAATTAAGAATTTAAAAAGTTATTGTTAGATATGGCCCTCTATGTAAAGGAATTTCGTTAATCATGCATGTGCCTAAAAATCTGAAATTCTTGAGCAACGCTAATTAACCTTTTTCTTTTGACGAAAATCAATATTTTAAAGATGATGCGTATCCATCACAAGCTGACGGGGGTAATAATATAGTGGACTCACTTAGGAGTATTAATAAGTCAAAATTAAGAACTTGAAAGATACCAAGGAAAAAAGAACAAGTCAAATTTAGAATAAAAAACCAGACATTTATAATTAGTTTCGATAGTCTGGTGTTATCATTCGTTCATTTAAGGTAAAACTAGGAGTCTTTGTATCGAACTAAAATAAAGAATAATTAGGTCATGCATTTGACAATTTTTGCCACATTAGTGATTAAAGCAAGGCCTAGTTATATAGTGAAAACTACTAATAAAAGAGAAATTGATGTTATTTTAAAAAGAGGTTAAAAAAGTGAGACCTAATTTAGATGACTGAGATAGACATCATAAAATTTTCATTATTGAAAACTCTTACAATCTTTTACACGGGGGAGTGTTATATTGCTAATCCAATGTTTAATTGCTAACTACAACTCAATAATAGCCATTAGATATTCAAATTAAAGGTCTAGATCATTAACCATAAAATGTCAATACGATCAACAAAAAACGTTAATAAGACTATAGGATTAATTCCAATAAAAATCAATAGGGGTATTAATGTCAAGTTAGTTATAACTAACTTTTAAAAGAAATCTCAAAACTTTAAATTCATATAACATATATCAAATTAAAGATAATTTTATGAGGATTCCAACGATATACTACATGCATATGTTCCGACATCAAAATTTGAAAAAAAAAATCTAGAATTTTCGTATTTTTCGTATACAGGCTAATGTCAATACAACTAAGATAATATGTCAATATAAAACATATACAATGTCAATCCTAAATTTGTGTTGACATTCTCAAAGCATTGTGTTGATATTTTCGAAACACTATATTGACATTTTCATCCAAAACCCTAATTTGGCATTTTTTTTTAATTTTTTTAGATTTAATTAATAAAAACGAAAATTACACGTGGCAAATTGTAGACCATACGTTTTCTAAAATCATATGGCCTTAAATTAATTGTAGTTAGCAATTAAATGATGAGTTAGCAATTGATCACTTCCCCTTTTACACATGTGTAATGATAACGGCCTTGTTTTAGGAATGTGCAAAATATTCCAAGAATCCAATCCAAATTAAATCTTAATTTCAAATTAAGTTCGAATTTTCAATTCACATAGTACGTATCGTATATAAAATTCGAAGTAATCCAAAATTCAAAATATATTTATATAACCTAATAAATACAAATATTTATGTTAGAAAAGTTCTAATACCAGTATTTGATATTATTAGATTTTTTGGTTTGGTTTTTAAATTTTTAGAATTTTGTATTGGTTTTTAATCTTTTAGATCGGATTAGATTTTTGAATTTTGATTTTTGAATTTTGATTTTTGAATTTTTATATGTAATACTCCGTATTATGCAATTTTAGATTTTTCAGATCATATTAGGTTTCATAATTCAGATTTTGGAGGGTTTGGATTTCAAGACAAATAGAATCTGATTCATTTTACATAAAATTTAGGATTTTCGAATCGAATCGGATTGAACACAATTCCGATCCGAAATCCAAAATCTTGAATTCTTAAAAAAGTTTAAAAAAATATTTTTTTATTGGAATTCGATTTTTTTTTCACCGGATTGAAGATCAAAACTATAATCATGGATATTGAAATGATCATTTCTAATTATCTTTTCATTTTGAATAACCTTAAACCACATTGATTTGTTGTTTGTGTTCATAATCTTCGTGTTATTATCTAAACGGATTTAACAAGCAGATAGTTGAACTTTTTATTTTTATTTCACCACCCAATGGAGTAGCATGAGTATTCATGTTGGCAAGTGCAAAAGAATTGTCCAAACCCACTATAATTATATAGGCTCAATTACCAAAACAAAACCACTCACCTCACTGATTATATTTACGGAAAACAATGCAATTACACATGCTGCCTCTGCCTAAACCTATGCTAATTGGCAATTCAAATTTTCACAAAACAAAAATAAATTCCACAAACACATAAAGCAGAAAACACGGAACACAGAATCCCGAGGGACAAAATTGGTGGAAGAGGCCGATATTTTTTCAACAAATTATTAACTCCAACCTTCATCCTTCGTCACCTTCAACTATATACAATAAAATAATATTCCATTTTTTTTATTATTCTTGGCTTTTCTTGTTTATGTGCAGAGCTTGATAACGCAAAGCTCCTGAATACAGCAAAGCAAGATAGTTTAGAGTTGGGGAGGGAGACCCAATGCAAGTGCCGGAAGAGTGGTGATCTAGGTTTTTGCAAATGCCGATGCCGAGGCAATTCTTGAACGCCACCCCAACTCACCTCCACCGCTGCTATTTCTTCTTCTTCTTCTTCCTCTTCTTACTCGCACAACAACATTCCCTTGCGTCCGAAGTTTCTGTTTTATTCTCTTGGATTTCTTCTTCTTCTTCTTCTTCACCGCCCCCTCCTGCATTCTCCAATTGGAATCCCTCACACCCTAATCCTTGTAATTGGTCCTTCATCACATGCTCTTCTCAATACTTTGTCACGCAAATAAACATACAATCCCTTCCCCTCGCTCTCCCCTTCCCCTCCAATCTCTCCTCCCTCTCCTTTCTCCAAACCCTAACAATCACTGGCGCCAACCTCACCGGAACCATCCCCTCCGACGTCGGGGGCTGCGCCTCCCTCCGGAATATCGATGTCAGCTTCAACGCCCTCGTCGGGGAAATCCCCTCCACCATCGGCGGCCTCAAGAATCTCGAGGAGCTCACCCTCAATTCCAACCAACTCACCGGACCAATCCCGCCCCAAATCGGCGGCTGCATGAAGCTTAAAACCCTTACTTTGTTCGACAACAGGCTGAGCGGAAGCATCCCCGCCGAGATCGGAATGCTGTCGGAGCTGGTTGCCCTCCGCGCCGGCGGCAACCAAGATATCGACGGAGAGATTCCCGACGAAATCGGGAACTGCCGTAATCTCGAGGTGCTCGGGCTCGCCGATACGAAGATTTCCGGGGGGATTCCTCGCACCATCGGAAGGCTCCAGAAGCTCCAAACCCTGTCGATTTACACCACGATGCTATCGGGAGAGATTCCGGCGGAGATCGGGAACTGCACGGAGCTCGTGGATGTGTTCTTGTATGAGAACAGTCTGTCTGGATCGATTCCGCCGGAGATAGGAAATCTGCAGAAGCTGGAGAATTTAATGGTGTGGCAGAACAATTTGGCGGGCTCAATTCCCTATCAAATTGGGAGGTGCAAGAGTTTGACAGTCATTGATGTTTCCCTGAACTACATATCTGGCACCATTCCGGAATCAATTGGGAATCTAACCTATCTCGAAGAAGTGATGCTCAGCAGCAACAACATCTCCGGTTCCATCCCTGCGGTTCTCTCCAGTGCGACCAGGCTGGTCCAGTTCCAAATCGACAGCAATCAGATTTCCGGCTCGATTCCGCCGGAGCTTGGACTGTTGAAGAACCTGCAGATCTTCTTAGCTTGGGGCAACAAGCTGGCGGGAAGCATCCCGGAGGCGCTCTCCGGCTGCGAGAGCCTCCAGTCGCTCGATTTGTCTCGCAATTCGCTCACCGGCAGCCTTCCCACCGGCATCTTCCGCATCGCCAATCTCACCAAGCTTCTCCTCATCTACAACGACATCTCCGGCGCGATTCCGCCGGATATCGGCGCCTGCACCTCTCTGGTGCGGCTGAGATTGGTCGGGAACAAGATCGGTGGAGAAATCCCTAAAGAAATCGGCTCCCTCACTAGCCTCACCTTCCTTGATCTCTCCGATTGCCGCTTGAGCGGTTCAATGCCTCCAGAAATCGGAAACTGCAAGGAGCTGCAGATGCTGAATTTGGCGCGAAATTCGATCACGGGAAACCTTCCGACCTCTCTATCTTCGCTCACCAAGCTAGAGGTGCTGGACGTGTCGGCGAACAAGCTCGACGGCGCCATTCCTGATATTTTGGGGCAACTCTCTTCCCTCAACAGGCTCTCCTTAGGAAGCAACGGTTTATCCGGGAACATTCCGTCCAGCCTCGGCCGTTGCTCGCGGCTTCAGCTGCTCGATTTGAGCAGGAATTCGTTGACAGGGAGCATGCCGGTGGAGATATTTACCATCGAGGCGCTTGAAATCGAGCTGAATTTGAGCTGGAATTTGCTTAGCGGGGAAATTCCAACTCAGATTGCGGCATTGAACAAGCTCTCTGTATTGGATCTTTCACACAACAAACTTCAGGGAGAGTTGAAGTCTCTTTCAGGATTGGTGAACCTCGTGTCGTTGAACATCTCCTTCAACAACTTCTCAGGCTACTTGCCTGACAACAAGGTTTTCAGGCAGCTCTCCGCAGAAGAGCTGGCTGGGAACCCGGGGTTGTGTTCCCATGGCCATGACTCGTGTTTCCTGAGCTCTGGCTCGGGAATGGGGATTCCCGGGAAGAGGCGGCCGTGGAAGCTGAGATTGGCCATCGCATTGCTTGTGATCGTGACCGTGGCGCTGGCAGTTGTGGGCGTGCTAGCCTTTCTCAAAGTGCGGAGAATGAGCAAAGCAGAATCGGATTCGGAATTGGGAGAGGGGGAGTCGTGGTCGTGGAAATTCACCCCCTTTCAGAAGCTGAATTTCTCAGTGGATCAGATCCTCAGGTGTCTCGTCGAGGCCAATGCCATCGGGAAGGGGTGCTCAGGAATCGTCTACAAGGCGGAACTCGACAACGGGGAAGTGGTGGCGGTGAAGAAACTGTGGCCTGTGATGGTGCAGGCCGGTTTGAACAGGGGAGTTCGCGATTCGTTCTCGACTGAAGTGAGGACGCTGGGATCGATCCGGCACAAGAACATAGTGAAGTTTTTAGGGTGCTGTTGGAATCAGAAGACGAGGCTGCTGATGTATGAGTATATGCCCAATGGAAGCCTGGGAAGCCTTGTGCATGAGAATAATGGAGGCTTCTTGGAGTGGGAGGTGAGGTACCGGATTCTGCTGGGCGCGGCTCAGGGCGTCGCGTATCTGCACCATGACTGTGCCCCGCCTATCGTGCACCGGGACATTAAGGCCAACAACATTTTGATTGGCCTGGATTTCCAGCCTTACATTGCTGATTTCGGCCTGGCTAAGCTCGTTGATGATGGAGACTTCGCCCGTTCCTCCAATACTATTGCTGGTTCCTATGGCTATATTGCTCCTGGTATAATATACTTACTCCACTATGCTTTCTGGTTGTTAATACGCATAAATTTATACTACTATTAGAATATGTGACACTATTTTTTCTTGATATGCAGAGTATGGATTCAGTATGAAGATCACTGAGAAGAGCGATGTTTATAGTTTTGGAGTAGTTATGTTGGAAGTCCTCACTGGGAAACAGCCCATTGACCCGACCATACCCGATGGGATTCACATTGTGGACTGGGTGAAGCAGAAGAGAGGCGTGGAGGAAGTTCTAGACCCCGGGCTGCGCCTGAGGCCCCAGCCGGAGATTCAAGAAATGATGCAGAGCTTAGGAGTGGCAATGCTGTGTGTGCAGTCGTCACCTCATGAGCGGCCAACGATGAAGGATGTGGCGGCGATGCTCAAGGAAATAAGACAAGAGAGAGAGGAGAATATGAAAAATGAGGCTGGGAAAGGGTCACAAGTTAGTGATGGTGGTGGTGGTGGAGAGGGACATAATGGTGGAGGCTCATCATCAGCTATACAGACTTTGTATTTGCAGAGCAACAATTCAAGCTTCTCTGCATCTTCATTACTCAATAAGCAATAGAGATTGCATTTCTTTAATTTGTACTTACTTACATCTAAACCGTTTGGTTTTCTCATCTTATAAAGTGTTGATTATCTTTTGAGAAAAATAAGAATACTACTACTATTCTTTATTTCTCTCATTTTAACTTCTTATTAGTATAGACATTCATTACCTTGTATTTCAAATTATTCACAACGTATCCAATCATTTTTATCTACCCTAAACCAAAAAAAAAAATTAATCGTAGATTTTATGTAATTTACTTAAACAACAGTGCTATCATCGACTTCATTTCGATGACCTTCATCTTCTCGGTCTCGGCAGTGGCTTTGAATGAACCCCACACCGCCTCCGACGTCTTATCCATTTTATCCGGCGACCAAAGTGTTATGAATCGATCGGATCGCTACGAACAACCAATAACCAAGAACGAGAAAACAAATCACACAACAACAACGATATACGTGGTTCGATCAATGTGATCTACATCTACGGGAAAAGCACTCAATCTTTATTGCTCATTCACACGCTACGATTACAAAACGAAAAGGTTAATCGCGATACAAACGACGCACTCTAGAAACCAGTCGGCTCAAACTCGAGAGCTCTCTCAACTACAATGGTTTCCTCACAAAGACAAATGCATCACACTCTTTTCTTGAGCTGAAAACCGTCAACCCCGAGCCTTATATGCGAATCAGATGCAGTTAATCTGGTGTAACCGATTGAGCTCAAGCTCCAGCTCACAATCCCCAAACTAGCCGCTGCCTAACCTAATTTCAAAACACTCTTGTAACTTTTGCATATTAGTCCCTCAACTTCTTTATTTGTGAAGTAATGGCCCACACTCCAACAAATCTCCACCTTGGGGCATTAGTGAACAATGCAGATTGCCTTCTCCAGATTCGTGTCTTCCCTCACAGCTCCACCAAACTGACCAGCTCCATGCAATGCCTTAATTTGGACGCTGGTAAAGTCTTGGTTAGCATGTCAGCTGCGTTGTCCTCAGTTCCTACCTTCGATACCTTCACTGACCCTTTATCAATCTCATCCCTGATAAAGTGCAGCCTGACATCTAAATACTTGCTACGCTCGTGGAATGTCTGATGCTTAGCAAGACATATTGCGCTATTTGAGTCACACAACACCGTTACTGCATCCTGCTCAACACCAAAGTCTGCCAAGATTCCCTTCAACCAAAAACTCTCCTTGATTGCTTCAGTAAGAGAAATATACTCTGCTTCCGTCGTAGACAATGCAACAACCGATTGAAGACTCGATTTCCAACTCACTGCTGCTCCATACAGAAGAAAAACATAACCAGATTGGGACTTTCTTGTATCCATACTTACTGCAAAATCAGAATCACAAAATCCCACCAATGCTCCACCTTCACCTCTGTGATTTCCATCAAACAGTATACCATATCCTTGAGTGCCTGTGAGATATCTGAGTAACCATTTTAAAGCATGCCAATGCTCTATCCCCGGGTTAGCCATGAACCTACTAGCTACACTGATAGCATGACTTATATCCGGCCTTGTACACACCATAGTGTACATCACACTCCCAACAATACTTGCATAAGGGATCTTGTCCACTTCCTTCTTCTGCTCATCATCTTTAGGACACTGATCAGCACTCAGCTTGAATTAATGTCCCAATGGCACAGAAACTGACTTGCTACTGTCCATTTGGAACCTCTTTAACACCTTTTGGATATAATCCTTCTGAGTCAGCTAAATTTTCTTTGCTTTTCTGTCTCTCACAATATACATGCCCAAAATTCGCTTGGCATCCCCCAAATCTTTCATGTCGAATCAGAACTGAGCCTTGATTTGATTTCCTCCACCTCTTCTCTGTGCTCTGCTGAGATTAGCATATCATCTACATATAATAGTAGATATGCCACTGCTTCCCCACTTCTCTTTTTGATGAATACACAGCTATCATAAAGAGATTTCTGGAACCCAATATTCTGAATAAACTCATAGAACTTGAGATACCATTGTCTTGATCTTTGCTTTTAACCATAGAGGCTTCTCTTCAGCATGCATACTTTATTTTCATTTCCTGGACTGATGAAACCAGGAGGCTGATCCATGTAGATCTTCTCCTCCAACTCCCCATGTAAAAAGGCTGTTTTTACATCCAATTGTTGCAGCTCCCATCCTCTGGTTGCAACAATACTGAGCAGAATCCTGATTGAACTATGCTTGACAACTAGACTGAAAATTTCATTGTAATCAATCTCTTCCTTTTGAGTGAACCCCTTGGCCACCAACCTTGCCTTAAATCTCACTTTGTTGCTGTTGAAGGCCTCTGTCTTCTTCTTGAAGATCCAATTGCATCCTATTGTTTTCTGATTCTTAGGCCTTAGCACCAAAATCCAAGTTTGATTCTTGTACAGGCTATCGATTTCCTCTTGCATTGCCTTGAGCCATTTATCCTTTTCTGGACTTCTCATAGCCTCCTTATATGATGAGGGTTCATGATATTCCACTTCTTCAGCTGCTGTTAGAGCATAATACATCATGTCGTAGTCATTGAATCTTGAGGGCAGCTTAATCCTCCTTTTAGGCTTATCTCTAGCTATCACCCTTTCTGGAATAACCTCATCATTCAGACCAGATGTGTTGTTATCTTCCGAGACTCTATCAGAATCTTCATCCACCTTTTCAGCCTGACCATGAGGCTCCACCTCAACTTGAATTCTCTCTGGTTCCTGCTTCAAAAAAGGCATTTCATTTTCTTTGAAAATCACATCCCTACTGATGATAACCTTTCTGACCCCTCTTCAGTGCACCACAGTCTATAACCCCTTACACCCTTTTGATAGCCCAACATAACACATTTTAATGCTCTAGGCTCAAGCTTCCCTTGCTTAGTGTGAGCATAAGCTCTACAGCCAAATGGCCTCAACCTGGAATAGTCACCACACTTCCCATACCATCTGCCATCAGGTGTTTCACCATTCAGAGATGATGAGGGGCACTTATTTATTAACACAGAGGCTGTTGCAGCTGCCTCTGCCCAGAACTGCTTTCCCATTCCAGAAGATATGAGCATACACCTTACCCTTTCTAAGATGGTTCTGTTGGCTCTTTCTACAACACCATTCTGCTGGGGATTGTGAGGAACCATCCTATGTCTCTTAATCCCCTTCTTCTTACAAAATTCATCAAATTCTGAAGATAGAAATTCAAGACCATTGTCTGTGTAACACCCGCCCTTTTTATTCCTAAGAATTTTGGAAACTGACCTATAATTAAAATATATTAGTTTCGCGCCTAACCCCTTTTACTTCTCAGTATGATCAAACGTTGTGAAGTATATTTTGAGTGATGAATGAAAATAGTGTTATTACAATATTTAATATCCTTATAGTCCGTATTTAAAGACCGAGCTTAAAATAAAAGTTCTACATCGAGTTCAACATTAGAGTAAAAATAAAAATACTCTCCATACCCTTCGGATCTTGCTTAATAGTCACGTCTTGAACCCCGATACCTACACGAATGGATAAGAAGCTTGTTAAATCAAGACGAGACGATCGACGAAATCACATCACATCAAACACGCTTATCAAACGACGGCTCACGTTTTCCCAATGACGGCTCACGTCTTTTTAAGCGACAAGATGTAATATTCTTGCCATTAATGGTATAGTGAATGATTGAGGTAACAACTTGCCTCATTTGGCAAGAAGTTCATAACTTTTGGACAATGAAATTCCTCCATGAATCAAGCTTTAATCCATGTTTTTCCCATGCACCATTTCTTCTATAAATACTACAGCCACGCCATTCTTTATTCTTTGTTCTACCACAAAATCTCCAAACAAAATTATCTCAAAGTGAGGATTTAGAAAATTTCCAAGCAGAGGAGATCGAGTCTCTCATCGCCACCTTCACTTCTTCTTTTTCCTCAAGGTAATTTCTCTCAATAATCCTTTTGCTTCATAGCCATTTTCGTACCACATTCAAAGCATGAACATTAGGAAATTCTCATGTCAAACACCATCTTTTGTAAGCCAGGAACTTAGGAAATGATCATGCTTAGGATCATGTTTCTTGAACAAACTTTCTTGCAATTTACCAATAACTATACATATTGTCTCTTTTCCTAAGCAATCAAGAACTATGAATTCTGATAACCATGGAAATAACGTTGAGCTCGAGATAGTAGAACTTAGCTTTTAGTGAACATAGAAGAACACCGGACTGCCCGAACCGTGCCGATACCGTGGCTGCCGGACAGTCACCGCTGCTGCCACTCGCGGGCTCGCGGCAGCCACACACACACGCATGCCCACGCAGCTGCTGTACACGATGCCGTCGTGAACCCATGGTAGCTGACCGGGCACCGCTGCATTGTCCCGAGCAGCCCAACGCTGCCCCCTCTGCCCGGACAAACTCGCTGCACTCACTAGGCGAGCTCGGTGACTGAAATTGAACCACAAAGAGAAATGTGAGTGTGTTTCTATGTGTGTATGAGGGTGTGCGTGTATATGTGTGATGAAAAGAGGAAGAGAACGTACCTGGAGTCGGAGCGATGGCGACGGCAGTGTGCTGCACGCCAGCGGCCGAAAGCCGTAGCCAAAAGAGGGTGGCTGCCTCCGGCAGAAGAGAGTGGGAGAGAGAGAGAGAGAGCCGCGACCGGCGGCCGGCGTCGCTCGTCGGCGATGCCATGGCCGGCGCGGGGAATGGCGAGAGAGAGAGAGGAGAGTAGCGTGAGGTTGAAGGAGGAATGAGAGAGAAAAATGGCGTATGTTTCAAATCAATTTGTGAATATGACTATTATAAGGGCACTACTTTTTTTTTTAGATTGGGCTCGTCTTGTTTCTTGTATGGGCCGAAAATAATGAGAAAAAGAGAAGTTGGCCTTTGTTACCTTGGACTATCCTAATTAATGTAAATACTTGTTTTATGTTGGACTTTTATTTTGACGACAAGCTTAATTTTCCCTCTTTGGGCTCTTTATCTTTTGGTTGAGATTAAGAACAGTTTAGAATTAACTGACTCCCTCATATTCGGTAAATAATTAATCTCATGATTAATTATTTTAATTCAATCTCTAGTTTTAATTACCATGAAATCCCTAAAATAATTCCTTATATTTAGAAATCTATTAGCTTAATGAGTTTTCTCCAATAGTCATCTTTTACTTCTAAAGTCTCTTTAAAAAATAGAGAGCCATAAGTTTTGATGGAATGGAGTTACCTTGATCGAACCTCGAACATAGGATGCATTCCCCATGTAGGATCATTGCATTTCATGCACTTTATGAATATTCTAAAGACTGATTGAATCAACACCCTTTTTCAAGAAGGGCATGTTCACGGAGTTTGATATTCGAAGACGAGCTTATGTAGAGATTTATTTGGAAGCTTTGAGGTGGCTTTATATCCAACACATTAAGTGTGGATAAAATTATCAAATATATATGAAATTATTTTTGTTTGATAAAATCGCACTTACTTTTTTTGCAAATGTTATCGTGCCATAAATTATTTGTTTTATGATGCCTATCTGTTTGGCGATGCCAAATGAATGAATGAATGAATCGAATTCGGCTCCAATAGGACCAAGATCCTATTCGAGTTAGTGTACACAAAGGAATGGACCGTGAGTCATCGTAAGGGTTGGCCGGTCAATGTGATCGTGGAAGGTGGCCACCTTCCCGACACACAATGAACCATCAGATATGGCGGATTGTTGGAATGAACTTAGTCTGATCAGACGAACTTTATGAAAATGAACTTAGTAAGCTCGGGCCTTTAAGAAAAACCCCCGTGTGTTACTGTGATGGCATGATAATAACTTTTTCTTATATGTGTAACTTTCGGCACTGTGTTCACTGAGTACCCCGTACTCAGCCCTGCATGTATTTCTAAATGTGCAGGTTGAGCTGTGATGAAATGATGGCTGAGTGGAGTTGGTGGTCGTGTCATCTCTTTTATAGGATTTTTGTGGCATATGTCTTCACACATATGGCCATGCGTTTGCAACACCTTCCGCTGTGCACTATTGTAGTATTTTGTATTAGATGGATCGTAAGGAAAATGATTAGCAACGAGTGACTTGTGATAAACACTTTTTTTGATCTTCAGGATCTTTCGTTGCCTTGTGAACCTTCTTTATCTTATTAAAACGTATTTGAGTGTCTTATTGTTAATTCTTCCATCCCCTTTCTATCCCCTCTTCTTTTTCCCCTCCCCTAGTTACGATTCACCGAGCAATGCTATCCTTAGTAAGGCGCGGTCGTGACAGTCTGTTCTCAGATATTTAAGAGACCTGCCTGTTTCTAGTTCAACTTCAATACACCATTCTTGAAATCTCTTAAAGGTTTCTGACTTTTCTTTCATGATAATCACCCAAAGTTTTCTACAGAAATCATCAACAAAGGATAAGAAATACCTGCCACCAACTATGCTGTTTACTTGAGAGGGTCCCCAGATGTCACTGTGTACATATTGCAGAGGCTCAGTGGAAGTGTGCTTTCCGGAACCATAGGGAAGTTTCTTGCTCTTCCCCAATATACACTCCTCACAAGATGCAACATCCTTTGACGTCTGATCACCTTCAATCTGAATCAATCCCAGCTTTGATAATTGTTTCAATCCAGATTCTCCCACATGCTCCAATCTTGAATGCCAGTTGATAGAATGTTGTGATTCAGTGTGATACACATCCCCCTCAATGACCTCAGCGTCCAGATAGTAAAGATTATTGGCTCTCTTGGCCTTCATGACAGTTTCACCATCCTTAGTCACCAACATCTCACCATTGGCAGAAGAGAATTTGAAGCCCTTGGATTCCAACATTCCTAAGGAAATTAGATTTCTCTTGATTGATGGAATGTATCTAACATCAGTAAGCACTTTGATGGTCCCATTCATCATTATCATCTTAACATTTCCAACTCCTTCAACATGACAAACATTGTCATTTCCCAAAAGAACATTCCCCTCTGCCGGTTGCAGATCAGACATCCAACCTTTATTTGAGGTCATATGAATACTGCAGCCCGAATCCATGATCCAAACATTCTCAATCGAGCTCTTGTTGGTGACAGTGAGTGCTTGAGCCACCTCAGTTTCCTCAGTGACCGCTGCAATGTCATTGCCCTTTTCTTCCTCAGCTTGCTTTCTTTTCCACCCATAGCAGTTTTTCTTGATGTGGCCGGGCTTCTTGCAATAGTGGCAAGTCCTCGTCTCCTTTTGTTCTGCCTCCTTCTGTCCCTTGCCTTTCCATTTATCATTGACTGGTTTCTTGCCCTTATCCTGCTTCTTGGCAGTAGTTTTGACATTCAAAACCTCAACAACTGGATCAAGAGTCTTACCTGAAGATCTCTGAAACTCCTTCAATTTCAATGCTGAATATACTTCTTCAAAAGTGATCTTGGAATCCCTTCCAAGAAGTATTTCATCTTTGAATTGCTTGTAAGACTTTGGGAGCGAATTCAAGAGCATAAGGGCCTTGTCTTCATCTTTGACTTGCTCGTCTATATTCTCCAGATCATCGATGCATTTAGCAAAATCCTCGAGCTGCTCCAAGATGCTCTTAGACTCAGAGATCCTGAACGTGAACAGCTTCTGCTTGAGATGAAGGCGGTTGGCCAGAGACTTGGTCATGTAGATCGACTCAAGTTTGGCCCAAATCACGGCAGCAGTCTCTTGCTTAGAGACTTCCCTCAATACCTGATCACTGAGACTCAAAATCAAGGTGCTATAAGCCTTGTTCTGGAGTTCTTGTGCCTTAGGATCGACCTTCTCATCCGCTCCCTCAACTGGCTTTTCATCCCCATTCTTCAAGATCTCCCAGAGGCCCTACTGCATCATCACAGCTTTCATCTTCAGCCTCCACAAGCCGAAATCATTTTTTCCGGTGAATTTCTCCGTTTCGAACTTCGCTGTAGACATCGCGCCGATCAATCCCCAATCGCTTCCCACAGACGGCGCCAATTTGTTATGAATCGATCGGATCGCTACGAACAACCAATAACCAAGAACGAGAAAACAAATCACACAACAACAACGATATACGTGGTTCGATCAATGTGATCTACATCCACGGGAAAAGCACTCAATCTTTATTGCTCATTCACACGCTACGATTACAAAACGAAAAGGTTAATCGCGATACAAACGACGCACTCTAGAAACCAGTCGGCTCAAACTCGAGAGCTCTCTGAACTACAATGGTTTCCTCACAAAGACAAATGCATCACACTCTTTTCTTGAGCTGAAAATCGTCAACCCCGAGCCTTATATGCGAATCAGAAGCAGTTAATCTGGTGTAACCGATTGAGCTCAAGCTCCAGCTCACAAGCCCCAAATTAGCCGCTGCCTAACCTAATTTCAAAACACTCTTGTAACTTTTGCATATTAGTCCCTCAACTTCTTTATTTGTGAAGTAATGGCCCATACTCCAACACAAAGTATCCACTAGAGATTCTATAATTCAAATAATAAGAAATGCTATCAAAAGAGAAATATTACAACAAGGGGTTGTTCGGTTTCGATGACAACCCCCACGACTCGTCTTCTCCCTCTAATTAGTTTCTAGCCCCCTTACTCAGTCGAGGCCTGCTTATAGCATGTCTTCATATTAGCTTTTTTATTTGCATCTCATGATTATTAATCTTACCATCACTGACCTATCCATGAATATATTATCATGAGATCGGACGATATAATTATTTACAAAATTACTTAAATGACATATACCATTAAAAATTCATAATCTGGGTCCAAATTTACATATGATAATCGTTTATATTGAATTAAAACTTTTTTTAAAATAATGTAAATGTACGAAAATAAACATTGAAGACTTCAGACATTATTTTCAAGTATTACTAAGAGTTAGTACTATAATTTACATAAAACATATGGTGTTTTAAAAACCAGTTTGGACCGGCCGGTCGAACTGGTTCGGCTGCGAACCGGTGACCTCTCCGGTCCGATTCACCATATAAAACCGGTGGAGCATTGAACCATTTTGGACTGGGTGAACCGGCCGGTTGGACCGGAAACTGGGAACCAGTCGAACTAGTTACCAAATTTTTTTATTTTTAAAAATGAATTAAAAATGAATTTTAAAAAAATATAGACTAAACTTTCATTTCATATTAACCCATACTTGTATTGGGCCTATGAAATTTATAAAAACTAGCTTAAAAAATCATTTGTGTCTTTCTTTATAGAAGTATTCCACAAGATTGTTCTTTCATTTTTCAACGTGGGATGAAAAGCTTGTTTTATAGTCATCTTTTACAATCTTTTGCCTTTACTTTTTCAATGTGGGATATAGTTTGTTTTGTTAATATGTACTACTTCATAATATATCAACTATCAACTATATACTACTCCCTCCGTCCCGCTTAAGATGGCACGTTTTCCTTTTTAGTTTGTCCCAACTAAGATGACACATTTCCTTTTTTGGAAACAATCTCTCTCCAATTAATACACTCAACCACTTTTTCTCACTCCTATTAAAATATCCATCTTTCTTTATCTCTTTACTTTAATACTTACACCCACCTTCTCTCTCCAATTAAACACTTTAACCAATAACTCCTAAAACCCCATGCCGGCTAAGCAATGTGTCATCTTAGCCGGGACGGAGGGAGTAATTGTATATGTATAATTAAAAGCTATATACATATTTTATATCATAACTGAAATCAATAAATCTTAATTAACTTTTAAATATAGTTTTAATTACTAATGCTTAGATTGAAAATAAAATAACAAGAATATATAATGGGAGAAGTGTTCATAACATGAAAATTAATACATAGTATAATAAACATATGTATATATGTATTTTTACATTACTAGTATTACTCGTTAAGAATTGGTATATATATGCTTTATCTATACTTATATATCTATATTTTATTTAAATTTAAATTATATATTGCATTAATGCTTGTTTATGTACATGTTTTGAAACCAAGTGTTTTATAATAAATATGTATTTAATTATATACTCATATATATATAAATGCTACAGTAAAACGGTTCGACCGATGGTTCGACCGGTTGGACCAGTTGAACCGTGAACCAGTAGCTTCGTCGGTTCGCTCGCCGGTCCGGTTTTTTATTTGCCACAAACATCATGAATATAATACAATAATATTCTTTTTTTAAGTAGTTTGAAAATTTTCATGTTTTTTATTTTTGACATTGTACTATCCATTTGTGGAGTAGATCATAATAAGTTAAAGTTGTTTGAATCAAACAATATAATTATACTAACTTTTTTTATTGATATTTACATTCATCATTATAAAAAAAGGTAATAATAATAAACAAATCCTAAATACTCCTTCCCTCTGTCTCAGATAATTTGTCCCAGTATTCCATTTCGGTCCGTTCCACATAATTTGTCCCACTTCACTTTTACCATTTTTGGTGGTGGATCTCATATTCCACTAACTCATTCCTACTCACATTTTATTATAAAACTAATACTTTAAAAGTAGGAACCACATCCCACCAACTTTTTCAACTCACTCTCCATTAGATTTCTTAAAACCCGTATCGGGTCAAAGTATCCCAAATTATCTTGAACGAAGGGAGTACTCTTTATTATAAGGCAGGCCTTTGTATGTGTTTATCCTATTTAAAAAGACAAAGGCCCAAAGCACAGTTACAAGAAAACTGGGGTAGAGAAACGACATTGAGGGATCGGCAACTGGGGATGTCGTTTCTTGGAGGTTCTCTAACAACGATGGTAGGGTCTGCTAACCCCTGTCGAAATCCCTAGCTCCGCCCGAGGGTGAGATTGAATTAGTCGCCTAGATTAGAAGACGGAGAAGTAAGGGGTGAGGGTCCTCTGCATACAAAAGAAAGACATGACAATGGTTTTCGCATTTCATCTAGGGCGAGCAAAATATCCGAAATCCGAATCAAATTAAAATTTGAAATTTAGCTCGGATTTTTTTTGAATTTTCGGATCAATTTTTTTTTTAAATTCGGATGTTTGAATCGGATATTTAATATCCAATACATATTATATATAAAATAAAATAGAATACTATAAACATAACATATTTAAAAATTTAATGTTGAGCAATTCTAAGGGTATTTGATATGAGATTTTCAGATTTTTGGTATTAGATTTTTAAATTCTTGAATTTTCAAACAATTTGGATCAGATTGGAATCATTTTCATGAAATTTTGAATTTTTGGAACAAGTTAGGAAAAAAACAGTTGGAAATTCGAATACTCATTCCTAATTTCACCTCATTGTCATTTTTGAGTAACTATTAAATAGTATAAGAAATTATCAGCAATACAAAATAAACATAACTTTCAATAATGTCTACTATTTCTAAAATGAACCATGGCCCAGTCAAAATATGGTATTCATGAAGTATTCAGTTAAAAAGTTAGGCACATTACTTTAATAATTGCAATCAATAAAAAAACACGTTACTTTAACGTAATCTAAATTATATCTATAATCAATGCTAAGAAACTAAAAGGTTTAAATCATGAACTTGAATTGACCTATAACAAGACGTATTCGCAACTAAAAAATGAAAACATATTACTTAAAAAGTCATCTAATTAATAATTTTCGTAACGCTGAAAAAAATATGGGAACGACAAATCTTACTACAAAACCCCATATCAGTAAAAAATCATAGTTAATGGAATAAAACAGTAAAGGAAAAAAAGGAGGGATAGACTAAATTGACAAGAGGGGGAGAGATTTTCAACTTCAAGTATTCATGAATCATGATAATGATTTTTTTGCATGAAACCCTCAATGGTCCTTATCAGTAAAAAATCATAATTAATGGAATAAAACAGTAATTACTTCTTTTTATTAAAGCCATATTTTGTTGAAAGTTGAAACTAACCAACATTCACGATTTTTCTCAATAAATATATCTCTAGTGTTTCACACCTTGCAACTTCCCTAAATAACACATAAATTGACTATTGGAGGCAAAAAAATATCGTATTAAAAATTTTATTATCCAGAAAAATGACCTAATTTCTTTGTTGCCCATAAAAGAAAAGGCCTTAATTTCTTTCTTTCTCGCACCTTGCATCTTCCCTAAATATCACATGCACAAACCTTTTACTATTAATTAAGTTGCATTCAATTTATGACTTAACACCTCACATATAATACTCGGTATGAATAATTTGTAGTTAAGCAGACTATCATTAAGTGTAATTTAGAACTATTTAAATATCAAAAGGCTTATTTTCAAATTTTATAGAAACACACTACATACATACTTACGAATAAAATAACTAGAAATTCGCACAGTTCAAATAATTAAAAATTTGCACTGTATTGGAATAACTAGAAATTTGCTCGACCACACGCAATGTGCTCGACAGTTTAAAAAAAAGAACAAAACTCCAAAAATTTTCGGATATTCTTAAAACTATTGTATCAAAATATTTCATTTTATTTTTATTGATTAAAGCGAGCACTTAATATTATGCTTGGAAAATTCCCGACCATGCATTTTTTTCATAAGCAGCGCTGTTTAGAAACATACCGCTGCTAGAACAAAGAGGGATGCCAAGGATAGCCAGCCTCCTTGTAATAGTGAATAGGGTATGGAAAGTAACCCAATGCCTGAATCAAGAAAAAAATTTAAAAATTCAATATGTTGGATCTTTGAAATATATATAGGTTAGATAGATACCTGTTAGAGCATTTAGGCCGTTGAAGCAAGTGGTTGGGAAAGAAGCCCTATTAGTTTAGTTATCCAATTCTTCTTCAGCATTGAGCGGCTCCATGAGTGAAACTAGACGTTTGATTTTTTGATTGGAAGAAGAGATATTATGTATATATAGATGCATTAAGTGTTTGAAAAATATCAAGATTTTATATTTTATATTTTATTCAAACACCAAATTAACAATATACTAGTACTTATTATTTTTTATTTATAAAATAATAAATTTTTTAATAAATTATTAATTACAAATTATAATAATTATATTATTATATTTATTATTACGATTGATAGTTTAAATATGGATCATCCATCATAATATATATTAATATAATTGTCATATAGTTACATGGAATGTTATAATCATAAATGGTTATAATTATAAATATGATTATTATTATTCTAATTATTTACGGATATTTAAATAAATTTTATAATTTAAATTTCATTACGATTTTATTGATTAATTATTAATTTATAAAATAATAGTAATAATTATTTATTATTATATCATTTATATTATAATTATAATATAATTATTTAACAAATTATTAATTACTATTATGATAATAACAATTATATATAAATATTATAAATGTAATTATAGTTATTTATTGTATTGAAATTAAGTATGATTTATAATTTTAAATTATTTTTAAAATATTTTATTTAATAATAATAATAACAGTAATAGTAATAGTAATAGTAATAATAATATATTGCATTAAATATGTAAGAATCCTAAAACAGGGAAAGAGAATACCTAAGAAAAGCTAGGATTTTGAATCTTGGAAATTTGCATAAACTTTCTTTGTTCCGGGATTCTGATTACTTTCCCAGTTTGATTAAAAATCGAAATAAACACAGGAATTTAAAATGTAAGGAATTAGATTACTTTCCCAGATAGAATCCTGACAACCAAACATGACATCAATGTTTGCGCACATGGGCGGATCTATGCATATAGTTGGTGGGGCATTTCCCCCTCCTCAAAAGTTTATACCAGTGGTATTTTTCTCCCAATTTGAAAATATATTTGATATTCTCCTTTAAATGCCCCTCCTCATTACTACTCCCTCCGTCCCGGAGTATTAGACTCACTTCTTTTGGGAACATGATTTAAGGAATTGATATTTAAATAGTTAAAGTGGAGAGAGTAAAGTATGAGAGAGGGAAAAAATAGGGGAGAGGAGAGAGAAAAAAGTAGGTGGAGAATAAAATAAGATAAATGCTTTTTGATAAAAAAGGAAATGAGTCTAATATGTTGGGACATCCCAAAAAGGAAAGTTGGTCTAATACCTTGGGACGGAGGGAGTACAAAATATGTTTACAAATATATTTTTGCCCCTCCTTATATCAAATCCTGGCTCCGCCCCTGTTTGCGCATTGAATAGTTTTTGTATTTTTTAAATTAATTACTAACTAACATTTCAAACAAAAAAAAAATGGAAGAATGTGGTAAGGGTTGTGATCTTGGTTAAGGGGTGGAATCCAATGTGTTCATGAAGAATCTGTCTGAAATTAGTGGTGGGACTGCATTGGTGTGCATTGTATCGATGAAAATGTGTGGAAGGCGGTGGAGTCTTGGTAATGGAGTTACCTATTTCATTTTTAAATAAATTTGTTTGTATACTATAGTACTAGTATTTATTTTATTTTTGATTTTTTAACTTTTCGGCAAAAAAATTTGGGACAGAGTTTAAATAAATAGATAAAAAAATTAAGAGAGAAAAAAGTAGAGAATATTAGTAGAAAGTGAATAAAATAGAGAAGATAAAATAAGAGAGACTAAAATAAGAGTGAGTAAAAATATTACTCCATCTGTCCCACAATAAGAGTCGCACTTTGTCATTTTGGTATGTTCTACAATAAGAGTCACACTTCATATTTACTGGTAAGTAGATTTCACTCACATTTTATTATAAAATCAATATACAAAAGTGGGTTTCATATTCTATTAGGTATAACCTTTTCAACCCACTATTTTTTACATCTCTTAAAACTCGTGCTCATAATAAGAGTGATTCCTATTGTGGGACAGAGGATGGTGTATCATATATACAAATGACTTAAGTATGAGAGAACTTTTCAAAATAGAAAAATGAGTCAACTATGAGGAAACGGACGGAGGAAATTTTTTAATTGCACATACGATAAGATGGAACAAAACTATTATACTCCATAATACACAGTATTAATTAATTAACATTAATTAGTTACATACTTAAATTAATTAATGAATATTAAAATTTTAAATATGGAAAGCAAATTAAATAAAAAGAAGCTCACATTACTCATAATTTGAATATAGATGGATAATTATCAATAATAGAGTACAGTATTATTTTTAATAGTAGTCCAAAATAATTGTATTTTGTTGGAATTAAATTAAATTGAGCTCAATTTAATTAGTTAAATCGGATGTGTAAAACTCACTCCAAACAATTTTAAATGTCACATCTGCACCTCGTGTGGTAAGTAAGTATACTAGGTAGAACAAAATTACATTATATTAATTTGTTAGAACTACATATATATGCACAGATGACTGGTATCCCAAATTATCAATTAAAAGGGGATACATCTTATCAATTTAAGTGTGCTTTGTCGTTACTTATTTTATTTCCCTTTTCAAAGACATGTTATTACAATGTGTATGTGATATAAATATTGAATTAAAAACAGTGACAAGAGCATTAAATTGATTTATGATATTCAAAAAATGGATTGAATAGTTGTGGTCACTATCAAAGGGTTTTTATGTTTTAAAGATACCTAAATCAAAGGGTTTTTAGGTTCCTTTTGAAAATAATGAATTTAAAAATCAGCCAATCAATTTTGAATTTGGATATGAAATTGATGTATGGTCTAAAGTTACCTCCACAACATATTAGACCCGATCGATGAGGTAGATCTAAGTATCAAATGGAGTAGTTGTTACATGATTGATTCAATTGCAAACAGGACTAGTACAATGAAAATTTTCAATGTATGTTTGAATTAAAGAGAATTAATTAGATTTACCAACTTCCAGCGATGGCAGGCTCTACGCATTAAAAGCAAAATTCAGAGTGCAGAGAATACTCGACAACAACTGCGATTAAACCTTGTTAAATTTGAGGTTGGAGACGCCATGGATCCACTGCAGCCGTCTGATCAATACAAGAATAGAAATGAAGTTTTCATCACATGTCATCCAACGGTGGTGGATGAATTGCAACGTCTGCACTTGAGTTATTGTAGAATTGAATTTGATTTTTCTCTCTCTTGCAACTTATCTTCTCTGCCAATCCAATTTACTGAGTTGGTTGAGTGGTTGAGGGGGACAGGTGGCCTGTTTCTGCACTGTAATTTCACTCTCTCCACATGTTTATTCAACAGTTTATATGGTGGATTGATATATATGCAATTCTTGAGCAAATGGGTATAATTAGATATGGTTTTGTACAAGGATTATTAACAAGTTAGTAAGAGGGAAAAAAATCATAAAGCTAGGAGAGATGAAACGTGAAACGAAGCTCCGTTTTGTGTAAATTGGAGAACGTACGTTGCGATGATGGTGCATGCTATATGAAGAAATCTTTGACTACTTAATTTGATAGAGACTTCACTCTCGGAATATGTGACCCTATTTTATTTAATTAATGGGACAATAATATTTATAGGTTACTGCAAGTACAACCCATGAATATGATTACACATGTTGTTTGAGTATAGGATCATGTTAAGCAGATTTATTTTTGTAAATATAAGTTGAATCGTTAATTTGATGGATTATTATCCTGTAGGTGAGGGCAATGAAACAAGCTAGCTAGCACAGCAAAATCATGTGCAAGCAGTAAATAGACTTGCCATTTTGGAATTCCATATTTCATTACTCCTCTAGTCCCAACAACGATTATCTTTTCTAATTTATCCCACTAAAATAACTTAATATTAAAAATGGAAACACATTTATCTTTAATTTATTAACTTTTTTATTTTATAACAAACAAAATAACCCTAAACCCTTTGAGTTTAAAGGGAGTAGTAGTACTCCTCACTCAGTCCCTGAGACCAATTTTTCATTTCCTTTGTCTCATTTTAGTTTTTACTATTTTTTTGTAGTGGACCTCATATTTCACTAACTCATTCATACTTACATTTTATTATAAAATTAATATATAATAATAAAAGTAAGACTCACGTTCCATTAATTTTTTCAATTCACTTTTCATAACATTTCTTAAAATCCGTGTTGGATCAAAGTGGGACAATATTTTTACCTAGCAGTGCCCCCTACCATGATTGCAGAATTTAGTATTCATTATCACAGGAAAACAGGGTTTGGAATCTGCCTTAATTTCCATGCATTGAATTCACCCAACTGCACTCTCCCATTTTCTTTAAAATGGGAGCCCTCTCACATTCTTTCAGGTGTCAACAATTCACTGAGAAAGAGAATTATAATATAGAAAGAAAAGGAGAGAGAGAATGGCGAAATCATCATGGGCTGTTGCTTTGATGGCTGTGGTTGCTCTAGCTGTAGCAGCTCACGAGGCTGCAGCGGCTAGGGTGATGCCCGCAGCAGGCCTCGCCGACCAGAAGAACTACCTGAGCTACGGCGGAATCGGCAGCTTCAGCGGCGTCGGCGACAACGGCATGCCTTTTGGCGGAGTCGGGGGCGGGGTCGGCGCCAACGGCATACCGGGCATACCCGGCGGCGTT
The DNA here is from genome assembly GCF_023119035.1 of Salvia hispanica. Taxonomy (NCBI): domain Eukaryota; kingdom Viridiplantae; phylum Streptophyta; class Magnoliopsida; order Lamiales; family Lamiaceae; genus Salvia; species Salvia hispanica. The sequence continues at coordinate 12,832,861 of NC_062966.1, forward strand.
GGTGCGGGCGGCATTATCGGGACCACGCCTAACGGTGGCCTTGCTGGAGTCGGCGGTGTTATCCCTGGCGGCGTTACAGCCTTTGGAGGCAACGGAGCTGGCTTCCCTGGCGTTGGCGGCGGCTTCCCTACCGTTGGTGGCGGCGGCTTCCCTGCCGTTGGTGGTGGTGGTGGACTCCCTGGAGTTGGTGGCGCTGGCGCATTCCCTTCCCCTTGAAGCATTTTTTTTTTTTTTTGTTTTTCTACTAAGTAGTTAATTAATTTCAAAGTTGAGTTGAGTTTTATGTAATTGTGTTTACTTGTTTTGCTGTTTAAGGTTATGAATGTGTGTGGTTTGCTTAGGTTCTTGTCCGCTTTGTTAATGTAGCATGCATCAAATATTACTACTCCTACTATAAAGTTGTTGCGTACCAAGCCTTTTTGTTTGCATTTATTTATTTCTATTTTATGGACTGCTTTACTCATTTACATACACAAAGGAAAAGAAATTAAAAAACTCAAGTATCAGATGAATCCCCACAGAAAACCAAAATTGCCTCCTCTATAATATTATGGGTTCTGCATAAAATCTCTTCTACAACCAGAGAGACTGTGAAACTGAGGGGAAAAAAATAAGATACAAGTCCAAAATTATCTTTATATATTTGTCCAACATATTCTTTATGTCCCATAAAATTGATCATGTCTTGATTTGACACTAGATTTGAAAAATGTAATTGCAAGTAAGTTAAAATATTTAGTAAAATATGAATCTTACTATTTTTTTATATACTGTATTAATTTTATTAGCAAAATATGAGTAAAAATAAGTTAATGAGATATGAAATTCACTATAAAAAATGATGGAATGTGACAAAGTCGTGGAAGAGACAGAAATGAAAATAAATGACAAGTCTGCACATTAATTATGATTGCTTCTAATTCTGAATAATATATTACTATTATTATTATTTTATTATTATTATTATTATTATTATTATTATTATCCATACTTAATGTTGTATTGACAAGTGGAGGTTTCAATTTGGTATATCCAAATTCCAGCGGGAATATCTTAGTCCTTTCAAAAAGCCAATAGTGGAGTAATAATTAGAGTAAGAAGTTGGCTTTTAAATGTCCATTATATCATTTGAATTATTGGATATATCATACTAAAACTTTGCAAAGCTCGAATATCAGACTCAGTACGACCAGAATGAACACATTACACAGAAATTGAATAGTAGGGCATGTCCTCTTCATAATATGAGAAACGACATCACTAGTCATCAGGCACAGGAGCAAATAAACTCTTTGTTATGGATGGCTATAGATATGGAAGGCTATAGATATCGATTGTAAACATTCAGCAGTCATATTTGGTTTCGAAAAAAGCTTTGAAAGAACTAACAGTCAACGATAAACTTGCAGATTTAACAAGCGCTACACATCTATTCGCCAACTCAACTTGATTTTCATCACATATACAGCCCCTCAGGAACGCCCTCTTTCTTCTTAAACATCACCTTGTCCTTCGCCTTCTTGAAGTCTGCATGTGTCACCTGACAATCACAAGTTTATAAAAATCAGACCCATATCTATGCAACAGACACACCAAGAGCAACATTAAGCATTGACCCAAATAAAATATGTGCAACGCCATAAAGAAAGATAGTCGCAATATGAAATCCCCCAAGTTCCCCCAATTCAATTGAAATTTCAGCTCCTAAATAATAGTACTAGTATAAAATTGAGCTACAGAGAGATAAACTAAATCAAGTAACTAGTGTGGGGGGTTTCTCGAGTATAAATGAATTTAAAATCTCAAGCAAATATTTCAAACATGAAGTGTCGTCATCAGTCTCTGAAAGAAAGTAAGGGCTATACAAGTCCATTCAGTCTTGATTTTATAAACTTATAAATTATCTATGAGCTGAAAATTATAAACTTATAAGTCCACTCGAGTTGAAACCAATGCATAGGATTCTTTCCTCTCATCCCTATGTTTTCGCCAGAGCCCTAACAAAATGGTGACAGTCTTGAAGAGTTACCTTCATGCGACGTTCTCTCAAAGCAAGCAAACCAGCTTCTGTGCATATGGCCTTAATATCAGCTCCAGAAAACTCATCTTTTGTCATAACAAACTCTTCCAGGTTCACATCACCAGATAATGTCATCCTTGATGTGTGAATCTAAAAATCAGTATAACATTTATTAAGTTTTAATGGTCATTAACTAATAAGGTATGTTGAAATGGGTGAACTCATAAAAATTTAGTTTAAGCAACAAAGCATGCCATCAATACCTGGAAAATCCGCCTTCTTGTCTTGATATCTGGTAAAGGGAATTCAATCTTTCGATCTATTCTACCTGGCCTAAGCAAGGCAGGGTCAAGACTTTCAATTTTATTTGTCGCCAGAATCACTTTCACATCTCCTCTTGAATCAAAACCATCCAACTGATTCAGCAATTCCAACATAGTCCTCTGAATTTCACGTTCACCACCTGAGTGGGCATCATACCTGTGGCCAGAGTTCTCCAATTAGTACAAGCTTTACCTATTTCAGGGAAATAAAATTAGGACATTACCTTTTTGTACCAACAGCATCAATTTCATCAATGAACACAATTGACGGTGAGAGGTCATCAGCAACTCTAAAGAGTTCTCTCACCAACTTAGGGCCATCTCCCAGGTACTTTTGAATTAATTCACTTCCAACAACACGCAAGAAAGTTGCAGAAGTAGAGTTCGCGACAGCCTGAAGATTTAACGAAAAATAGAGGTGTATAAATTCAGATCAAAGCCAAGTTATAAGGATCATGTACCCATAAAGATACAAACCCTTCCAAGATGATTTAAAACTCAATAGAGATGTCATATACTACTTCCAATTAGCTTCTTATACTAATGCCCTATATATGTTTGTATCTTTCAGCTGATTGACTAGCACTTGTAGCAACCAAATGATAGAAAGTCATATCATGCTTACAACTGAAAAATGAATTTATAAAAAAATAAATTTTCAGCTTTAGAACGAGCATTAGCCAAGATGATTTCACTATACTTCTTTTGTTTCTCGCAGAAATCACTGACAAGCAAAACGAACAGGACTGTTTAACACAAACAAGACATGCGGAAGAATCTGTTATAATAATCAATATTAGCAATTGTGAGAAGATATAATATATAATCTTGAGAATTAGATGCCACACACCTTTGCAAGTAATGTTTTCCCAGTTCCAGGCTCTCCGTAGAGTATAACACCTTTTGGAGGTTTAATACCAATATCTTCATATAATTCAGGGTGTGTTAATGGAAGCTCAACAGCCTCTTTGATCTCCTGGATCTGGGCATCGAGCCCACCAATATCAGCATATGACTCCAAAGGAGCCTTCTCGACCTTCATCACAGATACCATGGGGTCCACGTCATCTTGAAGAAGTCCAACTACAGAAAGAACCTGCAACAAGGGAGATTTACTCATTAAGAACCTGCAGACGAAACTCCAACTTCCCATCCAAGCCCCAATGACACCTTCTCCAAGGAGGCTATTTCTCTAAACAGAAGACTTTGCAGCTCTTGCTTTAGTGCAACTTAGTACTAAGTTTACCTCGTGTTCTGGTCAGACATGACACATGGAATGTCTCTAATAACCAGAACTCAACATCATCCCTCAGCTGAATCTAGAAAGCCCATTTACTCTTAACTTTTTTAAATGGATTTATTCTCCAACTAAAGCGCCTACACAAATCATTCCAACTAACAGCACATAATTAATTATTCAAGTCACACTGAACTGATATAGTAATAGCATGCCATTGCCAACTTAACCTATAATTAGCTACAGCTCCACTCTGCTCCCCGCCCCTCCTACCATGTCATACGCCAAATCATTCAACTTATATACATTTGCAAAATCCAAACTCAAAGAAGTACTTTTTTCTCCAATTCTATAAGGAAAACACATACAAACACTTCAAAACCCTAATTTGCTAGAAACCGTAATTGCGAAAGCAGTCATATATACCTTATTGTGCATCAGAATGGCGCATCCGGGCTCCAGCTGATCCTTGTCGACAAACGACAATATACTGACATAATACTCCGGCCCGACCGAAGACGAGACGATGGCGTGGCTCTCATCAATCAGCTCCTCCAAATTCCCAACGCTCATTGGGGTGCCCCGCAGGTCGTCAACTTTGGAGCGATCCTCCTCCGTCTTCTCCTCCTGTGGCTTTAGCCGTTCCTGATTGGCGACAAACTCCTCCTCCATCAGCAGATAGTCCTTGATTCTATCCAGCTTCAGTAGCCGAAGCTTGCACTTGGTCAGAGGCGTCACCGTGGGAATCCGTGCAGCCGCCTCTGGGCCCTTCTGCTTGCGCTGCTTGCGACCAACGCGAGCAGGCGGGGCAGCCGGCTCGAATTTCTTCTCCTTCTTGTCGCCGTCGTTCTTGCGGTCGCCTGGGAGCTGGCGATTGAGGCCTCCGGGAGTGCCCTGACCCATGGCGAAATTAGGGATTGGGGATGGGAGATTTGGGGATTTCTCCGGGCAAAAATGCAGTGAGAGAATAGCAGAGTTTTCTTATTGTTCAAGAAATAAATATGCAAGCTAATGAAAAGAAATGTGAATAAATAGGATGGATCGGATAAACCCGGATTCTCCTCAACCCGGCCCATATAGCACACTATTTAAATAATTGGTCTATTTCTGCTCAGGCTATTGTTCATTTACGCTAGTGGGCCTATATTTTGTCAAGCTTCAAAGTTTAAGCCCAAGACCATGAAATTTAAACAAAAAAATAAAAAGGTGGTGGTAATTACACCTTACATACAAAATATTTCATCAATATTTCAATTGAATACAAAATATTTTAAATTAACAAATATTATACAAAAAATTTAATTAGGTGGCGTTCGATTGTCATGACTAAGTATCATCATGAGACTATCCATCTAGAATTAAGTTGTGAGATTATTTTAGTTGGAGGGGGAGACTATGACTAATTATCATGAGACTATCCATCTAGAATTAAGTTGTAGGGTTTAATCTTATGAACCAAACATGATACATCTTTAATTATGAGATTTAATTTTGGCAACCGAACACCCCCTTAGTGTTTCAAATTAGTACATTCCGTCTAAAAATCACTAACATCGTTACTTTTTCTTATTTTTCATCCTTTCGACTCTAAAATTAGCTACAAATATTAGCTGAAAGTTTAAATGTGAATTCATTACTTGATAAAATGCCCATATGGCAATGCATAAGGTATTATTTAGAGAAATAATATTATATTTTTTAGGGCATAATTTTGGAGAAAAATAAGAAAAAGTAACAATGTTAGTGATTTTAGATTAAATGTATTAATTTGTAATATTAATTAAACTTTTTGTATGATATTTGTTAACTTAAAACATTTTGTACTCAATTGAAACATTGGTTAAACATTTTGGATGTACATTGTAATTATCCAAAAAAAAAAACTAGTTATCATGTTCGACTTTTTTAGGATGATATACTGAGAGGAGATGTGACAATAAAATTGAGAAAGGTGTTTTTATTCATATTGATGATTGGACATGATCCAAGAAAGTTAATTGATTAAACTTATATTGTTGTGCTCCATGTTAGTATTTATTTCTGCTACAAATAAGTATCGCCATAAATTATCGAATATCTCTCCACACTTCTCACAGATCATCAAGATAAGAACATCATCTAAATACAAATACTATTCCATAACTTCTGTAACTTCGAATATCATTAGAAGTCATTTATATTTCAACTAGCATATTCCACCACCCAAATCATCCAAATTGCCTTCTCGAACCTATTGAAATTCGAGGGTAAGATGTAAAAATATCATGTATACAATTATATACATAAATACAAGTAGAAGAAATCAGGCCAAAATATCATAGCCGTACACTACAACCTTTCTCATATATTGTCATTCTCCTTGCAGGTGATATGGTTCCAGCTTTAGGGGTATTTCAAATAATCACGTATTTCAGATCTCCATTTCACAAAATAAACAACTCATTTCTAGATACCAAGAGTGGTAACCAAAAAAACTTAAGCTAAAGATCATCATTAGTATACATGTTATATCAAATTATGTTAGCTAGAGGATACATGATTATATATTTTCGTGTCTACTCAGTAACAAAATTTAGTCGGGTGGGACGACAGCCTCCCGATCTGCAATGTTCGCGCAAATTATCCTGCAAAATTACATAAATTTCTTTATCTTGGTCACAAATTCACTCATTGTATTATGTGAAATGCCTCAAAAGTAGCAAGTTTTTATACCAGTTTGCTGGTTGTGAGGGTTGCCAATATCTTTGCTGGTGCTTGGTTTGTTGGCGTCATGCTGCACCACACCCTGGTTCTGCAAAATTCAGATTTTTCACAACTCAACAAAAATGAAAAAGTCACAAGATAGTAGTTGGTTGCTAATAAGTGGAGATCAAACTTGCCTGTGGTATTGGAAGTTGTGTGGGGTGGAAACCAAGATACTGTTGATACGGATCGGGAAAGTTTTGAAACCTTGGCTGGTTCTGGTTCTGAGGAATAGCAGTCGAGTTTGAGACATGATCTGCGCGGTTAGTAGGCTGTAACGCTGAAGGATCGGGTACAGGAACTGGTTGCATATGAAATGGTGGGAGGGGATATCTAGGACCCATATGAGCTGCCGCGGCTGCAGGATTTGGCATGGCTGAGCCGGCCATCATAGGTGGATAAGGAACCATCGGACGGCTCATTCCCATGTCCATCCCCATTCCCATCCCCATTCCTAACCCCATAGCAGCAGGCATGTACTGCTGCACACCCACCGGGTACATCATGGGAACCATCCCACAACTCATCGACATCATCTGCACAAAATCGAGCAACCATTTTAGTAGGGAAATCAGCTAATGGTCATGGATGAATATCAATGACAGCATATACATGTTTAGAGTTAATCACATCATACTGATACCAACAAAACAAGGTAATTAATTACCTGTACTTGTAATTGAAGTGATTTCAAGTATTCAATAGCCTCATCCAGCATTGAAGCTTTGTCTGACTGAATCCATAAAAAAGCTAAAATGAGAAGTTAATTCAAACTTAATGCTATATATATATGTATATATAGCAACTAAACTGCAAGACCTTATTGCAACGTGGGATGAGTTCTTGTAGTGCCCTCATTTTCTCATTTATCCTGTCTCGCCGCCTCTGCAAGAGTAACAACATTCAATCATATGCCAAAACAAAACCGGTGCCAAATTACTTAAACTTTGGGCAATGTACGGACCCTCTCTGACAGGTTGTGAACTTCTGCAGCACGTGATCTCTTTGTCGATGCTGAACCACAGCCTTGTTTTTTACCTTCAGCAGCTTCAAACTCGATATCCTATACCATTGAGTAAGAAATGGTGTTAATTGAAGGGAGCAATTTTCTAATCACGGATTACTTGCATAGGAACCTAATTTACATTCATAAACCAGGTGGTTCATACACAGCAGTAAGAGGTTGGACAACTAGACATTATTTACATAGCACTTGGAGCTGAGCATGAATTCAAACAAGCCATATAGTAGTAGTAGCATTTATTTGCAGTATTAAAGTCAGGTTCAATAACCTAGAACAGATCCCCATCTTGGCTGTAATAAATACTAACAAGGGTCGGTCAGTATCACAACCTCCATCCAGGCATCACACCACCAGCTTTAAATCCAAAGAAAATAATAGTATAACAAATAAATCATATTATAAATCACAGATCGATGATGCCTCAGCCGCCACATCTGACAAGATCTGTGAGCAACACGCTATATTTATGAATATCCTTTTTCCCAAAAACAACCACACTCAATTTTTAAGATTAAGAGACATTATTTTTCCCAAGAACAACTACTCCACAATTCAAAGGGCCAACTGAATCAGAAACTATCAAATACATCACGTCTCGTATACGTCCATTTAATAACGAAAGCACAACTCAATTAGTAAAACGCTTCTCCTCCTACTATTAGGTCAGAATTTGAAGAACCATTGTTTATTCATTGAAAAAAACTCATTTCTTAAAACGTTTCTCCTCAGGGACCATTGTGTATATTCTATAAAAAAGAAAAAAGGCAGAAAGTTGAACAAATAACTCCAAAGCCGCCCCAATGTATCCAGGATAACCGCATTTGCAGTCAATGGTGTGTGGATAGAGTGTATTGAATCCTTGTGTCAGAAGCTAAATTCATTGTATCGAAACTCTGGAAAATAAAATAGTAATTTAAAGAAATATCTGTGAATAAGACGCATCCTAATTTGCAGTGGAGGCTCCCAAGAGATAAAGAGGGCCGTGAGCTCGCGCTGAAATCATTGCTCCATCAGCCACTCACAATTCACTGCCACTATTCCCAAATTTTCTCTATTCATGGCAAGCCCCCAGCCCACGTGGCAAGCATCACGTGTTCAGGGCGCACGCCAGTTATTTGTTACGGTTAGCTGCTAAGATGCACCCACCCCAAGCCACCCCAAGAAAACAATTTTTTGGCTAAAAATAAGTAAAACACAAAACAGAGAAACAAATGAAATACTCCTATTTTTCTTCTTCGTAGTGCTTAATTGAAAATAAATAAAATAAAGAAGGTTGTGCGGGGCGGATTGATTACCTCACTCTGGCACTCATTATCGTCGGCTTCTCTAACTTTCCGTTTCCGGTCTTCCGGCAGTGCTGCGGGCTTGTGCTGCGGATGATGCGTATCTTCGCTGAAGCTGGTCGGGGAGCTGCCGGGCGACGAGGCGGCGGTGAGGTCACATGTACCCGCGGCAGCTCCAGTTCTGACGGTGGCGCTATCCGCGTTAACCGGCGGACCGCTGTGAGAAACCCTAGATTCCGGTGCGGCCGCAGGCGTGTCATTTGACTCCACCACCGTGGACGATTCTCGCGCCGCCGGCCTCGGCCTGATCGGGAGCCTCGAGAAATGCACGAAATTCTGCACCCGCGGCGGATTGTCAGGTCTGGCGACCGGCGGCGGGGGGCGGATCTCCGCGGTGGTGAGAGGCGGAGGCGGAGGAGGAGCGGAATAGAGGAGATCGGCGTAAAAATCGCGATCGAAGGAGGAATCATCGAGAAGCCAAGACGCCATCTCATCCTCCTGGATAAACAAATGCTCCTCCGCGCTCGATCTGATCTCCCTCTCCGACGGAATCACCACCTCTCCGCTGCCGCTGCAGGAGACGCTCCTATTAGGCGGTCTCTGATTCTGACTCTGCACCACTACTTGACCGTTCTGCCATAGCAGCTCCATGATATCCTCTTCACCTCTACGATTTCGCAACAAAAAAAGAAACTCAAAATCACTAAATTCGATCTCGCTAAAGCGTGGGCAGTGGCATCAAAATTAAGCTTACGTCGTAGTCTTTTTGAGTCTAGAAAAACTGGAAGGCGTGGGAATCGAATCGTCCTCGTCCATTTCATGAAAATCCGGAACGCAGTGATTCATTTCAGCAAAGAGTTAGTAGCTGGAAATTGATCATCCGAATGAAGCTAGTTATGTGTATGGTTGAAGGAAGGGGAGTTGGAGTTCCAAAAGGGGGAGGATTTAAGGAGAGTGAGAACGGCAGGTGCTATAAATATGTAAAAATAGTTTTCCTCTCTCTTTCTTTTGATGATTGTGGTAAGGGAAGGGGAAGATAAGGCCCCCTCTTTCAACGAACAAATTGAATAACGTTAAATTGCTGAGAAGAAAGGGACGAAAATTGACACAGACAGACAGTATGCATTATGCGCACTGTATAGGGTGTCCCCACCACCCATTTCATTACAACACAACAATCATCCACTCATCATCAACTGCCCCTTTCTCTCTCTTCCCTCTTGTTTGCAAAATCTGCTGCTTCTTAATTTTACTGCTTTAAATTGCTACGGAAGTCTCATTATTTATCATACTCTATAATTTTAATTTTAATCCATGGACCATTTATTATTTACACAACTTTATCAATTACCATAAATATAAGGTATACTGATCTAAAAATGTAAATACATGCACTTTAATATGGGAGATATTCAACTAAAAACTCGTCTACTGATCAGAATATGAGAAGCATTGTCATTACATATTTTAGGTTTATTATATTCTTGACGGTTGAATATAATCTGGTACGGCAAAAAATATAGTCATACAAAAAATGATTTTGTATCTTAACCACCCAGGCGTGTTACTATTTAAGTGAATGGTTAAAAAATAACTATCCTACTCCAAAATACTACTCATATGTTTTATTTATTTTTATTATTTTATTCCTTAACAACTTTTGTTTTGGCCTATAAATACATTAGAGTGTCCATAATAAGGCGGAATAACCACGCCATAGCCACAAAAATTTGTCTGCCTAGTCAGCACAACCACAAAAATTTATCCAGCCCAATAACAACCACGTCATAGCCACAAATCACATTATTTTTCAATTGATGGTATATTTTAATTGGACTAGAATAAAATTAATTAAATAAAAATAATTAAGAAAATAACTATAAAAATGACCGCTGCGGCGATCGGCGGCTCGCAATAGGCCGTCGTGGTTGCGCCCCGAAAAACGCCGCCACCGCGGTGCCACCATTGTGGTCACTCTTATTTGCCTCATAATTTTTTTCATGCAAAAAATTCTCTTTCTTTGAATTTTCTCTTTAATGTAGTACTACTATCTTATTCTAGCACCATGTCCGGTGAAGACAAATGGCATGTACTCCTTCTATAAGATCTTTGACGTCCTACCATCGGCACCTCAAGGTGTCTACTTACCCCACATGTTCGACATGCTCGATATCTTCATGCATATGTTGACTAAAATCAAACCTTCCAACGACAATTCCGATTCTCACATTTCCTACGCCCGGAGGAAACAAGACATCTTCAAAATTACGTCTACATTTTGGATGATTCAAACATAGAAAATAACCATAAGGAGAATGCTTTTGAAAAGAGAATTTTGCTTAGGCTTTTTAATGAATTTCATATGATATTATTAATAAATTAAAATAAGAAACAAATAAAAATTAAAAAGATAGGAACAATGAATAATTGAAGAAAAGATGATTTATATGGTCTTATATTACTAGTACTCTTTTGAAGGGAAATGACATAATTCAAATTAATAGACTTACTACGATAATTTAAACCCAATTGGTGGAAAAGATGTTTCGTCAACGCGCACTAAAACTGAGACTACCAAAATTATTCCATCAAAATTTGACATGAAATTTGACGTGATGGCAGAGATATTGGCTAACTCTAACCAGAAAAATTGCAAAATTTGATTTAAAAAGATAGTGCAATGGATTCAGAGTCTCCGAATTTCATGAACAAATGATTGAGTATTTCAGCTTATTTTTCTTTCATTCTAGTTAATTAATGGTGAGATTGACGAAATTGCATTAACTGAGACTAAAAAGACTTAGTTTATCGACATATTAATTCACTGTTATATGGAGTATTCAAAATTCGCCACTTAATAATCTGATTAATACGCATGTAAAATTTTTCTAACAAGACGACAAAAAATATTTGTTTTCGATTTTCAAAGTGATGTCTACTCCTATGCTTTTTAGGATAATGACATCATAATTCATGATTTTCACTTTTGAAGTTTAGTTATTTGTGAGTGGCCTTCAATTAACATAATTAGATAAGGACACTATTTACAACTTTATAGATTTAATTTCATTAGAATTACATCAATGTAAAGTTTTTATACCATAATCGCATAATCCATCATGTAGTAGTTAGAGTTATAAAACTGAAAGTTCACACTGTTGACTTGGATTATTTAAGACGATAATGACAATTAACGGTATAAACTGTCACAATTAATGGAATAGAAAATAAATTACTTTTTGAGTTAATTAATCAACCGATAATGCTTAATAAACTAACTTGTTGAGTTTGTTCATTAGCAGCAGTCAACAACAATCAGTGCGTGTTTAAGGATTTGTTTATTTTTTATTTATCCAAATACTACAACGTCTTTGCTAAAAATATCCTTTGCACGTGCGTACCAATTAGATTTATTTATATTCCACTCAAAATAGTACTCCAATTTATTTATTTATTTGTTTGTTTATTGATTTTGTACTTGCAAGGATATATGACCATCGCATCAATTGGCGTGTTCCTACGAGTCAATGAATAATAGTAGTAGTGTACAAATTGATTAGATCATGTCCTTCCACATATAGTACTCCATATTTTAACGGCCTATATATATTTAAAAAATACTATATAACTGTAAGTATTTATAAGAAATGTATATGTTATGTTAGTCAATATTTTTACAGAATTGAATGTAATATAATCTCAAGCGAACCATATTCTGTCATGTTCCATTTTAATGTGGGGAAGGTTGGGATATTGTTTTACATTAAAATTAATGATATGCTACTTATCTTGTGTCACCATTAAATGCATGTTTTATATTTAGTTTGATTCACTAAAAAATTGAACTTTTCCAAATTTGATGGTACTTAGTTTGTAAATTTGTGACCAACATAAAGTGAATAAGTAAGAAAGCAATAAAGATACACAAAAGTAATATTGGGTTCAGAGACAAAACTTCTATATCCACTTTGTTCAAAATTCAATTGGAGAAGGACCAATTCTTCCACTTTCGAGGTCTACTTGAACTGTAGTAGCAAGTTTCACTATTCCGAATTCAACATTTTTAAATTCAGAAACAAGAATTTTACGAAACTAGACATGTACGATAAACAAAATGTAGTTATGCTGCTAAAATATGGAAGTATGAAAGAAGGTTGTTATTGAGAAGGTTAATAAAATAGTTGCACTGCGTCTAATTAGAGGTCATATGAGATAGTAATAAAAAGTGTGATAGATATAAGACAATTTAATTTGTAATTTGTAACTTGGTATTTTAGCAATTAGTGTAACTTGAAGAAGAAAATGGGGTCTACGTTCATGTATTAGAAGTTGATGCCTAGCTAATTCGGATGGTTTGGAGGTGTTATGTTTTCTTATTTATTTTATGAACTTTGTGACTGTGTTTACTGTGGTTTGAAGCTTTTTTTTTTGTTTTTGCTATTCGTTTCTCGCCATTTGGTCATTTTGTGGGAGCATTTTCTAATATCTAAAAATATAAGACAATTAAATGATTAAATATAAATATTATTCCCAAATATAATTGAAAATGACGAAATACTATTCCCAAATCCCACTTGTTGAGTATTTTTTTGGTGGTTATCCAATTATTGCGATTCTCCTCCATCTACAATAACTACACATGATTGCGATTTGCTGGCTCTCTAGTGTCAGGGGTTATATAGTCATTTACGTGGTTAAAAATTAAAATAGATACCTCCATTAATTCCGCATAACAGACAGAAGAAATCAATCAAACAAAACCGCGTTTGTATAATTTAGTGTTTATTTGATGTGGTTATGTTTTCGATTTATTCATAAACCGACTTTGAATTATTTTGATTTTAAATGTGTAAAATGATTACTTTATTCGGGAATATTGTATTCAAGATGCAAATGTACGACACGTGCTAATTAAGTAGTGGTAGCAATACAAATTCTTTGGTTTGATAATTGTTCTTTTTGGAGATAATTTTATCCTATAAATAAATACTAGCTATACTTTAGTCCAAAAAGAATAGTTTTATAGTGGATGATATTTTTAATGCAAAATTAGTAAATTAAAAGAAAAATAGAATAAATGGTTGAAAAGTTATTAGTAGATTATGAGACTCATTCATTAAAAATGAAAAACTTATACTAATAAATAAATAGGATTAATTTTGGTGGTCATTCAAAAAAATACATAACTATTTTTAACAGAATGAAAATAATATTATATTTCAGATTTTCAAGAAAAATCTATATGAAACACTCACTTCTCTTGCGTACATATTATGTGGCACACACTTGTGTACTAGTATGTCGTTATTAGAATATATACATCTCAATACATTAGATTATTGGTACATCTCACATAGTCACATATGATGAATAAGTTAAGGCATAGAGGGAGTACTCATTTTTCTTATTGTTTTTTCTTTTACTTCAAAATTATTGGAGGTAAACAAACAAAACATATCTACAACGGATGATAGTATAAGTTTAAGTATATTTGTACACAGTACACATGCAATGTTTTGAGAATAGCATCCCAGAGATTTCATGTCTGTTCCATTTGCATGAAATGTTAACCTACAACATATAAAATCATGTGGGACCAAGCCACTATTCTCTCTCTCATCCGACTCAGGGTAGCTAATACTGCTCATGTCTAGTAAGTTTCCTTTTCGAATGAGGTGAATCTCATGTTCCACTAACAATATTTCAACTCACTTCTCTCTCTACTAATTTTGCATTAAATTTGTATAATTCACTATCAAGACTATTTTTTGAAGTGGATCAAAAGAACACCCTCGTCACCTATAAAAAGAAATCGTATAGAGAGGAAGTTATTATGTGTAATAGGAAAAAATGATTTCATTATAGACACAAAATACATAAAGGTGTTTTTTTCCACACACCAAACTGTATTCTCCAAAGCCAATGTGCACAAATAGATTAAATCTTATGTAAAAAGAATTACAACTCAGCTCTCCAAACATCCCAATTACAGATTTCACACAATATACACGCATACACAAACAAACAAATGAAGAAATTATCAAAATTAACCAGAAACATTAACCAACTCGCCTCTGCATCAGAATCAGCTCATTATTGGGTAGCATCAATTGGAGTACCAGTCCTCGCCTGAGATATCCT
>NC_062966.1:13147730-13255494 GCF_023119035.1 Salvia hispanica
TTTAATTTTCTTTGCACGTCGTTTGGTCTTAAATAAAACGTAGATTAATTGAGCTTTAATTCTGAGTGGGTTTTTTTTATAAAATTACATTCAATCTGGACGCGCTTAAATAAAACATAGATTAATCGTTTGTTGCGAACAAACCAATTAATCTTTCTCTGAAACTTTATAAATTTATACTACTATTATTGTCCAGTTTTAACTTTAAAAAGTATTAACAGCCGAATAATACGTCTGTAACGTTGATGGAGTTGTTTATGCGTATCTGATGGTGATTGTGATTGGGAGAGACAGTGTTGTTGAGCTTGAGGATGGAGGATCGCGTGGGTGAACGTTGTGGCAAAGTTTCTTCAATCGAGCTCGCAATTCGCGCGTCTTCCCCTTGGATGGCCCCTTCGAACTCTCAAACCATATGTCCCAGCTGAAACCCCAACAATACCATCAATTTCTAACTTTCAACTTTTACAATCTCATAATATTGACTTTTATGTTTCAGTCCTCTTATTACTTGCATGCATACTTTTGCTAAACAAACTAAGACTCAATAAAATTGGACCCATTTTAGATAGGACTGAAAAGCGAACGTCATACCTCCAAACTCGTATATTTTTGGACTAATCATAATAGTATAATACTAGTAGATAAATAGAAATAGAAATAGAAATAGCTCATGCTCTTTTACGGGAAAATACTTTTACCTTTTTTTTTAATTCACACTTTTGTTACCTCCATACCTAAATCTATACACCTGTGGCCCATACTTTATATTTTCTTTACTTTTCTTCTTTTTTTCACACAAAAATTAAAAAATAATGTGAAGTATACTCCCTCATCCCGCTGTAAGCTAGGCACTCTTTTGGGCACGAAGTTTAAAAAATTACTATAAGAGTTTAGAGGAGAAAGAGTATGGTATGACAGAAAAAAGTAGAGTGGAGAGAATATAGTAGTTGGTAGAATCAAGTACTATAAAAGTGATTAAATTGTGCCTCTTCTATTGCGGGAAGATACGCAATAATCATACAATAAGATGCGGTGGAATATAGGAGTATTATAAAACCTAGTTATACGTTCCCTTACCATGGAAAATCTTATTTTACTTATTTGTTTCATTACCATGGAAAATCTTGTTTTACTTATTTTAATTTCCATACATTCCAGAACGTTCCATTACCATAATGATACTTTTTCTTGTAGGATTTGGTATCAATTTGTTTCCTTAAAACTTTTATTTTACAAATTAAGATTTCCAATACGTATTTTACTTATTTTTTTGGCATAATTTCGTTTTAATATATTCCTATTACCATAAATTATACAAACCTTCAATTATAAATACCATGTAATGAACTGTGAAAACATATTCGGTAAAATTATTACTATTAGTTTACAAAACCATAGGCGAAATGAAAATTCAAGGCATGGTTTAAGTAATTTTGATTTTGCAGTTGATATTGAATGCTAATTCTGTAAGAGTATTCAATATCAAAGATTTGAGGGCCTAATATTGTAATAAGCTCTCAAATCTTTGATATTGAATACTCTTACAGAATTAGCATTCAATATCAACTGCAAAACCAAAATTACTGACACCATGCCTTGAATTTTCATTTCGCCTATGGTTTTGTGATAGTCGATTTTGTAATGTACTACTAATATTGTATTTGTAATTGTTTATTATAAACTAAATTTTTATTAAATCTCTGAATGATAGTTGATTTCATGATGTACTAATAATATTCTAGTATTTGTAGTTATTTCTTACTCCACTATTTACTAAATT
The DNA here is from genome assembly GCF_023119035.1 of Salvia hispanica. NCBI lineage: Eukaryota > Viridiplantae > Streptophyta > Magnoliopsida > Lamiales > Lamiaceae > Salvia > Salvia hispanica. The sequence continues at coordinate 13,149,511 of NC_062966.1, forward strand.
TTTGTTAAAGGTGTTGAAGCGAGCATGGAGTGAGGCCGTTAAATCAACAAAGACAAATCAAGTCTTGATCCCACAAGGGGATTGGAACTTGAGTCAGGCGATATTGTCGGGGCCGAACAAGGCCGCCAAGACTCCTATTTTCTCATTTCAATTTCATGATCCCAATGTACTGGATTATGATATCATTAATACAGATGCATAAATATTTTATGAAAGTTTTATTCTTTCGTTTTTTTTTCTTGTCGCCGAAACTATTTTTCTGCTTCAATAATTAGAATCTTAGTAGACATTTTTATTTTAAGAAACATTTATTGATTAAAATTGGAATTCGGCAATGCATTATGAACTTGTATCTGTATGGATTGTGTTCTTCAGCTGAGGGTGATTGTTTCCTTTTAACATTTTTAATTAGGACAGAATCCATTTTATTTGTATAGTTACTTGATAAAAACATCTGTTCCCTTCCTAGCGAATTAAGTGAGTTTAAAGCTCTCAATTAATAATTTCCAGATTCTGAAATAAGTATGAATTACTCTCTGAAATTGTAAATTTAATTCTCAAATGTAACATTTCCGTCAATTAGGGAGCGAATTAAGTGAGTTTAAAGCTCTCAATTAATAATTTCAGATTCTGAAATAAGTATGAATTACTCTCTGAAATTGTAAATTTAATTCTCAAATGTAACATTTCCGTCAATTAGGGTTTAACATAAGATGGAATATTAATATGAAAAATGTACTCACTTGAAAAATCAGCTGTTCTCACTGATTTACGAGTCTTGTCACGTCGAGTGTTTTCTTATAATGATTTACGAACATCGATTGCTTCTTTGATTTTAATGGAGACACTCAATGATTTCATACAAATATTATCATCTTCTAATAAATTGTCGTGTATTACATCAAAACTAAGTGTATAATAGAATGTTTTCGAGGCAAAGTGTGTTGAATGGATACAATGATACATTATTTCACCACAAAAACATGACATCTGGAAAAACCCAGTGTTGAAGTTTTTTAGGTTGGACACAGCCTAACATTAGACTCATCATATTTGTGTTGAAATAAAGATTTGCATAAAAATAATAACACTGAGATAATGATACATATTCCATTTGTTTCCGCTGTGTCCATTTCATTGATAAACACAGGGAACGAATTTCGTCCAATAAAAAAAATTCAAATCCTATGGTAAAAACATGTTCATGTTCGTTGCTGCTGAACATTAGTAGTAATATATATTGGTAAGACTAGGGGTGCATATATATTGCTAACTTAAGTTCCTAACGCTGCTAACTCATTAACGCAGTGTATTAAAAATATCAACACGATGACAATAAAATATCAACACATAATGTCAACACAGTATATTGAAATGTTAATAAAATTATGTGTTGATAGTTTAATGTCATCGTGTTGACATTTTTAATACACTGCGTCAATAAACTAACAGAGTTAGCAATTTAAAAAGTCAGCGATTGATCACACCCCAGTAGGACTATATATTAAATATTAAGTCTTAATGTATTCATTTTTCTATAACTTTAAATAAATATATAATTAACAAATCAAACTTTGATTTTTTTTTAAAATTAAAAATGGAAATAATAATTTTAATAAATTAAAATACAAAAGCAAACTTTTTCCACCTGACAATCTATATAATACGTGGATTATTTGTGACGACAAGAGATTACATATGTATATAAGTAAATAAATTATGAGTATTATTGATTAGAATTTAAAATGATGGGAAAGTCTTGACGTAATACGGAAGTGGGCTCCAACTTCTTACCCTTTGCACGTTGGGCTGAATTTAGATATGGGAATGGATTATCCACGTAATCCTCATTAGTAGTACTATTCCCAATTTTAAGATTATCTGGACTTGGTTAGTTGTTTGTAACTAATATGAAGCTATTGCAAGCATGCATCATAGAAAGTTTTGTTTTGTACTAAGGACTTATGAAATCTTATTTCTCACCTATCTATATAATCAAATTATACAGAATGTGGTCGCAAAAATGTTGGATGTCTTTCAATAATCAGATAATGCAATTAAAATGGTTGCAGAAGGATTTGTAATCAGGGTGTTGAGTATGTAATTAGGGAGTTGAGTGTATATCTATCTATCTATATGTTTCTTTGCATATGGAGTACTAGTTAAAAGTAAAAAAGAATTATAGAAGAAAAGTACTCTCTCCGTCCCCCATTAGCAGTCACAGTTTGACCGGGCACGAGTTTTAAGAAATGTAAAGAAAAATTGGTTGAAAAAGTTAGTGGAATATGGGACCCACTTTTTTATATTGGTTTTATAATAAAATGTGAGTGAAGTGAGTTAGTAAAATATGGGACCTATTACCATATATGATAAAAATGAAGTGTAACTCTTAATTGAGGACGGACCGAAATAAAAAAAGTGTGACTCTTAATCAGGGACGGAGGGAGTATAAGAGGACCTTATAGCATATAGATAATGTATCAGGTATATATAAATAGTATGTGTGAGGAATTGAGTCAACTAATTGATAACATCAGTCATGGAAAAGTATGCCTTTGTTGTAAGCAAGAAGTAACAACGCCGCTTGACAATAAAAAGGGAAATGATAAAGAAATTAAAACTTTACAATTTTGTCAAAAAAGAATGAAGTTTATCTGAAAAGCTGGCTCTCACCTTCTCGCATAAGTTTGATCAGATAAAATATTATCTTATCGACAACGGACACCAAATTTAATTAAATCTGGTTTTTATTTAGATTAAAAGGATTAAGAATCTATAAATAATTAACCTTACAATTGATATGGGAATTAAGAATTAGAAGATTGATACTGAAAGCAAGCTAGTTGTCAACTTCAATGGGGAATCTTGAGATAGTGAATGTAACCATAAAAGATTAAAAATGATAACATATCTATTTATTAATTAAATAATTTCCCCCACAATTCTGTATGCGACACCACGAATTATTTTGGTGACTTGGCAAAAGATTTGATATTTTTTGATTGGTGTATTTAATTACACTCCATATCATGTACAGTCAAATTTTGATGTTATAGGGAACAAAAATAAAATAGAATGTCATGTCATGTCAAGGTTATTCATAATATAGACACACGAACTATTTTCTAGCGATTTGTAATCTCTATACATGAACAAAATCTATTCGTCGACATTAATATTAATATTTGTCAAACCCATTAATTAACATTATTGTTCTTGCCACGCATTTTTATTTTCAGATGATCAGTATTATATTTCAAGGTTTAGAAATGACTGTGGGACGAGTGACGAAATTTTCAGAAAACATTAGAACATGAATAGGGGCGCGCGATGGACCTATAATCACGGGCTCCAATAAGTCAAATAAAATAATCAAATTATTTCATTAATTTATTTGACTTGTTAATTAGAATATAATACTACTACTATAATATAAATTTGGACACTTTAGTAAATTATTATACTATTGATATTTTATTTCACATGAACTGAGCTAGGGTTGTCAAAATGGATATCGGGTATTAGATACTCGATATCTGAACCCGAAATGTCGGGTAATTGGATATCCGATATCCGATTTTTCGGGTTTCGAGATCGAGTTCGGGTATAGGATTTTTGAATTATCGGGTATCGGACCCGATACCTGATCGGGTATATCCAAATTACCCGATTTTTTTTTAAAAAATTAAATTTTATAAATTATGTATTTATCTATTATTTAAATAATTAAATAATTAAATCTAGTCCCAAAATCTTTCACTCTTAAGTCATATTTAGGGTTATCATATGAATTTTGATGTTTATTATTGATGAATGATGGATGCTATAACTTATGAATTTTTTATTTCTAAAAATTTGTAGTAGTTTTTTTTTATCTTAATCGAACTAATTCAAGTTTTTATCAAATTCGAACTATTATAGGTTTGTATTTTTAAGACTTTGTAGTTAATTTTGTTAAAAAAATAAAATCAAAATTAAAATAAAAATCCAAAAATCCGGATTGGATACCCGAGTCGGGTATCTGGGTACCCGAAATTATTTTCGGATCGGGTATCGAGTATTAGATTTTGGGAAATTCAGGATCGGGTATCCGCGGGTACCCGATTTGACAGGCCTAAACTGAGCCATGTAAGGCACCCACAACGCATAGCGTAGGTGTCTCCATCTCGTCTCTCCAAGACGAGATGGCAGCGAGACAACGATGCAAGCTCTGTCTCGTCGCCATCTCGTGTCCGTCGCGTCCCGCATCTCATTCCGAAGAGGCGGCTGGCAAGACAGCTCTCCACGCGACGTGGCGAGTTGTGGTTCGTGCGTGACGCCCACTTTATATCCGTTAAAATTGATTTTTTTTAAAAAAATTTCAGAAAAAATTCAAAAATTGAAAAAATATATAAAAAAAATTCCAAAAATTATACTAGCCGTTTATAGCCGTTTTTTTGAAATTTGTAATTTCTTTTCAATTTTTTACAGCCACCAATCACTTCTATAAATACCAAATCATTCCCACAAATTATCCACCATAAAAAAACTCTTTATTCTCACTCAAACACTCTACATTCTTCATCTCAAAACATTTTTCTTCTCCCAAATTGAATCAATTCATGGATCCATTTGAGCAAATGGAGCACATTTGGGCAAAATTTGGCAACCAGTAGACGCACATGATCTTCATTAGACAACTCTTTCTTCTGCTTCTTTGCCTCCATTTTTTTAATGGTGTGTTTTTTTATTTTTTTATGATTTTAATTATGTGTTTTTATTTTTTATAGAATTTTAAATTGTAATTTTATTTTATTTAATGAAGTGTGATTTTTATTAATTGGATTTGTTGAAAATAAAAATAAAAAATGAAATCTATCTATACATATATAAAAGGGGAGTTTTGGGGGTATTTATGTAATTATAATTAGAATTTTAGGGGTATTTATGATATAGTGCAATTGTTTATCTCTCTTATCTCCTTTTTTTTTCAATGGAAGGGAAGGGAAGGGAGAGAGATGATGTAGAAATGAGGATTGCGTTCATGCATTTGTTGTAGTGGTGGGTGCTATTATTTTTTTTCCTTCTTTTATTATTTTTTGTTTTTGATTATGTGTTTTAGTTGTCCTTTAACTTTTTTGTACATGCACCCAAAATATATTAATGATTTATTGGCACATGTACTGGGATTATATGTGGATGAACGTTCCTACTTATTTATTAATTATTTCAAAAAAAAAATATATTAAAAAATATATATTTTATATACATATATAAAAGGAGAGTGTTGGGAAAATTAAAAAAATAATGTCATTGTTGTTAATTTAAATGCATATTATAACAATAAAACTATATAATACTCCATATGACATGATATTTATAATAATGTTAGCTATTTTATAGTATTAGCATTGTGGTGTTTTTTATGTAATATTTAAATGTTAATTATATATTTAATATATTTTTATTTTAAAGTTAGTGAAATTTGTATTCAATTTTTAGTATATTTAATATATAAATACAATTAATAAACAAATTGTGTTAAATTATTTACTTTATGAAGTTGTTGTAGTTGGATATATCATGGGCTTAGAAAGAATTATTAAGGAGGTAGCTTAGCCGTTTAACATAAATACGATATCTAAAAACTGTTATAAAATTAGATGCACAAAATTAATGACAAATAATTTATTGATTGACAATTAATATTAATTAGTGCCAATTTCATTTTTAATTTTTGGAATTGAAGAGATTAATAAAAATAATGGTATTTAAATAATTAAACGCTTAATCATAATAATGTAAATGAAATAATGGTATTTAAATATATAAACAATATAGTACTACATGTTTTGAGCTTTTTTTCCTATTACAAGAAGATTGATTTGAGTAGTAAAAGTGAACTAAACGTTGATTGACTTGCAACTTTAGTGGCACAATCTTTTACATTGTTCTACTACGTTTCTACTTAGTTACGTTAATTGTACATTATAAGTTAAATGCACATATTAAATTATATGAATAAAATATAAATAATTTAATTTAATTTTCGGCTCCAATAAATAATACCATTGGATGAATAGATGCTTAAATGAATGCAAGCAAGATTTTTTTTGGTTTACCGTTCACATAGCCCTATTGTAAAGCACTTTCTTGATATGAGTATATAAACATATTTACAGCCAAGATTCGGGTAAAAAAACCTCTGCTATCAGTAAGGATTAGCAAGTAGGCCGACCCAATGTAATGGAATATATCAAATACAGATCTAAAACCTCCAAAATAGAATAAGTGATCAACAATGTAAAATTGAACTGTGATAGAGGGAGAATTTTATTGATATTTGGATCATTTGTTGGTCATGATGAGTATATTTTAAAGTTAAAGGTTTAGAATTTAGATTTCAATGTTTGGGTTTTTAGTGTATAGGGTCACTATATTGGGATGAAATAAAGCTCGACTAGAAAGTGTCTCACCAGTGCAATCTTAAATTATAGCTTTTGATAAATAATATCTTAAAATATCATTAGGAGAAGTGGTAATTATACATTCCTTAGGTTTTTTTTTTGTTTTGTGTGATGTAAATTTGCTTTATTTTTTAGTCTCACGGTCAGAGTTATTTTTCTATTTTGCAAAAATAATGTACAATATTATTTTTCACGTATTTATATTTTAGCTGAATCTCAACATGATCACATTAAAATGTCAACACAAATTTGTGGTGACATTTTAATAAAATGTGTTGACATTTAAATTTATGGAATTTTAAACGAATGCTTAAATGAATGCAAGCAAGTTTTTTTTTTGTTTACTGTTCACATAGCCCTATTGTAAAGCACTTTCTTGATATGGGTATATAAACAGATTTACCGCCAAGATTCAGGTAAAAAACATCTACTATCAGTAAGGATTAGCAAGTAGGCCGACCGAGTGTAATGGAGTATATCGAATACAGATCTAAAACCCCCAAAATAGAATAAGTGATCAATAAAGTAAAATTGAACTGTGATAGAGGGATAATTTTTATTGATATTTGGATCATTTATTGGCCATGGTGAGTATATTATAAAGTTAAGGGTTTAAGATTTAGATTTCAAGGTTTGGGTTTTTAGTGTATAGGGTCACTATATTGCGATGAAATGAAGCTCGACTAGAAAGTGTCTAACCAGTGTAATCTTAAATTATAGCTTTTGATAAATAATATCTTAAATCTCATTAGTAGAAGTGGTAATTATACATTCCTTAGGTTTTATTTGTTTTGTGTGATGTACATTTGCTTTATTTTTTAGTCTCATGGTCAGAGTTATTTTTCTATTTTACAAAAATAATGTACAATATTATTTTTACGTATTTATATCTTAGCCGAATCTCGACATGATCACATTAAAATGTCAATGTGTTGACATTTTAATAAACTGTGCTGACATTTAAATATCAATGTCAATATAATATATTAAAATATCAACTTAAGTTTGCGTTGACATTTCAGTATCGTCGTGTTGACATTTTAATACATTGCATTGATGAGTTAGCAAATTAGTAATTTAAGAAAAATTAACAACGGATTACACGCCTGTGGGTTGTGGTCATATTTATTAAAAATATGGAAATGTACATTGATTTTTTTTTTCAAACTTGCTATATCCACATATATTTTTTTTCTATATTTATGTACAGTTTTCAATATTATCATTATATAATACAGTGAAATTTTCTTATCTGAAATTTGTGACACAAATTATTATAAACTCATCATTTGTATATCACAACTTTATTTTAATAAAATTACTACTTTAATCGAATGTATCATTGATATTAATTATTAAATACTTTATAATTAAGACCTCATATAATTTTATTATTTAAAAAAATATTTCATATTTGAAGAGAATAAAGTGGACCATGCATAGTTAATTTGTTATTAATGTTATCATGTAAATTAATTTATAATCTTAAATCAATGTTTAAAATACCTTAGTCCGTGCATAGCACGGGTGTGATACTAGTTGAATGAATAGTTAAGAGATGGAGGGATGTAGGTGCTATCTCTTAGTTAAGAGATGAGTGAAAAAAGTACAGTGGGGCCCGTGAATAGTGAACAGATGAGGGGGTTAAGAGATGGATAAGAGATAGCGTTGTGGATGACCTAATATCATTGATTGAACATATAGTATTTATTTATGTGCATATCTATGTATTTGTGCATTGCGAACACATTTGTAGGAAACGATGATTATTTCTAGTAGCGCGCAAAATATTCTGGACGCAATGGGTTCTCGACATTATAGAAGTGCCCAACGACAATTACGTAGCTAGCTTACGAAGAGATGCCAGACCAATTAGATGACATAATGTTGCGGTCTCGACCAACCGCTATTTGGTGAAGAGATTTTTTCTCGTGGTCGTGGCGGCCTTTCATGATTCTTATTAGAGAAGGCCAACCACTATGGACGGCCAATTCTTGATGAATTTAAACGAGAGGATTTAGGGCTTTTCCAATATGCTCAATAACATCGACTGTGTGCACTGGGTATGGAAGAATCGTCTGACTATATGGAAAGATGTGTAAACCAATGACTACAAGGGCTAGCATGCGACCATCAACCTCGAAGGTGTTGCTAACCAGCGTCTTTGAGTCTGACATGCATTCTTTGGTAGCCAAGTCGAACAACGATGTCAACGTCCTCAACTGATTGCCTTTTCTCAATGTTGTTTACGCCGGTAGGGCCCCGAGTGTCAAATTAACGATCAATCGATGATGATACCATACGAAGTACTACTTGGCAGATGATATCTCGTGAAGTCGATTGCATGTCTAATGATCTAAAAAGGCATTATATGCAATGACATGAGGCTGAACGGAAGAATGTTGAGAGGACTCTCGGTGTGCTACAAGCGAGCTAGGCAATAAGTGAAAATGATTCATACGTGGTATCAATCATCACATCACATATATGCATGTATCTTAGTGCATAATAGCTCAGTCCATCTCAATTTCAATAAAATTAATATCGGTAGATTCCCCCTTACAACCAACTTCAATAAGATTTGGTTGCAAAATTGGTGCACATAACAATTGAAGTTTAATTAGGTGTTTAAAGCATACAAATTTTAGTATTTAATTATGAAATTTTAATTAATTAATTAATTAAAATAATTTTTAATTTCATTTAATTTTAATATTTGAATTATCAAGTAATTTATTTATTTTAAGCATTTTTTCAGTTCATTGTAATTTTAAAAAATATGTAAAATTAGACAATAATAAAAATAATGATAAAATTGAAAATTTGAGCTGTCTTTGAAATGTGGCTGATGTTGTAGCAGACACGAGAATTGCTTATTTGACAACAAAAATCGATTCTGAGCATGGAGGGCCTTAATTAGAACAAAGTTTTAACTGGCAAATTAATTAAAATCACAAATTTCGGGCCATTTCACAATTTTTTTCTCAATACTCCAAACTATATTGATTGAATGAGTGTCCTTACTTTTCGGAATCTTGTAATACATTGATCATTGCAGATCTGACTGAATATCTAAAATGAGAGTGTATATAAGCTCCACAAATGAAATACAGAGTACTATTTTATTGTATCGTGATGTAACATGAATAATATGCAACATATATATCTTATAAACTTGTGAAATCATATGCAAAATATACACATATACCTATATAGAAATATACTCAGCGAGAACGTGATGAAGTGATTTTTAGTCCTTGGAACGTAAAAATCTAAATGAATGTATTTTCGGATTCGAATCCTAGAGACGAAATTTGTATATTTTTCAATGCAATTAAATTAGTAATAATACAGTAACTTATACATTAAATGCATTGTTCACATATTCAAATAATAAAGAAATATTTTCTTTAAATAAAATAACATTCTGTCTATGTAATTTAATACAATAGCTTTAATCATAAATAGATTATATAACACAATTTTTTCTGAAATAAATATGCATCTAATGTAAGACTAATATAATTTTCGTTTATTAATTTGAAAACAATCAAAATTTACTAGAAAATTTCAACAAAAATACTCATATATAAAATTTTTAGTAGGATAAAATTTTTAGTCAACTTCATAATATTTAATAACAAGCAATTATAATAACCGAACGGAGGCTAAATAGAATAACTCTTATTTTTCCATCATGATTAATATTATTTTCCTGTACTTCTTCAATTCAATTGAATATTAGTATTAAATAACAAAAATTAATAGTTTTAATCAATATTTATAGTGTCCATGAATTAATAGTTTTCATTAAAAAATTTTATTGATATTTAAAAATCTAAATATTAAATTTAATTTTATAAAATTAAATCTAATATTGAAATAAAAAAAAACAAATTCAGTGAAGGATAACAAAATGGAAGAAGAATGATAATTTTGAAATAATATCAAAGTTAGTACATAACTAAAATAATATCAGATTTAAAATGTTAAAAGTGTAAAAAGACCAAATTGCCCAAACCCCCTAAAATAATATCAAAGGGTATTTTCGTACCAAAAAAAGCCAAAAGGACCAGTTTCAAGATAAACCCTTAGTCCAGGGACTACTGACGATATTTTTAAAGTCCAGGAACTATAAGCGAGATAAACCCATAGTCCAGGGACTAGTTTTATAGTTCACTCTATAATTATTTATATCAATCATACATTCAATTTCGATTCCGAACGTTATGTATCAAAAAGAGGGTTTCATTAGTAATTAATGCTATCTATCGTGATATGCTTGATATATTAATTACTGAATACTACTCCTAATTAGCAAGTTTAATGATCCGATTCTTAACTATACTACCCCGTAGCGATATGTATTGATGAAAATTGAAAAGGATAGGAACTTATAAAAAAGAAAAAAAATGAAGGGATAATATATATGTATACATTAGTGATTGGTTAAAAGGAAATGATTTAGTGTGAAAATGACAAGTGAGAAGGGGTCCCTTTAATTATGGTGAGTGTGGGCATGACTTATGGAGGTGAATAATCTCAAAATAGACTAAGGAGCATACAATTATTGGCTCCAATCTCAAGATGCCAAGGAATAAGAAGCCGTCACTCTTTCACCAACATCCCATGTACACATACATACTAATTTCACACATACTACCTAATTAACACACTCATACACAATCCACTAGGTGTAGTATATACTTCTAGCCATGGAATAATATTTTTATAGGAGGCCATAACAAATAAATAAATATTACTGTAAAAGTTAGAAGTTAAAGTAATTATGGATCATTAATCTATATAAAATAATGATGTTGTCATTAATTGATTTACTATCCAATCTCCAGAGTAAAAGTTAATCATGATCAATCAAAATTTATGAATATGATTCGATATTTAATACCATTATTCATGTACTTTTCACTACTATTTATAACTACGTAGTAAGTACAGCATATATTAAGAATACTGATATTGAGCATTGCATTATTCACTTAATTTTTTCTCCTCCAATTTTTAAGTTTTTCAAAGTATAACATCAAATTCAATTAATTTATGAATGAATTAAAAGAACTAAAAGTTTTATCAAAAATAGAAATTAAAAAATACATCTATAAGCATCCCAATTTGGCCTCGAGTATGTTGTTCTCATTTAACAAGTCTCCACACATGACGTTGTAGTACATCGCTAATACATTCTCAATGGATTATCGCATTTTCTCCTTGATTTCCTTCATCTTTCTAGACCTTCGCAACAAAAGATATGATCATTGGCTTCATTCTCCTTTCCCTTGTGCGTGGCTGCCTGCCACGTCGTGTAGTAGCGCACCTTCTCCTAAGCCTCGAGGAACTTTAAGGCCCATAATTGATAGAGATTATGCGCTTCTAATTTGATCAAATTGGTCTCACTCGAGTCGCTTTTCCACCACGACTAGACTTAGTTGTAGATGGTGCATAATTTCTAGACTTGTGGGTTAGCCATCTTGTAGTGGGTGCGAAGCACAAGAGTCAGTGTTTGTTACTTTGTCACATACATTATTGTATATATGTGGAATTGTCTATATAACGACATACCGTTTGAAGACAGATAGAGGTGTCCACGGTTCTAAAATTATTGGTACCCGTTTGAAAAATGTTGGAAATGTAATAGAACCATAAGGGGCTTCACAACTCCGGTTCAGAGTCGTGAACCACTAGTTTAGGTTCACAGGCCCACAGTTCTTGTCTGGTTTCTATTTTTTTTTCTTTTTCAAAAAAGCATTTTCTATGTTTTAACTTATACTTATAACTTAATAGTATTAATAATTTTGAACAATAGAATGCTTAAATTAAATGTGAAGCTAAGGCAACAAGAACAAAATTTGTGACTGTATTAATTTAAATTAATAATGAGAATTAGTTGGCAAAGGAGATATTCTAGTTGGCTGAATTGGGGATGACTTTTAGCAATTTAACCTTAAATGTTGAGTATTTATGCTATCGACAATCTTGACAAAGTTGGTCTAAATCTCAATGGGCTTATCCTAATGGGGAAGTCTCATTTTACAAGTCTAAAAACCTAGTTGTTGAAAATTTTAATTTTATAATAAAATTTGAACCTTTTATATTAGAAAACGCCCGTAAATGCCACGTGTCTCATTGTCATTGTCCAACGGACAATGCGGTGGCAGACAAGCTCATGAACGCATAGGCGTGTACGCTCACATGCTCTCAACTTTGCAAGCCCATGCTCGATGCTTCAGCGTTGAGCACGGTGCTACCAATGCTCTGAGTTTGATTGCTATCCAGACCCACTCCCCCAACAAACAAACACATGCTAAGACCTAAAATTAAACTAGTTTCCAATTTATATAAATAAATTAATTTTATTTAGATCAAATTAATTCATCAAAAGCGATTTGCGTCTGCACCCAACTTTACATGTAGTAGGTCGAAAATGGCAAAAAGACATACATTCTTGCAATGCATGTGATCCTTGCTACCCAATAAACAGATTGGATAAGGGTTGCCTGAAATGTGTTTTGTAATTTATATTGTGGTACAAAATAAGCCCTAACCTTATTTATGTTGGAATGAAATTATTGATGCTGTGTAGCATTTCACATCACATGCAGATCTAAGTTATACAATAACTATAGGCCACGTACGAGTCATCAAGTATGATGTTTACGGAGTACATATATAATTATATTCATGAAAAAATAGCAACATAATTAGCAAGTTCTGCCACATTCATGGTAACCTACTAATTAAACATGACTATAATTAATCATAATTATTTTGACTATTAATATTAATTTCCTGTACACTCCAAAATTAATTAGGTCATTAATAATTTTCATTTTATTGCCTTGGTTCATAGTTTCGACGGAATTCTGGGGACATATGTATTATATATTAAACAATCACCAAATTAATTATAGTATGACAGAATAAATGGACATTCACGAGTCATAGATAAATGATATCATGAAGAAATGGGTACATGCGTGAATAATTTTTCCTAGGATATCGAAAAATCATTTTTCTTGAGGTTTCTAGGATATGTATATATGGTGTAAAAACTGTCTATTCAACCAAAATAAATTAGGCAAAAGTATTAAGTTGCTTAATTAGGGCTATGAAAATGATTTAATGTGAACATTGACACAAACTAAGGAATATATCTGCTGATTAATTATAGATATGGGTCAGATGAGATAACTATAGTTAGTACATTAATTTTTCTCAGTCTGATCTGGATTAACTAGTATAGAATTATAGATATCTCAGCAAAATTATTGCTCATACAAATGTGTAAATGGTGTGTTTGAGTGAGGGAGAGAGAGGGAGAGTCATCGCTGTTGGAAAACTCCATATCAGAAACATTCTGAGGCCCACACTTTAGGTGATGTAGATTGAGATTTTAGCTTAAATGGACTTCTCTTCTTTCTATGATTAGCATTCTACATCATCACATCGCTTCATCCTCAATTATTTGGTACCAGGAATACATATATGCAATCATTATATTTATTTCATAAATACAAATGCCACTAATCAAATTAGCTGGTTCACATGGTAATAAATTTCTTAAGATAATCTCTTGTGGATAATATAAAAGAGTGCATAATGTTGGGTGCCACGTAAGGATTTTTTTTTAAATAAATTATAATAAAAATAACTTAATATACAATTTTGATTTATTTAAAAGTTAAAGAATACTAAATTTATCTATTAAAAAAATTCCTGTGTGAACAGTCAGTCTTATTTTCTACTTTGATTTATTCATTAAAATTAATTCCATTTTTATTTTTATCATCACTTTTTTTTCATTTTCTCTCTTCTATTTTAGATATATTTTCTCTCCTTTTTCTCGTAATTTACTAATTTGGTATTTAAATACTCCCTCCGTCCCATAAAGATTGTCCCATTTTTCCATTTCTGTCCGTCTCATAATATTTGTCTCATTTCACTTTTTATCATTTTTGGTAGTGGACCTCATATTCCACTAACCCATTCATATTCACATTTTATTATAAAATTAATATATAAAAGTAGGACTCACATTCCACTAACTTTTTCAACTCATTTTTCATTACATTTCTTAAAACTCGTATCCGGTCAAAGTGAGACAATCTTTATGGAACGGAGGGAGTATGTGTCATCCACGGCTGAAACTATATTTTCCAGAAAAAATAAATAAGAATATTCATGCAACGAATTTGCATTTTTTAATTAATGTACTGACTTGCACAGAATCGATCCTCTATTTAACGGAGGAGTAATAAAGCTGGGGAAGAGCTAAACCCCAACCAACTATTTTTTTTTTTTTTTTTAATGATCGTATTTTCATTTTTTGAATAAGTTGTTGTGATATAAATAACGGGAGCTAGGCCCCCCACCCAAGTATTATATGGGGCCCAAATATGTTGAACAATTTATTAAACATTTAAAAAAGTTACAAATCATTTTCTTACATTTATTCATATAATGCAACATAATATGGAAGCTTTTTTTGCAAATCCAATAGAGTCCCTCATTAATTGTGAGTATCAATACTTTAGTCTCTTTTCATAGACTTGTAATATGGAAGACTTATTTATAGTATATTGAGTCACATGAAAAATGACTCATGAAAAATGTGGAGTACCTACCCTATATTGAGTCACATGAAAAATGACTCTTCGAAATCTCAAACTCAACAATATTCCTCAAATCCGAATTTATTTGCAGCCTTGCAAAGTTGCAATACAACGGAAAAGAATAGTAGTAGTAGCATTTAATTACCTCTATAATATTTTATTTAGAAATATATATATGGATGATATTAATGAAGCATTAAATGTTGTTGAGGAGTGGGGTTGTTATGTCCTGTAGCAAATCTGGCTAAAAATAATTTGGAATTATCCTAGATTAGTTGGTTAAGCATTCTCTAACCTGATGCCTGATGTCCACATAAACACTAATTTCTTGTGAGTATGGTTTTCTATATAGCAGTAACTAACTTAAAGAAGCATCAACCCCTACAATAATTCAAAACTTATCTTGGATTTAATTTGTCATTCATCATTCATCAAATATAGTTACATATATACATACATAAACGCGTGACTTTGCCAACCTCCTTGTCTCCACCGCTCTCTAGAAAAACGGAAAAAGCTTGCTCGACCTTTTTCCCTCAAAAACCTACTTTTTTCTTGACAAAGAATCAACCTTTTTGTATTCATATATATAAATATACTCCATATATATTTCTACAACACACAAAACCACATAAAATTAATTGCTCCATCTTTCTTTCTTTCTTTCTCTCTCTAGTTAGAATGGGTCTGAGAGACATCGGGCATTCATTGCCACCAGGATTTAGGTTTTATCGGAGTGATGAAGAGCTGGTTTGCCATTATCTTCGAAAAAAGATTGCAAACGAGCAACTTCTTAGAGGCACTTTAGTTGAAATCGATCTTCATACTTGTGAGCCATGGCAGCTACCTGGTATGTCTATCACCTCTTCAGTTTTTTTTTTTTTTTTTTTTTTTTTTTTTGCTATTTTTTAGTCTAACCAATTTACCTATTAAAAATAGATACTCCATATCACTTCTTCTTCTTCTTCTTCTGTGAAAAATATATAAAAACAAAATATCAAAGTCGAAATTATACGGTGCATGCATTTTATCTCGTATTTTTTGAAAAGAACTACAATAAAAGCCAATCCAGAAATGAATATATCTGTCCGCCAATTAAATTGGGATTTTCTCAGCTTAAAGAGTTGGACACTGTGTAGTAATTAATGCTAAAGAATTTGCAGTCCTATTTCCGGATCTATGAGCATGTGAGAATCATTAATTTTTTTCAGGAACTTCCGAGTTTTTATTCTTTTACTTTTGGTATTTCAAAAGATTTAATAAATTGATATATTCATTCAATTTGAAGATTAATGACCTTAAACAATGATTTTAAAGTTGATCTCTTTCCTATTTTCGACAAGTTAATCAATTGTGAAAGGCTATTCTCTTTTTCAAGAAATATAAGTTCATAGAGCCGGACTGACAGTTTCTGTGCTTTCACTCTGGTTTGAATGCTTCTCGTTACTCTTTTAGTGATTTTTATATTAGAATAATAAATCAATTTTCGGAAAATATATCATTTCTTTTAAGGTAAGCTAGTGAAGAAATTAAATATTCCTTTCGGCTGTCGCTATCAAAATAATACTATTAGGAATGCAAAGTTTTATTTTACTGACGCAATAAATCATGTCGGTTATAAGTCGCGTACACTTGAAAAGAAATACATATACGTATTGACATGACATACAAGCGTATGTATATACATAAACGTACATACCTCCTCCGTCCCAAGGAAGATGACCTCTTTCTTGGGCGGTACGGGATTTTATGCAAATTTATTTTGTGTGTTGAGAGGAGAGAGTAAAGTAAGAGAGAGGGAATAAAGTAGAGATAAAAGTGTTTCCATTTTAAGTAATGAGTCATCTTAGTTTGGACAAACTAAAAAGGAAAGTGGGTCATCTTCAATGGGACGGAGGGAGTAATTTACTTTAATAAAGTTTGTGATGAAGCATGAATTATAGAGCTTGTAGGAGAAGCCAAGAACTGTCGATAACGACACTTATTTGTTGATTAAATTAATGTGAGTATTTGCTCTTGAGAATCTGTTATGATGATTCATAACTTTCATCACATTAAAAGAAACAACATATAATGATATATATATGAGGCTAATGTAGGATACTAGGTTTCCAATTCCATGTCCCAAACATAACTGGCACGTGTTGTACTTAAATTTAATTTTAAATGTTCTTGCAAGCTCTGAGTTTTTAACAATGTGGTGATTTTCAGATATGGCGAAATTGAACTCAAAGGAATGGTTCTTCTTTAGCTTCCGTGATCGGAAATATGCAACCGGATATAGGACCAACCGGGCCACAATCTCTGGCTACTGGAAGGCCACCGGCAAGGACCGGGCCGTGCTCGACCCGGTCAGCCAGGACATTGTGGGGATGAGAAAAACTCTAGTTTTTTACAAGAATAGGGCACCCAATGGGGTTAAAACTGGATGGATCATGCATGAATTTCGCCTTGAGAACCCTCATATGCCTCCTAAGGTTAGTAAATAATTTAATTTATTTTTATCTTATTAATTCTATCTAAAAAACTAACTTTGATATGAGATCCTCTATTTTATAGTACTTGAAATCTTAATTCTATCCCATTTTTTGGTATTTCACTCACGCAATGTTAGTTTTTCAAATTATTTTCTTCAATCTAAAGTTCTAGCATGTGTTTTTGTTTGATTTTACAAATATCAATTAGGATTTATAAATAGCGTTTAATTTCGTTTCACTATTACGATTGATTATTCTATAATTAGAATATATTTTCTGCATTCAGATTGCTTCAATTTTTATAAATGCTTGTTATCATAAAAAATATTATTTTTATTATATTTAATTTGAATCGTGGAAACTACTAGGAATTTGGATATAGAATCTGAATCGATATTATTACATTTACACCCAATTTTTTTTTCATGTTTTACTTTAATCTTAATAATAAACATGCGCAGGACACTGTTTCGAACAGAATAATCCATTTATTATAATTTAAGTATGCAAGAAATATTACGTTAGCACAAAGCTTGTCAAATACTAAAGGAATTGTACTTTAAATATTCTATGTCCACTTTCATGGGTGAAGAAAAATGTACTTACCTTATTTTTGCCAAAAAAAAAATCACATATTTAAGTTATGTGTAACAAATTTGCTAACCAAATTGATATTTTGTGGCATCATTCACAGGAAGACTGGGTATTATGCAGAGTATTTTATAAATCAAGTAGCAACCCACAAAATTTGTATGATCATTTTACAGCTGGTGACACTTCTCCTAATTTGGCTGCATCACCAACAAGTGAACATGCCTTGCTCAATAATGATGCTCATCAAAACATTATCACCTCTTTCTATCAACCCCAAAACCCTAACCTTAACCATAACCCTAGCACCTCCCTCGGCCTATCGCCCGAATATATGCATATGTGCCCGGATGAGCATGACAAGGATGTTGCGACTCATCCATTGGCCTCCAATCTTAATCACAGAATGATCGAGACCAAGTGCGAGGGTGACTATGGATTCTTGTTCGATATGAGCATAGACTACTCGAACGGTGTAGCCTCTTATCTGGAGGATGCTAGATTTGATAATGGCAGCAGCTCGGTTTTTATATGAATTATGTGTGAATATATATATGTATGTATGTAACATTTATTTATATACTTGATTCATCTAGTAAACTGGAGTAGATGTAGAATTAAGGGGCATTTGTGGATTTGTAATTAAGAATTTATGTGGTAGTTAGTATGTGATGTTTAGGTGAGGAAATATATATGAGTGAGATGTGTATATGTGTTTTAGAAAAAAAAAATGAATTGAATTTGTTAGGTTGTATTAGTTCTGAATTTGTAATTTGTGTCACTTGCTTTTGTTCGTACAAGTCTATCAGAATTTCCATTGATTCAATTAATGAGTGGGAGTACTTACTTGTTTATAACTTCATGTTGCTCCCATTTCAAATAAAGTAACAACACTGCTTATAAATTCTACTCCATATGTCTGTTGTAGCTCCTTAGTTATATATAGACTATAGTGAACAGAGAAAGCAGCATATATACTATACAGCACAAATTGATTTAAGCCATAATGAAATCAAACTAACCAATTAAAGGTCGAGCTTCGAAGTACTGTGTATACGTGTATATATTATATATACTTATATTAGGGTGTATTTGATAGATCGAAAAGTGAAGAAACGTCTTGTTATTTTAGTTTATCCAATGTTTGATAAGAAAAGCTAAGAAAACACATTTTTTAATTAAACTTCATCTTCTTACTATTTCTCTGTTTTAAGTACAGGATGCATGCCCCAATTAAATATCTAGGTGGAGCTACATAGGGGGAATATAATAGGCTATGCTCTGAGCAATTTATACTTTCATCTAATTAGGATTCTTATACCTTCTTTGTATAAAACACATCACATATCACAGTCCTTGAATAATTGGATTGGATAGTTATGATAAGCATAGTCGAGCTACATTGACTAAAAATAACTGAAAATCTACATTATTGGGACTAAAATGTTATACATTATCAGCTAAGATACATTATAAAACTAAAAATCAACATTAATCTTAACAAGATCCAATTAATGGGCTGACAAGTGTTTTGTGTTTTACATATATTTAGAGTTAGGATATTAATGTATCTTGTACATATATGTTATACATTCATAATATAAATTTATTCGGGTGCTAAAACAACTAATGTTGGTGTTGGTGTGTGTCTCATGTCTTTCTAAATTTTAATTTTTTACAAATTCATTCTTGTTTAGTTTTTTCTCCCTATTTTGATGCACGTCAGAAAATCTCTTTTTTTTTCCGTGTATATTTGTAACAATTATTAGTAAAATACTAAAATTACATTTGATTACAATCTTGATTATTTGATTGGCATTTTCGTAGTTTTAAAAGTAAAATGCACTGTTGGCTAAAAAAAATACTCCCTTTCTATTTACTTTTATTATTATATTATTATTAACCAAATTTTATATCTTGCAGCAGTATCGATTCAGAATTTCTAAAAAGTTATATTATCTGGTGGTCTGACTAATAGCCTGAAATCAAGACAAATAGTCACCTCACAATATATTCCCACCGAAAAAAGGTGGTAATATCAAAGTTGCACATATAAAATCTTGCAAACAAATCAACAAAGGTCTCATATTTCTGTTCCCATTCCAAACATTCTTTTGTGGGAAAAGAAACTTGAAAATTTGTAAAAAAGTGTCCCTAAACAAATTAGGCTCGCAAAGGAGAAATTATCTCCTGCGAGCCTAATTTGATGGCTTCCAAAACGATCCCCTTTGTATATTTGTTAATGATTTTGATGGCAAAGACAGATGTAGATGCCGTAATAGGCGTAAACTGGGGAAGGGAGAGTGCTCAAAGATTGGTACCATCACAAGTTGTGGATTTGTTGTTGCAAAATGGGGTGAAAGAGGCTCGAGTATACACAACCATGGTGGATTTATTGAAGGCCTTCGTCGGTAGTGGAATCGGTCTCTCGTTGACCGCCGGCGATCTAAACGTCCTCCAAGACTACAACCAATGCCTGAAATGGGTCCAGAGTAGAATGCCTTATTTCAACGACTCCAGCGTTAGGTAAAAAGAAAAAACACTAGTTAGTTAGTACTCCATTTTAATTTAACCTGGAAAACATAGATTTTTTTATTTATTTTATTTGCATGCAGACGGGTATACGTTGGACTCTATCCATTTATGATCGGATTGTCGAACAACAAAGCTGTACTGAAGCAAAGTATGAAAGTTATGTACAATTTACAAAAGGCATTGAATGATGCTGATTGGGGGCATCAAGTTAAGGCGATCTTCTCGCATGCTAGCACCGAGTTGAAGCCCAACATCACGAAGCCTTCAGACGCCGAGTTCATCGACGAGATCAAGCCGGAGATGGAGGAGACAATTCGCTTCCTCGAGCTGAACAACGCCCCGTTTGTGGTGGACATGATCCCGCCAATAGAAATGGAGACGTACAAGTTTGACCCGAGCTTCGCTTTCGTGGGGGAGTCGACCCAAGTCATCAAGGACGTGAACGGGGCCATCTACACAAACATCTTCGAGTTCATGCACGATGCCTATGTCTGGGCTCTCATCAAGCTCAAGGCGCCCAAACTCAAGATCATCGTCGGCCAAATTGGTTGGCCCAGCGACGGCTACGCCCGCGGTAATGCCTCCACCGTGGAGCGATTCTTCAAAGGCCTACTCCCATATGTGTCGAGCAACAAGGGGACCCCGCTCCGCCCTGGGGCCCCCATCGACACTTTTGTCCATTCACTTACTGACGAAAATAAAACGCCCAACAATTTCATGCGCCATTTCGGGATCTACCGCTCCAACGGGAAACCTAAATTCAAGATCGACCTGATGGGTTTAGGTCGGGATATTTACCCATCATCGGCCAAGGGGATCATGAGGATGCCAGAGAGGTGGTGCGTCTTCAATGGGAACCGGACAGACTACCCTATGGTGGAAAATCAACTCAAATACGCCTGCAAGAACAGTGATTGTAGTAGTGCATCACCGGGCAGTACTTGCGGCGACCTCAGTTTCAACCAGATGGTATCGTTTGCGTTCAACATGTATTTCCAGTTTCAATTTCAAGACGAGAGTGCTTGCCACTTTAACGGCCTAAGCTACATCACAGTCGATAATCCGTCAACGCCCAAGTGCATGTTCCCTATAGAAGTGGTCCGAGGCCAGCAAGAAAATTACTATTATCAACCAGTCCCCAAGGCCAAAGGAAACCATCAGAGCCCTAATTGTGTCGTCTCTCTGTTTTTGCTTTCACTATTGGGGGCATTGTTTTGGAACTGATATACATTACACATAGCATGGAAGTTTTGCATGTCTCGTCTGTTATTTCATCACATATGCAATGTGTAGAATGACATCATCATTATAAATGTATGTAATGTTTTTTGAAAAATATTCATAGCAATAAAAGGGAAAGTGAGAACCAATTTAATGCAGATTGTATGATAAGAAGGAACAGATATTTAATGAAAAGACAAGAGATGAAAATGGCCTTCTGTTTACCCAAACTCTTTGAAGATAGAACTGCAAAGATAAATCCTTAGGAGGTATCCCTGAAGAAAGGAGGAGGCAGAAGTCACCTTCATGTAAGTCGAGATGCCAGAACGAAAATGGCTTTCGCAAATGTGTGCCTGAATACAAGTAAGGTTCATATGTATGCACATAGTCACATAGATATACTGATCAAATGGAAGATCTGATTGTGTCTCCGACAATGCACAGGTATCAACAAGTACAACTAGCACCATGGAAAAGGAAATGTGCTTTAGAAATAAGTCTCAGCGGAATACTATCAAGAAATGTATGACATGTCATATGATGATAAAAAGATTAGGGGATACCATAATAAACATATAAAGCAAGATTGAAGAAAGGTTAAAAATACCATCAAATCCCTCGCCTTTTCTTGAAGAAAATCCATTGCTTCAGATAGTTGTGGTACGTGAATGCAGGAACGCGAGGCTTACGGAGCAGAGAATCCATCAACAACCCGTTTCAGAATAAACTTGAAAATGGAAGTACTTATATAATCCCTCACAAAGTTGAAACACAATCATTTTAGTTTCAGAATGGAAAAATTTGTACCTTTAAGATTCCAGCTTTGTGAGAAGCAATCTGATCTCCTGCAAGTCATTGTGAATACACATAAGGTGATGGCTATGTGTGAACAAACAGATGGACAATGAATATGAAATGAATAAGGCCGAAGCGAGCATTTCCATATGGTCCATGCCCAGCGGCCTTACACCACAGACAACAGGATTCTTGATCTGCAAAATTTATCACCAAAGGATATCAAAGTAACTAAACGCGAAACTAATTTACTACTATGTATACAAGAGTGAACAGTTAAGTTTTACGAAGTTGACTATGTCAGTATAAAAACCATTTAAAATAGAACACTTACAGCATTTGTTGAGTCCCTGACCCCCAAGGACAACTTCAATGATAGCAACATCTACCTACATGCACATGCACCTATTTAACAGTTAATTCAAAGATCTAACGTATGTATATATATGCTCCGAATACATTGGATACTATACAAGTCTTCAGATTTAAAATCTATAGGTATAGAGTAGTCGTGACTCGTGTGTGTATCTCATCTTTGTGTGTGTTTATGAAGGAGAAAGGGAGGGAGAAGAAAATTGAAATTGGATATTGATTTGGTACCTTATCACAAAATTATCCTTTTTTGAAGGCCAATACAGTAAGAAACTGGAAAAATGGAGGCGTAGGCAAGTAATCATATGTGATATTCTGCTGATAACAAAAATTTCTATAGTCTGGTCAGTCCAGAATTTCAAATTTATAAATGCCAACAAACAAACAACACATAAATATAGAATGTTATAGTAAATGAATTTGACATAAAGAGCCTTCCAAAAAAATTATATATCCACCCAAACACTTATAAGGTGAAGTCTATAGTTAGCTCCCGGCTCAAGGCCAGTGGCTTGGCAGGGGAAAATCACGACAACACGTAAATCTGCATCTTTTCAGAATTATATAGCTAGGGAGCTCTATTCAAGAGATCAAAATCAATGAATTCGAGAAAGAATACCTTCAGCTGGTTCCAACATTCCCAAAAGTAGTGGAGAAACTTTTCTTCAGATATATCCAGTCTATGAAGCCAGAAAGAAGAAGACAATGAGGAAACAGAAAAGTAGTGATTTCAAACAGATGCAAACTTATACAATTACAATATCATAAGTATCCTTCGTCATCCCTAGGTCTCTGACAAGCTTGTTAGGACAATTCATAAATGCTAGTTATACGTAGTAATTTCTAGATCCAAATATTAGAAAAAGATGACATATCATCCTTCACTTCAATTTCAATACATCAAAAGGAGTTGAAGGGCTTATGGAGAATTTGAAACCAAATCGAAAAATGAATAAAAAAAATGTACCAAGTGTTACCTTAACATACATTTCCTTCCTTTCTAATTTGCTATATCTATTACTGATTGTTCGCACATCTACCTCCACAGTTGTATCATATGTAGGATGTATGTGGTCTGCATTTTCTGCAATCACTGTGTTCATCTCCATCTGTTCCTGAGCCAGTGATGAAAGCTCCCTCACTCAACCTGCAATGTTCGAAGAAACAACTTAAAAAACTACTCAGCAACAAACAGACAAGTATGAGCAAGATATCCAATTCTATGCATAACAGTTTAGAGCAAGTAAGCATATAAGTATAACTTTGAGACTAATTTGTTGAGAATGGAACCTTTTACTACTTCCTAATATGAAGTTGCTTATGTCAATCTAGAGTGAATGGTGAGCTCTTTTTTCTGGAAGCTTGAATCGTCAATCAAACCCCGGTGTCAGAAAAAGATTCTTATACTTGAGCATAGACCTACCAAATCCTAAGATGAAGAAGCTTTAAGTTTGCTGTGATATGAGAATTAATTCGAAACTGAATGAAAAAAGGGACTTCTCAATGAATCATTCCAAGCAGTATTATTCAAATTTAGCCAACTGAGATAGTGATACTATGAGTTGAAGAAAATGACAATCCTCACCTATAACTCAAGATTACAAAGAAAACAACTTGTTACTATTTCATACTCCAGAGTGCCTCTTCATTTGAACAAATAAATCAATACAATTATAGGTGACTCTAATTAAATAAGCTAGAAAGATTGCACACAATAAAGGATTTTTATGTGCTATTTCAACATAAGTCATAGTATCATACACATCCATAAACATTCAGATCAGACCACCATTTATCTAGTCCAGGAGTGAAAATCCCCACATTGCAATTGTACGATTGTGAGCATTTTCCCTCTCCACGGATTCATGAATCATACTGCTCTGTTCCGCATAAAAGTTGCCAGATTCAAAAATAACATCTGAAAACTGGGAAAATTCGACACTTCAAGTAAAAAAGTTAATACTACATAAAAGCTTCACTTTCAGAAATACTACATCGCCATAGATAGAGAACACAAACAAAAGGAAGGCGAAGGTAACTTAAATTGAATGAACAATGATCATCATTAGAATTTCAATTATATTTTGTCTCGGTCTTATTTCATTTTTTTTCTTTATTCCTTTTTTATTTTTTATCTCTAAGAATTTGATCTGTTTATTTTTCAAAAACTTTTGTGACCTCTCCTCTAAAATATAAAAATAACTAAAATGTATTAATTTTTTAGAATAATCAAGTCCTTATCTATTCGGGTTCGAAGTTAGTAATTGTTTTCTCTCTGCTAAAATTTTGAATTTCACATGACTTTCTCGATTAAATATATTTTTCACAAAATGTAACCAAAGAAAAATTAATTTTATAAGGTACTATCTAACAAAATCTCAATTGTACGTGTTTGGATCAAAAAATTTGTATTTTTTTTATCATGTTCCTATATATATTTGCGAACAACAATACTCTCCTTGTCCTATTTCAATTTGTGATCAACTTTGTATTTTTTCGGTATCCCTTTTCAAGTGATTGATTTTTTTTTGTGGCAAAAAATTAACACGTTATACTCTATGTTACTTTATTTTCTTTTAATTTTTTCTACTTTATCTCTCATATTTTATTCACTCAATTTAATCATATAAATATTATTTTTTAAAAATCTTGATGACTTATGGCAGGATTGAATGAGAATAATCATATTAATGTTACAGAGACCTGAATATTTTGCGCTAAAAAAATTCCGTTTTGCATTATAAACAGATATGCTCAGTTATGTCATCATTAGTTGAAAAAAATATGATAAAACTGCTACTAAAACATGTTCAATTATTAATTGATACGCTCAATAATATTGTTAGTATAAACATGTTTTACATTGTAAACTAATATGCTCAATTATGTCATCTTTAGTACTCCCTCGTCTCACAAAAATACACACTTTTTCCCTTTTAGTCCGTTTCACAAAAATATGCACTTCCTAATTTTGGAACTCTTTTCTCTCTAATGAGGTGAAACTCATTCTCCACTAAGAGCACTCCCAATGGTTTGGGGATAAACTCCCTTATTTCTCCCTAACTCCTGCCACATCAGCGCCACATCAGCACCAAAATTTATCCCCAGTTTTTAGCCAACTTTTAGCCAACCTCTGCAATGGTTTCTCCCTTATTTCTCCCTAACTCAACATTTCATTTTTATATCATCACTAATTTAATTGTTTTATTTTTATATATAATAAAGCTAGCTTATTTAATTTATAAGATAAAACAAATAATAGTAATAAAGTTCGTTGTATTAAACACGGGTACACATTACAACGAAGAAAATTAAAAAAAAAAAAAAAAAAAAAAGTACACGAATGGAAAAAAAAAATCAAAAAAAAAATTCAAAGAAAAAAAAATTCAAGGGCGGCGGGCGCGGTTTCTATTTGCCCACAATTCTTCGATGATATCGTGTTGTAGTGCTTGATGGGCCGAAAAAAAAAAAAATCAAAAAAAAAAAAAAAATTGATCATCGCCGAAAAATCGCCGAACAGCTCCCCACAGTGGCCGGCGATAGCCCGGCGTTAAAACGCCGCTTGGCGTAAAATCGGTAGGAATTTCGCCGAAAAATCGCCGAACTCCTCCCAATGGCCGGCGATAAGTCGGCGATATCCGGCGAAAAATCGCCGGATTTTCGCCGTCGCCATTGGGAGTGCTCTAACAATACTTTATTTACTATTTCTCTCTACCTCTCTTTTATTTTACCAATTTTGCATTAAACTCGTGCCGAACCCAAAGTGCATATTCTCTGGGGATGAAAGGAATATATAAATATATATCAATTTCGAATATAAAACATATTAATTTTATATTCTCCTCTAACATTAATTCTGTGAGTTATTATGCATTTGGCAGCTTTTCGAAAATATATGAAACATGTTACCAAATATTATCATAAAATTTATTGGTTTAAACATATAGAATAATGACGTCATGAGATTATTAATAAGAGTACATTTAATTTTATACTACATTTATTTCTTTTTAAGCTATATGTTTTACACTACGACATTATAATTGATAGTTGAGCATATGTGTTTATGATGCAAAATATACCAGTAATTTTCAATGCAAATCATATCAGTTCTCTGTAATGCCATGGTCGCGCTCTGACTCTATTCGATTTGGAAAGGATCGTGTTGTTGTCGAGCGCATGTCCTGACCCGCAAAATAAGTGTTTAGTTCCAACTGCCATATGATTTTACCTAGGTTAGCACAATGGTAAGGTAGGTTGTTAGGCATTTCTTGGTCCAACCCTCTCAATGTTCGGATCTGTTTGGTGATTCCGCCATGCCTGAGTTTGTTTCTCTTTAGTGCACTAGTTATTCCCGGTGAGTGTTGCTAAATACTGATACTTTATCTCTCATATAAAATTAGAGATTCTTTCTATTTTGGTATGCCTCACAAAAATAGTATATTTATATTTTTGGTTACTTCTTTCTTTATAATAAGATGGGCCTCATTATCCACTAATATACACTAATATTTTTTTAATAATCTCTCTCATATTTAATCAATTATGCATTAAATTTATGACATCCCAAATGTTTCTATTTTTATGGGATGGATGAAGTATTTGAGAATTATAATCAAACTAGACAATTTTGAAAAGAACAAATTAAAGCAGCGTAAATGATTAACATGCAACTATTGTATTTACGTTTCAACAACAAACCCAAACTTATTAATTAATCTGTTAATTTAAGTTTCTCTATAAATCTAAAAACATAAATGGTAATTATTCTATAGGTTTACAAAATTCATATTAAATTGACATGTAGTTTTCCACCCACCTCTTAAAAGAGGGATCATAAGGGGGAGAGTTATCCACACTTATATAGAAAAGCTAAGATCATTACTAAGTCGATGTGGGACAAAAGTTAGAGGAGATAAAGAGATAAACTCCGTCATCGACTTGGGTCCTGCTCTGATACCATATTAGAAATGAGTCACTCATCTTTTAAAAGACCTCATAAGGGGAGGGTTATCCACACTTATATAGAGAAATTAGGCTCATCACCAAGTCGATGTGGGACAGAATTTAGAGAATTTTAACTTTACTCCTTATAATATCAAATTTTTGAATTGGTTATTATATTTGGAGACGTACGGCGAGATTTATAGATAGTCATTTGATAAATTGTGTATTGATAAAAGAGGTGGGGTCAGCTGCTATTGAAAAAAACGTAACTAATTAAATTGTTCACAGGGAGAGGAAAATTTCGACTCCATGGATATCGTATAGCTAGATCCATCGTCACGGTTAAATTAAAGTCTTTGCGCTTACCCCACATTAGGATAAAGTTTAGGGTTTAGAGTTTAGGGTTTAGGGTTCAGTTACATATCTTGACCAATAATATCCTAATATAGCTTGGGGTGCTTAAAAACAGTTCTCCGGTT
Organism: Salvia hispanica; assembly: GCF_023119035.1. Taxonomy (NCBI): domain Eukaryota; kingdom Viridiplantae; phylum Streptophyta; class Magnoliopsida; order Lamiales; family Lamiaceae; genus Salvia; species Salvia hispanica. Next base: position 13,178,004 of record NC_062966.1, read on the forward strand.
CTCGATTAACCGAATCGAAACCAGAACCGACCAGTTAATTAAGGAATTCGATAATACCGGTTCGAACATTTTAAATAAAATTAGTTCGATTCGGAACTGGAACCGACTGGTTCCTGACCGGAAACTGGATTATAATTCAATTATATTTTTTTATAATTTAATTTACTAATAAATCTAATATAATTATATTAATTTTGGATTAAAGTAAAATAATTTGAAACATTGAGTGATTTTTAGATTTAAACAGTGTTAGATTTGCGAGTTCTGTTTTCTGAAGTATTTAAAATTTTTAAACCGTGATACTTTGAATCTATAATTATTTCCTCAATCCATTTTTTATGAACTAACTACAATGAGTAGGAAATGATAAGTTTATTTTTAATTTCCAAAATAACTTATACAAATACAATATCATTTCATATAATAGAAATTTAACTTTATAACAAATTTATGTAACAATTTATTTAACATACGATTTTAATCTGTTTGAATAATTTATTAATTGTTCCATTATGAACCAAAAAATCACAACAAGGTCAATTAGTATTGGAAACCCATTGAATATTTGTTTAGCCAAAAAAAGGAAAAATGGAATTCAATTTTAAAATAAAATTACTATATTTTAGAACTCCTATTTTTTTTATATAAAAATATTGCTAGCATAAACTAGTCTGACTTACTACACTTGGCATCACTCTTATCCATATATGAATATTATTGTATTGTTGGTTTGTAAATTTTATGTATTTATTTGAATTTTAAGGTATTATTTGTTATATTTCTAGATGTTGGATTATTATTTTTTTAGTATTGATCTATTTAAAATTATATATAAATTTTTCGGATTAAAATTACATATCGGTTCTGAAACTGGAACCGACTGGTTCTTAACTGGCCAGTTCCAAACCGAAACCGATCTGTTTCGGTTCCGGTTTTGGTTCTAGGATTTATGAAAATTTAAAATCGGTTAATCAATCAACCGATCTGATTAGAATCGGAATCGGCCGAATAAGTAAGCTACTTGTGAGTTGCGACTTGTGATACATAAATTGTAAACCATATGCTCCAAGGGAAGAAATTAAGGATTTCCACTTTTTTCCATTTCAAGTCAAAAGTAATCTTGCCAATCATATGCCAGTTGTCGGCAAGGTTCATTCTTTGTACAAAAATGAACCCTCTAAAATGGAACCAATTTTCATACACTAGTGAAATACATACTACATCAAACTAATTATATGTAATATTGTTATTATACATATGTAGCTATGTTTTTTCTCATAATGTAATTATTCGAATTTCAAATTTTTCAATTTTATTCATTGATAATATGAATTGGAATTTGGATTTTAACATATTGGCTGATTTTCCCCCAAAATAAAATATATTCTGATTTAGTCATATTTAGCAAGTACTCGCACTACTAAATACACTTATTACAATGAACTGTCGGTAAAGGAATGGTCACTGTATATACATTCACAAAATATTTTAAATGTATAGTACTATACATGCATGGATCATAACTAGCTCGATTACTTATCAAATTGACATGCATGCATCATTTTTAGACATGATCATCCAATAATCAAGATAATTTAACAATACTTTTCGGCCGGCGTCATACCAGGTGAAAGCATTTGACCAGAAATTAATAGCGAAAATTGCATTTGCTGTCTAATTATAACATAATTGTCGGCCAATTTTCATTTGAAGTGACAGCACTAAGGTTTAACAATTTTAGTAATCACTCACTTTTTTGTTTACTACTGTATTTAATTTATCTTTTAAACTTTTGCACTTGTGGGACTTGTTACTCCACCTGTACCGCCGTCCTATAAAAATAAAGATACTTTTATATTTCATCCGTTTCATAAAATTATTTCATTTCTTTTTATAGAAAGTTCTTCCAAACTTATTATCTATATATACAATTTATTTATAACTTATACTACTATGACCCACCATTAAACACTAATAATAATATGAGTCTCATTATCTACTAACACTATTTTAACTATCATTCTCTTCATCCCTCTTACTTTACCAATTATACATTAATTCTTGTGTCGTCCTAAATGTCCTTATTTTTTTTGGGACCGGGGGAGTATATGTTTTTTTAGGATAGAAACCATCTCTTAAAGTACACTAAAACTTAAAAAGGGACGGACAATCAGCTTCAATGGTACTCTAAAACCAATCATATTTTTGTTTTTAAGTGAAAAATATTACCTCCGTCTCTTAAAAATATAAACTATTTCCATGTTAGTCTAAACTTTCTAAATTTTTCTAAACTTTATAAATTTTTCTAAGCTTTCTAAACTATTTCCATTTTAGTCCGTCCCTACAATCCACTAACACTACTTCAATTACTTTTTCTCTTTCTTTCTCTTACTTGACCCTTTTTTTCTCTTTATATCTCTTACTTTACCAATTGTGCATTAAAATTCGTGCCGTTTCAAATGTTTCTATTTTTCAAATACAAAGGTAGTACTATCTATTCTTTGGTTTACACTAAAAATAAAATCAAAAACTTTTTCAAATTTTAAGTGAAAAATGCATAATATAGAGAATATTCTTTTAAGTTTAAATTTAGTGTATATAGTTGGAGTAAAATTATATTTGACGTGAAATTTACACTAAAATGAGTTTGAGTGCAAATGGTCGAAGATACTACGATGGAAAGTGGATCAAAATGTTTAGCAACTAATTGTGACCAACTTTTCAATCGATGCCCGGCCTATCCTGAGTTTGAGTGCAAATGGTCGAAGATACTACGATGGAAAGTGGATCAAAATGTTTAGCAACTAATTGTGACCAACTTTTCAATCGATGCCCGGCCTATATATATTGTATACGCAGTTTGTGTATTGAATATTGTCATGTATACAGTACGGAGAATATTAATCCTTGTTACAAGTGGACTTCATATTCCACTAACTCATTCCTACTCACATTTTATTATAAAACTAATAATTTAAAAGTAGGATCCACATTCCATCAACTTTTTCAACTCACTTTTCATTAGATTTGTTAAAACTCGTGCCGGGTCAAAGTATCCCAAATTATTTGGGACGGAGAGAGTAACTTACCGATGACTAGTAGATGAAAGAAGAGTGTTTCCTATTCAAGATTCCTCAAAATTAGTAAAAATTTGCGAACAAAAATGGAATATAATTTGTGCATATCTCAAAGTAATTGTTGTTGTTTGGATGATTTGTCTGATTCAATTATTATCCAACTAAAGGAAGTACTACTATTATTAGATAAAAATTCATGATATATAATAAATTCTGAATAGTAGTAGCATAATTATAATCGGGCGTCGGTGGTAGACCCGCTACAATAATTCAACACAGACTTAAAATTCGCAGAAATGCGAGTGCGTATTGCTACCAATAATCCCAACAAGAAAATCTGACGCGTTTATGAAATCGCAGAAATTTATGAGATTTGATGCATCATAATATTTCTACTATTCCAACAGCCTTTTTCGGACAGCAACTGTTTATGGACTTCAAACTGCAACAGTTTTTTTTTTTTTTTTTTCCCCAAATCAAAACCTCATATTCATAAGTGATCGTAAGCAACCCCCATAATCCAAACTTAGACATAAACTAAATATTAGTACTACTAATTCTAAAATTAAGATCTAGGTGATCATTAAGAAACAAATTAAAAGAAGCTAGGAAGGGGGAGGAGCCTCGCATGCTAATTAACTAACCGATCATAAAGCTTCACCCGGCGGCGGAACAGCCGTGTGCGGCAGCGGGCGCTTGCGCTTCTTCTTCTCGTAGCTGACACCCCTTGCCTTGGACTGCATATCGCGGACCTCGCGCAGGTAGAGGCGGACGGCCCTGGCGCCGAAAGGGTTGGTTTCAGGCTTGCCGCCGTTTTCCTCGTAGGCGGCGCGGAGGCGGCCTACGAGGGCGTCGAGGCTGCCCCAGGCCTGGCGGAGCGGGCAGGGGCAGGGGGCGGGGGGGACCGGGTGGCCGAAGAAGGGGCAGATGGGGTTGTGCACCTTCGTCTTCCCGAACTGGTCAAGGTAGCGGAGGAACTCTAGCACGTGGGCCCCGCTGCACCGGCTCAGCGAGAGAGGCGGCCGGTGGTTCTTTAGGTACTGCCCGAAGGTGTTCCAGTCGCGCCGCTTCTGATTCTCGTAGCGGCTCAGCGTCGCCGCGGATGAGGACGAGTTTGGATTGCTGTTGTTGCTGCTGTCCGAGTTGGGGCATTCCACATCCATAGCTGCGATAATGAATTTTATATGTCAGAAAAGGGGAAGACAGAAATAGAAGAAATTATTTTTAATGTTGCTAAAAATGAAGGTAGTAGCTGCTAGTTAGGGTTTTGTATATTTGGAAAGGGAGAGATTTGGGCTTTGGAATTCTTTTGCAGCATGAAATTAAGGTGAATCTATGTATGATTGAAGGGTGTGATGAAAGTGGAAGTATAGATAATACTTAAAAAAACAAAGCGGAAAGACGATAGTGGAGTTTCTTGAATGACATATTAGGAAATTGCTATTTTAGTGAGTGAAGGTGTGTCTGTTGATGAAGAGAGAGAGCATTTGATTGGGTAAATACTAAATAGTGGAAACAATGAATTCTTGTATGACTGCTTTGCTTGGGGTAGGTTTTGTCGATAAAGATATTTGGGTATCCCAATAATAATATAGTGCTCCCTCCATCCCCTATTAGGAGTCACTCTTTGATCGGGCACGGGTTTTAAGAAATGTAAAGAAAAGTTGGTTGAAAATGTTGGTGGAATGTGGGACCCATTTTTTAATATTGGTTTTATAATAAAATGTGAGTGAATTGAGTTAGTGGAATGTGGGACCTACTTACTATTTATGGTAAAAATGAAGTGTGACTCTTAATTGGGGACGAACCGAAATGGAAAAGTGTGACTCTTAATGGGGGTTGGGGAGAGTAATAATATGAGAAATAGCTGACCTATTAATTTTCTTCATAAATTGGGGAGGACTTAAAAGTGAGAGTGAGTTGTGGAAAAGTGGGAGAGGATGCAGAGGAGAAGTGGAGATGGGAGAGGTAGTGATCAGATGCGTAAGGAGGCACTAGAGGTGGCAAATCGTGCGTGTTGTGTCGTTATTGTGTCGACACGATAACGACACGATACAATAACAACAAACACGAATACGACCCGTTAAGAAAACTCCAAACACGAACACGACCCGCTATCCTCAGACACGAACACGACACGAACCACTTCGGGTCAACACGACACGATAACAACACATATATGACACGACACAATAACGACACTATAATAATAATATTATAATATATAAATATTATTTCTAATATTAAATTTTAAATTTTAATTTTAAAATTTTAAAATTTTAAAATAAATAAAATAATAATAATATTGTAATATATTAATCTTATTTCTTAATGTGTAACACGAACACGACACGACACGACACGAACGCGACACGAAGTTTTCGTGTCCTTATCGTGTCGACACGATAAGGACACGAACCCAATAAGCTTTGACACATACCCATTAATTTCGTGTGGGTTCATGTCGTGTTATCGTGTCGTGCCAAAAATTGTCAGCCTTATAAGGAGCCCTTGTAATATGTAGCATATCATTTCACTTTTCTAAATTTTAAGGTTATTTATATTTCGAGCATTTACAATGCGAGAGGATGTGGGCTCAAAGGGGCGCGGCGCGCTGCTCCCACATTGTGGAGGTCGAGGATAGGCGTGGGGACGGTCTAAGGCTTCTGGAGGGGCGTCGTGACAAGTGTCGGGACAGGCACGGCAGCGCGCGACGCTCATGTGGCTAGCGAGGCTGCGCCGAAATGGGGTGGTGAGGGGTGGGTAGGATTTTTCAATATTTGTTTTTCCTTTTTTGTATTTTTAATTTTTAAGTATTTGTAATTTATAATGTTTTAATAAAGTGCGTTTGTTTTGTATTTGAATTTTAGAAGTAAAATACTAATTAATAATACTCCATAAGTTAAATATTGTGGCATGATCAGGATGGGCGTGGGAAGACGGCGTACATTATGGGCGCGTTTGGTTGCTGTGATAGTATTGTTTGTGATAGTATTGACATATCTGATATTCAATGATTGTGTGATGAGATTTATATCAAGGTTGATGTTTGGTTGGTCTGCTAGCATCCCCCTTGATAAGTTCCATGGTGTTTGTTTGGTAATGAATAAACTACCGATACAAATAAGCATGACAAATATGTCCTCATAAAAATAATGTTTTGGCACATTTGTCCTTATAAACCCTATTTCTTTTTGAGAACTCTCATTTAAAAAGCCCGCCTACATCTTCCGCCAAAATTCACACGGCTCATCGATAATCAACTCCTTCGACGGCTGCTGCTCTGTTCCCTTCCGATAATCGGGCTTCCGTGGTTTCGTGTTGATCTACACAGGTATGTTCCGAAAGCTGTTGTCGTGTATTTGAGGTAGAATGCTTCGTATGTGCGTTTTATTATGTCCGATATGTTTGTCATCTGTGCAAATTTTGAAGTGCCTCTTCATACTGCAATCGACAATAGTCGTGTTGTCGGATTTGTGCCTGTTTTGATATCGTATTTTACAGTAGCTCCGAAGTGTTTCGTATAACTTAGGGTGTTCTGGGTCGTTTTGATACCATCGCACATTTGTCAAATTCCCTGATAATGTATGGGGTGCATTGTTGTGTTCTCTGTGTTCTCGGAGATGGGCTTGACATGTGTTGAATTCAATTAATCATTATTGATTCACCAATCTGATGTGATGAAGTTTTTGTCTTAATTGCTGACTAATTTTTTGATGCAACATTAGTCTTCTACCAAAGAGCCTTACTCTTGTGAAAAATGGCCTCCGAACAGATGGGTGGTAGTGATGATGAAGGTCTCCCCATACCAGAGGGTAATATTACTTCACATCAGTGGCATATGCTTGTGTTGTTGTGCTGACTATGGGTTGCAGGTAGCAATGAGGTTGGCAAAGGCAAGTCCATCAAATCGGACAGGTCAAGGCGCGTCTGGTCGGTGCGGGAGGAGGAGATCCTCATGGCAACATTGAAGGATTTGACAGCGAATGGATGGAAGTCCGGTAATGGCTATCGAGCTGGGTATTTAACTCGTATCAAGGAGGCGATCAAGCGTGAATTCCCAAAGACTAATATCCAACCTCACCCCCACATCTATTCGAAGATAACTACTTGGAGGCGAAACTATGGCTCCCTCAAGATGATGCTTAATTATAGTGGGATTGGCTTTAATTCAGATGGTCAGTACAAGATAGAATGTGACGATGAGCAGTGGACACAATTCGTTAAGGTTGGTGCTAGTTTAGTGACCATAACAATGCATCTGTAATAAGTTGGAAATGTGGTGATTATATTGAATTGTTTGTCAAGAGCCAGTTCCTACATATGTATGTAATAGTTGTGTTGATTACTTTGTGCAGAAAGATAGTAACGCAAGGTACATGAGGAACAAGTCTTGGCCTCAATTTGAAGACTGGAAAGAGGTATTTGGTCAAGATCGTGCTGATGGTGTGAAATGTGTTGATCTAGGCGATTCAGTTCGAACAATCTACGGAAATAAATTCGACTTGCCCGATGATGCGGGTACATCCCATACTATCACACTCGAGGAGCTATTCCCTGATGAAGTATTTCCCCCTGGTATTCTCCCAGAGATGATAGACGAGAGTCAATCTGCTACTGAGGGAGATGGGGCTGTAGCTGGGGCTGGTGAGGTGGCTGGGGCTGGTTCGAACTCAGGCGCTGGGAGTGGATCCAACTCAGGAGCTGGGGTTGGGGCAGGTTCTGGGTCAGGGGCTGGTACTGCCGCTGGCTCGGGGTCACGGCCTGCTGGTTCGGGAGCAGGGGCACGTGCTGCTACTGTGGCAGCTCCGAAGGTGTCGAAGAAAGTTGTTAGAAAAAGGAAGATGGATGACAAGCTTGACGGAGTCCTTGCACTAATGAGCCAAATTCACACCGACACAAATGACCGATTGAAAGAAATTTCATCTAGGATTGGTTATGACTTCGACCTTAGTACTAAGCGGACTGAAGTGTTTGAGCAACTCAAAGGCATCCCGGGCCTAACTTTGAAACAACAATTCTACATATCAAAGAAACTAGTGAAGGAGCCGGAGCTTATGGATCTGTTTCGGGGCTTGCCAGAGATTGCTCGAGGTGCCTTTGTCTTTGACCTACTGGAAATTGATCAGATGCTTTAGTCGAAGAAAGCATGAAGGTAACGTTCTCTGGGTACTTTATTTTGGATAACTAGATGGGAGCTTTTTTGTCAATGATACTTTTGAAGAGTTGTCTAAGCATTTACACATGGTGTTGGTATATGTTTGGTCACAACTCTCTTCTTTTGTATAATCTTTTGTATCTACTAAAACCATTCGAACCTTCTGTATTAGGGTGAATGTGTGCGATATTCTGTAAACTCCCAAACTTCTGGAACCCTTCATTTATTAACTCTATCTATTATCAGTGGGTATATTTTGATTATTTGTTTGATTATTTGTTTTGAAGCATTTGGTCATATGACTCCTATTCATAAGTACCATATCACAATCACTAGCAAGTAGCAACAATCTATTCTCAATTAATATACATATAATTTTCCTCTAACTTATCTTTAATTATTATTGACATGCAATGGATAAAAATACATATGTGTTGATTAATAAGATACACTCATGCTTTGCATGTATGAATTAAAAAAAATGCTTATAAATTTTGGTGTACTTGTGGAATTAAACACATATTTCAAAATATTATATGATTTCATAACGTGGCATCTTCAACACTATTTGATATTGAATTAATTACTTTTGCACACAATTATGTAGTTGTTTTTAATATGATCTGATTATTGCATTTTGATAACATCTTTTAGTTTACTTTATTTGACCAATAAATATGGCAATAAAATATACTCATTATACTTTTTTATTGATACGTGCAACACCGTCTATCACCAATTAAATATAGCCAAAAAAATGTATAAAACGTGTAGAAATAAATTAATTTGATTGATTTTTAGATAATACTTTTTTATATTACATATACGCCAAATTGGCTAATGCAACAAAATTGATTTGTTGAATTTTTAAATAATAATGTTTTATGATTGTACAACAAATTAGCAATTAAATGTTAATATTCCTAGTACAAATAAATTGATTTTATTGCCAATATGATATTAAATTTGTGTATAACGTGCACAAGGTAACTAGCACATATAAATCTGCTTTTACTTCCCGATAATTTTGCAAATTTTTAACCTCATAAAGACTAACTAATAGGGTTTAGGGATGAGATTTTATTCTATTTCCACTGAAATATCCAAACAATTATATTTTGTATGGACTCCTGTATTGGTATATGCTATAAAAACTTGTTTATTTATGAAGCAAGATCAAGCATACATTTGGCCGTATTTATAAAAGGAGAACTAATTGTCCTCATAAAATGAAAATGAGCTTAACGCAAATGATTGCATATCCATGGCCTCTTATGAAATTGAGAAGGAAAAATAATTGTTAGAAAAAGCAAGTTGCATTACAGTTCGCAAACATTATGTTTAAACACACAGCAAAACACAAACCCTATGAATATCCAAGAAATAAAATGCAAGAATTAATCGAAGACATCTGCACATCCTCGTTTACATGTTCTGTCTCTCCTCCCACATTGCTCTCGCCAAATCGTACCTTTTCCTATTCCACGCAGCTGACGGTTCCACACTGTTGATATGATCAACAGCAGCTTGCTCTTGATCCGTTTCATCTCCATCGTCGTCGTGGGTACCCAACTCCTCCTCGATCGGATCAACCTCCATCTGATCGCGAATGAAATTGTGAAGTAAGAAACAGGCTATAATCAAGCCTGTTTGCACCTCAATTGGATAGAAACTGGCTGAACGGAGTATACCCCATCGCATCTTCAACACCGCGAATGATCGCTCGATCACATTTCTAGCCTTGCTGTGTCTCAAGTTAAACAGCTCCTCGGGCGTTTGAGGTGCTTGGGTACCTCAAACGATACCGGACTCCTTTAAAAGGGGTCACAAAGCCTTCGGCATTCGGGTATGCATTATTATCACAAAGATAGTAACATCCTGTATCCGTGGATAGAAAAAGTGTACAATGAGCTTTCAAACAGTTAACTACATCGGCTAATCCTATATGCACCAGCACAAACAAAAATTGTAAAGCTACTAAAAAATGAATCGAATGTTCTTACAAAATCAAAAGGTTTCACAAAAACAATAGCCGACCCTTTTCTATCGATTGAGGCTAAAAATTGATGGAGTGAAGGGGTATAATGGTGACTTGGCCGAATTTGCACAAGCCGGCTTCACGAGATTGAGGTTTATCGGGGGGGAAGACCTGGTTAGGAATATACGGCGAAATGTAGTAGCTATCATAAATGTTTCCGGGTCATGATTTGTTTACCGGGTCTACTACATAGTATATCGGTACAACCAAATACCTGATATATGTCCGATAGGCGGCCCTATCAAGGCCTATCAGTACAACTAAACGCGCCCTATAGGAGTTGTGGTTTGAACTAGAAATGGAAGACAATGATAACGTAGTAAGAATCACGACCTGGGATAAGGGCTAGGGTGGTAAATGCCCTTTAATTATGCCCGATCCTTTTACATTATTCATGAATTGCACGTAAATGCAAATTTGGTAGTATAACATTACATGACTTTAGATTTATCAAGATTTTATTATGGCGAATTTTATTTAATCCATTACATCTGACATGGATATTTGAATTGACATGTCATTAACATGGAAATGACATGTCCGAAAATGGACTAGGTGACAATTTTATGAGTCAAGCGTCTATGTTTTTGCCTCTCTCGAGGGAGAAAGGGCGTTGTCGGAATTGCATTGTTTCCTGAATTAAATCATCATCAATTCATTGAACAAAAACAAAAATACAAAATCATATCATGAACTCCTCTCAAGCATTCTACCACACACCGCTATTTTTTTGCAAATTCATATCTACTTCCTCAAATCTCGCGCACGTAGGCAATTTACAGCCTTCCCTTCACGCCATCTCAAATTTTGAGGATTTTAATTTAGTGAAAAATTCAAAAGTTAGGGAATTGTCATATCAAATTTTGAATTTATGTGTGTATCATGAATAGTGTGATTTTTTTTTTTAATTTAAAGATCAATAGTTGTACATTTTAGACAGAGTGTATGCAGGGTCACTTTCGGAAGTCTTTTTCTTCTTATGATAATTACACATTGTTATGAAAATAATTAAAGTAAGATAGTGCATATATTTGACATCTAGTAAATGAGCTAGCATAGCAATTCGTCAACCTTGACTTAATCGGTGGGTCAGGTCACAATTTAATTACTCTGTATTCCCTCTGTTCCAAGGATGACCCCTTCCTCGGATGATACAGGATTTTATATAAATTTATTTTATGTGTTAAATAAGAAGAGTAAAGTAAGAGATATGGAATTAAATATAGATAAAAGGTGATTTCAGTTTTAGTAAGAAGTCCTCTTAATTGAGACAATCTAAAAATAAAAGTGGTCATCTTCAATTAGACGGAGTGGAGTACTCCCTCCGTCCAGGATAATTCAGGTCACTTTGACCGGGCACGTGTTTTAAGAATTGTAATGAAAAGTGGGTTGAAAAAGTTAGTAGAATGTGGGTCCTACCTTTATATATTAAGTTTTATAATAAAATGTGAGTAGGAATGAGTTAGTGGAATATGGGGTTCACTACCAAAAATAGTACTCCCTCCGTCCCGGAGTATTAGACTCACTTCTTTTGGGCACATGATTTAAGGAATTGATATTTAAATAGTTAAAGTGGAGAGAGTAAAGTATGAGAGAGGGAAAAAGTAGGGAGAGAAGAGAGAGAAAAGTAGGTGGAAAATAAAATAAGATAGATGTTTTTTGCTAAAAAAAGAAATGAGTCTAATATTTTGGGACATCCCAAAAAAGAAAGTTGGTTAGGACGGAGGGAGTAAAAGTGAAATGGGATAAATTATATAGGACGGACCAAAATGGAAAACTGAGACAAATTATCTGGGATAGAGGGAGTATTATTTTTAGAACATGTTGTATCACTATAAAGTGGATGAAAATGCAACAAAATTAGAGAACAATTTTTTATTTTATTTTATAATCATCTTCCTGTGCTCATGTCCCTCCCAAAACCACATGCCATGAACAAGTTGTCATTAGATTTTGCATCAATCTTGTTAGATCATTTCCAATCATTTATATCAAACTCAAATTTAAACTCATTTTTAAATATTCACGCCAATTAAATTTTAACACAATTTTAAAGTATAAATATATATATTCACATATTTTTATAGTAGCTCCATATTTGGTGTTTTTCCTTAGGAAAACGCAAAAATGTGTTTGATTTTGCAATATGATTGAAAAGGTCCTAATTAATGGAGTAACTATATATACTACTAATACATAATTTTACCGATTTTGCCATTATGTGACTTCTAAAGGCAGATATTCTTAGTAATTTTTTTGGGGGAGTATACAGCTTATTACGATGAATATGATATTTATTTTTAATGGAAATAAGCCTTGATCCTATCATAATTGGGATCGTGGTGAAATTGACTTAAATCACATTCTTACTAATACTAACTATGTTTGGCTCAAAAAATTGGCTTCATAGGATGCTCATATTTTTAGGCTTTATAACTCAACGTCTTTACATTATTACGTATAGTGCAATAAATACTAGAATTAATTGCTGGTAATAATTAATTCGAAGTTTACATTTAACTTGTACCTTTCATCTAAGCTTTAAAACGTTGTAATAATCACCTTTCCATTTTGCAATTACCGGATGTCATTTTTTTTTTCACCAGTAGAACCACATCATTTTAGGAGGAAGATACCCCGCTTGCCTTTATGGATGAAGAAATGGAGTACTCCCTCCATTCTTTAAATTTTGTCATGCTTTGACCGGATACAGATTTTAAAAAATATAACAGAAAGTGAGTTGAAAAAGTTAGTGGAATGTAAGTCTTATTTTACATATTAATTTGTTTTAAAATAAAATGTGAGTGATAATGAATTAGTGGAATATGAGATCAACTGTTAAAATGGTAAAAAGTGAAATATGATAAATTTTGTGGACCGATATAAATGAGAAAATGCCACAACTTTCAGGACAGAGAGAGTATAAAATTTATGTAACCGCTAAATATCATTTTCATTGGAGCCAATAGGCGATAGGTATATTGATTGCACACCATTGGGTACTCTACCCTTAGATCCATCCATATCTAGACCAATATGTAACTTTCGAACATTAACTTTACCTATGAATACACATTATGAATATGGATATATAGTCATAATCACACATGTGGTAATCCATGCAATTGTATATACTATATGAAACTTCAAATCAAATGCGATATATGCATATGTCATCTTCCAATGAAATCAATAAGATCTTTCTCTCTAGTCATGGATTGTCATAATCATGCGTGATGTTTTAAGGCCAACCGCATATCTATCTCTAATCCGTCTCTTAACCGTCTCATCTCTTCACTATTCATAGGCCCCACTTTACTTTTCAGCTCATCTCTTAACTAAGAGATAACACCTGCATTCCTCCATCTCTTAACCATCTCATCCCTTAACTATTCATTCAATTTCATTTTTTATTTATATTTCCAACAAATTCAATTAATAAAAACACACTTCATTAAATACAATAAAATTACAATTTAAATACCTAAAAAAATAAAAAAGACATAATTTAAAAAACTAAAAATTATAAATTGCACACTTAAACTCATATAAAAAAAATGGAGGCAAAGAAGCAGAAGAAGGAGTTCTCTAGTGACTATTATCTAACGGTTGCCAAATTTTGCTCAAATGTGCTCCATTAGATCCTCCTGGAGTTGGGCGTGGGCGGTAGAATCACGTGTCCTTGCCCGAATAGACAACCGCTCTTGCAAAGACGGATGCACTCCCGTTCGAGGCGGACTACTTGCGGTTGAACTTCCCGGGGTTTCAGGGTCGAACCAATTTCCCGCCTCAGGTCCTTCGTCGGCGACAATCATGTTGTGCAAGATTATGCATGTATACATGATGTCGACCATATTCTCCATAAACCACTGTCGAGCCGGGGCTTTGATAATGTTGAATCGAGCTTGGAGAACCCCGAACGCTCTCTCCACATCCTTGCGAGCAGCCTCTTGCTTCTGCGCAAAAAGAGACTGCTTTTCGTTCGCAGGCCTGTTGAACGTCTTCACGAAGGTTGGCCACTTCGGATAGATGCCGTCGGTAAGATAGTACCCCATTTTATACTGGCGATTGTTAGCGATGAAGTTGATGGCCGACGCTTTACCATTCAGAACTTCAACGAAGAGGTCGGAATTGTTGAGCATGTTGACATCGTTGTTCGAGCCGGGGACCCCGAAATACGCATGCCAAATTGATAAGGCTAATTTCATGCATCGGTTATATGGTGAAAAGCGTTACAATTTGCTGGGTCTAACACGTTTCCTAAGCCAGGTGTGTGATAAAATCGCTAGATCGAGGGAATGCTGAAGGGAGCAGTCTAGCGAAAGAATGAAGTGAAGTGAGCAGAATTCAAAGGAAAAGAAGGCGTGACGGAGGGATTCAGTAGCTGAGGGCAACAATGTCTATCTATACCTCGCTGGGCCCCACTCCAACGCCTATAAATAGAAGAGCATGCAGCGCACAAATCATCACTTTTTTATCACTCTTTTTTGCTCTCTTTTAGCTCACACACATAACACACACTTGGGAATGGGAGATCTGGGGTAGTTTGGGTCACGAAGGGGTTCATTTCTTTAGAAAGTTTCAGTTGCAACACCGTCCGCGTGTGGGCGAAGATACAATCTCTTTAAATTTCAGTTGTTTTTGCACTTTTGCGGTTGAACTTCACTTTTGGGAGTCGACTTGGCTGTTGATGTTACTTGTTATCCTTTCGCTTCTGTTGGTTTGCGTTTAATTGTGATATTTCAAGTTGATTTACGTAGATCTTACTGCTGAGAGTTTATTTTGACTAGTTATATGCCGATCTCTGTTTTATTTTGATGCTGTGGTACTCGATCTGGGAATTTGGTGATAGATCTGTGGTTTGTTGACTGATTGGAGGTTGTTGTTGAAATCTGAAGTGATGAAGTGTTTCTGTTGGTTGGAGTTTGTTTCGGACGCTTGGATCCGGAGTGGATTTAGCGTCTAAGGTTGGATTCACAGTGAGGAGATTAAGTTGCGCATGAATTTGAGTTTTCAGTTTGCTTTATGTTTTACTTCGTCTAGCATCCTTAGATCTGTTGAGTTCTTGTTGTTTTGCATCTAATTGGTTTAGATTTAGTCTGCTCTGCTCTAATTTCGTTCATGTTGATTTTCTTATGAGTTTTTACGCAATTTGGTTGAAGAAGATGATGTCGCTGTTAGTTAGTACCCGAGTTAGTTATTCTGCCAGCTTTTCGTCCGTACTCTACTTTTTCAGTCATGGTCTCCACAGTCAGTTTGTTTCCCCAGTCTAGGTAATTAGAGTAGTTTTTTTTTTCTTTTTAGATCTAGTGATTGTGCGGTTAATTTTCCTTGCATAGTTTTCTTTGTTGCTTCGCCTAGGTCTAGTTGTTAGCGCAGCCGTTTTAAAAATCTCAAGTCAAGTTTATTTTTGTCCTCAACCCAAGAAAAATGCGTGGCAGCAGCCAACACCAAAAACAAGTCCAAATCCTTGAACATGATTATGACGCATCCTTCTCTGTGGGGATCGATCCCTACTTCCCTATACTAGGTTTAGTAAAGTGGTTGAGGGTTTATGAAAGAGTGCTCTGTGTGTCCGACGACCAGGATTTCCTACGACCAACGAGTTCCTAGACCGCGTGATCTATATCAAATGGCAAACTAAGTGAACTATATACTATACACCCACGTCCATTTTTATATTGTTTAATTTGTTCCTGTTTTATCTATGAAATGGCTCTTTAGCTAATTATACGTGAATTAGTGTATTATTTTTATACTCATATTGGAAGGGTGCCAATGTTAATCTTGATCAGCTAGTAATCTTTTTCATGTTTAAAAAAAAAACATATATCTATACCATAAACTCATAATAATTCGGATATTTTTCTGCTATAGGGTCATGATTCGACAAACCGTTTCGTAATATCTGCACCTAACTTTGATGAAATGCATGGTACTGGTACATATTGATATCAGCTAAATTTGGACAAAAGATTTGGGAAAGCAGTAATTGCATATGTTTTAGAATTGATATTATGAAAGCTGCAATTTCATATAAGTTGTGCTATTTAATCAACCATTTATTATATGCCAAACAACCTAATCTGTCTACCTACCTCCGAACTAGTGTCACCTATATAAAAATACTATTTCGACCAACATAATTAGTTTTGCAGAATAAGAAAATGCATCAATTTTATTTGCAAAATATAATTCATATGCATTTGTTCCTATTCCGGAAGGAATATAGTTTTCATATCATTTTAGTAAACAAGAAGTTTAAATCTGATTCAAGTGAACTATAATTTTGGAGTTTGGGCATTCAAAAAAGAGAATAAATGAGTAATTTGATGAGAGGGAATGATATTTATCTAAAGACCTTAATACCTTTTTTGGAGGGAAAATGGAACTGAGGTGTCTTCTATCTAAAACATTTTTTTAAGGCAAAATAATTGGACAAATAATAGCCAAATAAAATGCTAACTTCTTGAAAAAGTTTTAAAACACATTTAAATAGTGCACTACCATTATTTTTTTTATAATTAAGTTATAAAATTTATATATTAATTAGCCTTATATTTGAGTTAAATTGGAATTGTGCTAGAGAGTTTAGTTTGCCTTCCATTTATTTAGGTTAAAATTGAAATTTAATCATTTATAGCAATACTTTTCTCCGAATTAATTCACAAGCTAAACGACAACACATATATGTAATGCTTACAATTTTCATCCTATATTTACTCAATTAAAGTTTTTAATTCTTATATTTTAATTCTCCCCTAATTAAACAATCTACTAAGTTTATAGATTAAACTAAGGAATAAGATGAAATTATATATATTTGAAATTAAATCTAACTTATAAAGTTTGTATAACTTCTTGATCATCTCAGGGTATGCACGGGCGGGAAAGATGAAACTTGCTCTTTATTTTTTTTCCAGAAAATGCCTTAGAAGAATCAAGTTTCTTGGAATACTATGATAGCTGGATATGAAAAGAATGGAGGCATCAAACAAGCAGTAGAACTGTTTCTTTGTATGCAGGCGGAAGGAGAGAAACCAGACATACATACTTTGTCTTCCCTTCTTAGCATTTGTGCTGAATGTGCAGCCCAGTTTACAGGTATGCAAGTTCATCAGTTGGTGACAAAGATAGTTATACCAGATAACCCTTTATATAACTCTCTCATTACCATGTATGCGAAATGTGGGGCTATATCCGAAGCCAGGACAGTATTCGATGAGATGAAATCTCAAAAGAATGTTTCTCTTGGAATGCTATGATTGGAGGGTATGCATCACATGGGTCAAGGGAGGCATTGGAACTTTTTGAATCAGTGAAGTGCTTTAAAGTGTAACCAACATATATCACATTCATTTCAGTTTTGAGTGTGTGTGCACACGGTGGTCTAGTGGAAGAAGGCAAGTCGTATTTCAAATCCATGTTTGAAGATTTTGGAATTAAACCAAGAGTAAAACATTTTTCGTCTCTTGTGGATGTGGTTAGTAGGCACGGGAAGCTTGAGGAGGCAATGGATATCATTAATAGCATGCTAGTTGAACCGAACAAGGCTGTCTGGGGGCACTTATGGGTGCTTGCAGAATGCACAACAATGTGGAGCTGGCAAGAATCGCAGCTCAAGCATTGATGAAGCAGGAGCCAGAGAGCTCTAGCCCTTATGTCTTGTTGTACAATATGTTTGCTGACACTGAAAGATGGAATGAAACAGATGAAATCAGGATGGTTATGGAAAAGAACAACTTTAAAAAGTCACGTGGTTATAGCAGGATAGATTCTAGTTAATCGCCATAGTTGTGCTCCGTTTGGACACTATCATGGAAGCATAGGGATTACCATGCATGTATTTTATTTACCTTTCACCTGTAGTTCCACCATGTGTATGTAACTGAATATGTTTTAGTAGCCATCACCTGTACAACCCTCATTGTTGTGATTTACCTTTGGGAGTGAGATATCATACCACTTGATAATGCATATAACACTTCAAAGTAAGTTCCACGGAGCGAAGCACTCTCTCTCTCTCTCTCTCACACACACACAACACACACATAGAGATATACTAGATCGGAGACATTCTTCAAAGAGGTGTTGAAGATTACCATTAGTTTGAGGATAGTTTTGGTTGTCTTTCATGTTTATTCTTAGAGATTTTTTTCCAAAGTTGAGTAGATGTAGGATTCTTTTCCAGAGCCATCAAACAATACGAAATCGAGGAGTACCCGCTTCATATCAAAAAAGGGGACATGACTTTGTAGTGGAAGTCGAGAATGCAGGAAAGCTTCCAGGTGAGCTCTTAGCGGAAGAGGACGGCAGAGAAGGAGGTAGGAGACGTCAAGGACATCGAGCATGTGCGGGGTGCCCACCGCCTCCGGTTGGGGGAGGCTATTCCCGACTTGTCCATTGTTGATGCTTAATGAAATTTAAGAACATTCATTATACATTTCGACTGTAAAAATCCTTTTGGGATCAGAAGCTTTCGACTGTAAAAATTATTCATTGTTAACGGTAAAAATCCTAATACACCATTATAAAATGGACAAGTGGATCATATTTATAGAAAATAAAATTTTATTTTCAGTATGTACTTTCTCTCTTCTCCACTTTCTTTTTCCTTCTGTCTCTCTGTTATTTTTAATCTAAATAATTATGTTAACCTTTTTTGACAAAAAAATTTAATAATATCAGTTAGTAGTATAACATATTCGCATATAAATTTTATGCATGTACTTTGAATGTTTTAAAATATAAATTTAATAATATTAGGATGTACTACTTTGAATGTTTTAAAATATAAATTTAATTATATTAGGATGTACTCTATCATATATTTTAAAATATTAAAATATAAACGATAAATTACTTCCAAAATCATGAACTTTTATAATAGTTTGGTTTTCCCGTGAATTTTAAAAGTTGCGTAAAAAATCATGAACTTTGCTCTCGTGTGCCGATTTTCTGAGTCGGGTATTCCGGCTAAGTAGAGTTTTGACGTGTGTAAGTATCTGACGTGGATGATGTTGTGGACGCTGATATGTGCAATGACTTGGATTTAAATTTTTTGTATTTTTTAAATATTCTAACAACTTAGATGACAGCAATGCCTAAACAGACTCCAGTTTCAAGAAACCCCCAAAATTAAATTTTCTAGAACGACACTTTTCTATGCAATTGAACAAAAATCTGAGAAATCAAGCTGCCTAAAGGCCTTCTTAATCTCAGATTCAGACGAACCAGGGTGAATTCGCAGTGCCTGGTACGGATCAGCCACGGTAGAAGACACACACGAAACCCTAAATCCCTTACTATCGCCATTTTTATTCCTCAAACTTCTTCGTGATGAGATATCCTTGAATTGAGCCCAGGAAGACCCACAACCCACAGCAGCAGCCATTCTTTCAAATTAAATTAAAGAAATTCCAAGCAATTTTATGCCGACGAGTTCTATAAATTTCTATTGGGGTGGTCGAAAGTAGAGAAAATGCAGATGGAAAGCGAAAACTCAGAAATGAATTATTGGATTGGAATTTTAGGTGACATTCAGAGGTGATATGCAGCGAAATTTTAATTTTTGTTTTGTGCAGCGATATTATTTTCCTCCAGAAGCTAAATTGCACTCCCTCCGTCCCACCTAATTTGGGACACTTTGACCCGACACGAGTTTTAAGAAATGAATGGAAAATAAGTTGAAAAAGTTGGTGGGACGTGGGTCCTACTTTTAAAGTACTTAGTTTTATAATAAAATATGAGTAGGAATGAGTTAGTGGAATATGAGGTTCACTACCAAAAATGGTAAAAGTGAAGTATGTCAAATTATATGGGACGACCCAAAATGGAATACTGGGTCAAATTATGTGGGACAGAGGGAGTATGTGATATGCAGCGAAATTTTAAATATTTATTTTCGCCACAGACTAAATGACGTAATTTTGTGTTCCGACTGCCTAGTCACGCTTCCGACTGCCACATAGGATAAGTTTATACCGGAAAACTACCGGGTCGGGTCGTTTGAGAAATTTGCACAACCCGGTAAAGTTCATGATTTTTTATGCAACTTTTAAAGTTCACGAGAAAAACCAAACTATTGTGAAAGTTCATGATTTTAGAAGCAATTTACCCAAATATATATACTTCGTACATAAGTTTTTATATTGATTGTTTTGAATATAAAATGGCCAAATTAAATTATTTATATTTTTATTTCTTTTTTATTTTATTAAAATAATTTCATTTTTAATTTCACTTAATCTACTAGACTCATACTAATAATCGGAGTAAATTTAAGTACTCCACTTCGTAAATTTTAAATTTGCATACCTTTTAACTCACTATTAAGTTGGTCAATACATAGATTGTCAAATTTTAACAAGTTGTTATATTGACTAAATGATCTACTATAATTTAGGAAAGATATCACAAATTCATAATTAATGTGCAGAATCATTTTTTTGATGCACACTTATACGACCAATTTTGGAACATATATTTTTTTCAATATCATAGTACTACGGTGTATAATAACAATGAATCCAGAATTATCACTGATACTAAGATATCTCAAAATTCGAATCCTTTAAAGTATAACAAAACAAGAGGATTGCACATGCATGGGTTAAAAATCTATTTAGAATTTTAGACTAATGCCAAAAGTAAACATCTCTTTAAAATTGTTGAAATAATTAAATTTCAAATAGTTCAACTTGATGAAACAATTCAATTTCAATCATTTCAAATTGATGAAATAATTAAATTTCAAATATTAAATCAGAGCATTTGATTTTTCAAAAAATATGTAGGCAATAAAAATGTGGATTTGTCGCCGAATAGTGAGTCACAGCATATCTCCATTTTTCTTTTCGCGCTTCTTCCACTTCGCGCATGGGGGGAATCAATCACTCTCTCACTAAGGCAGTTTCATCTCTCTAAATCCCACCTCCGTCGTCATCGGAAATACTCACCTTCCGCAATTCTCCCCTATAAAAGCCCTAATTCTTACTCCCAACTAAACCCCCAAACTTTCCAATTCTAGGGCTTCCATTTCACCGGAATTTTCAACGATGCCTTCTGTGAAAGTCACCGGCAAAATAATCCGCCTGGAGCTTGAGAACTTCAAATCCTATAAAGGCCACCAAGTCATCGGTCCGTTCTACGACTTCACGGCTATAATCGGGCCTAATGGCTCCGGGAAGTCGAATCTAATGGACGCCATAAGCTTCGTCCTGGGCGTCCGTACAGGGCAGCTCCGTGGGGCTCAGCTGCGGGACCTTATTTATGCGTTCGATGACCGCGAGAAACAGCAGAAGGGGCGTAGGGCGTTCGTCATGCTCGTTTACCAGCGTGCGGATGGGTCGGAGATCAAGTTCACTCGGTCAATCACGCCTGCTGGTAGTAGCGAGTACAGGATTAATGACAGTATGGTGAACTGGGACGACTACAATGCGGAGTTGAAAAATCTTGGTATCCTTGTTAAAGCTCGGAATTTCCTTGTTTTTCAGGTGATCACTTGTTCTGTATAAACAATCTATGGTTAAGTTTTGCTAGTGTTGTTCAGTTGCAGAGTTTATTAGTAGCTAACTGTAGTTGTGAGAGGGAATTCCGGAGATCGAAACTTAGGAATGCTTAGTAGTTACTATGGGGTAAGAAAAGGCTTGAAGAAACGAGTTGGAGTGAATTGCACAATAATGAGTTGGAGTATGAAGAGAGTTGATATCTAAGGATGGTGGAATAGTTAAGATGAGTGTGCTACTTTAAGCGTTTGTTGTAAAAACTTTAGAAATTTATAACTGAAAAATGATGAATGGAGAAATAGTGGGTGAAAATAACTAAGAGAAGATTCTCGTTCTTCTTCAAATCCTCGAACCACTTTTCTTTCACCCATGCCTTCTTGTAAATTGAAGTTACATGCATGACTATGTCAACTTTTTTTTTTTTTTGGATAGAGCTGTTTACTTTGTTCTTTGTTTTTTTTTTGTACAAATTTCCTTCAATAGTACAGCAAGGCTGTATACATATATCTCTAGAATCTTTTCATGCGAGATTATAGAAATTTATTTGCACAGTCCTAACTAATGGAAGTTGGTGAAGAAATTCTAAAATATTCCTAAAGTGAGACAAAGACTGAAAATTCTGCAAAATGATTTTAGTCACGGATCAGGTTATGTTCGTCTACAATATTGTCAAATGTTTTTATGACTCAGGGAGATGTGGAATCTATTGCTTCGAAGAACCCCAAGGAGCTAACAGCCTTACTAGAACAAATATCTGGCTCTGAAGAATACAAAAGATCGTATGAAGAACTAGAAGTGCAAAAGGCTGAAGCTGATGAAAAGGCTGTCCTTGCTCATCAGAAGAAGAAAACCATTTCAGCCGAGAAAAAGCAGAAGAAGCTGCAGAAGGAGGAGGCTGAAAGGCATCTCAAATTGCAAGAGCAACTGGTTAATATTCTTTTAACATTTTGAATTTTGTATTTTTACCGTGTGTCTCATAATTTGTAATATATGGCATACTAATGCTTAATTGTATTTTCAAGCTTTGTCATGATCTATGCAATAGTGAAGCTTGAAATATATTAGTATTAACTATTGATATAACTTTCATTATAGACTTTCTTTATGCGATACCGGGTTCTTGTTCTTATCGGACTTCAACTTTGTTGACCTAAAAAATTCTTATTACAGTAATAAACAGTTCTTTTTTTCTTTACTCTGTGAATTTTCTCTGATTTCCGAAACTTGCATGCAGAAATCTTTGAAGCAGGATAATTACCTTTGGAAACTATTCAACATAGAGAATGACATTGAAAAAGCTAATGAGGACCTTTCTGTTGAAGAGGATAGCCTGAAAGAAATTGTGCGTGAATTGGAAACTTATGAAGATGAATTAAAGAAAAAGAGCAAAGAACAAGCTGGATATATGAAAGAGATTCAACTACGCCGGAGGAAGATTGCTGAGAAACAGAGTAGACTTGATAAAGTAAGTGTTTTTTACAGGCAAATGCACACTGCTAGCTCTGTTCATCCACATATTGTAGGTTTTAGTTTCAGCAATGTTACGTCTACTTACTAAGTAGGTTTAAAAAGAAGTCCTTGAGGAAGTGGTGGGAGGATTTTATACATTAAAGCAATGTGTCAGTCTATGAAAGAATTTATTAGAGGAAAAATATCTCAGTACCATCTGATTGCCAACGATGTTTTTGATTGGTCCTTACACTATTATGGTGGCTATATAACAGAATTTCATTGATACATTTTGAGGTGTAAAATACTGTTGATGATCTGATTGCTTTACTTGTAAGCTCCAGTCATAAATCAAATATGTCTTTAGTGCTATGTTATGGTCAAATTCAAAATATGAGAATATCTGTAGCTTTTCAAGAGCAGTTCATTATATGTGTTTCTTGAATCCCAAAGCTTCATTAGACAAAAGGATAATGTTTTGTGGGTTGATTTGTCCATCCTCATTTAAGTTTCTGTGGCTTGAAAGATGTATAAGCATCTATGATGATTGAGATGAACATTTGGACGAAGTGTGGGATAGGGTCACTTTCATGGTTGCTTGATTGGGCTCAAATCATAGCATGTTCAAATTCATTTTTGTATGTAATGCAATCAGAGATTGGAGATGTATAGTTTTTTTGGAGTGTTTTCAATTCTTAGAATCAAAGTTTGATTTTGTTTGAGTATCCACTTCTTTCTTCATTGTGGCTCTGATGTCTTCGGCTCTGTATGTGTCTTATCTAGAAACTAAAACTTTTCTATAAATGCTCAAGAATTAGATTTGAACATAGGAGCTTTTTTTTTGTCTTATCTTGACACCTTTTGTTTTCTCTTACTAAATAATCACCAAAGATATATTTCCTTTAGATTCTTCTCTTTGTTAACTTCATATATTTTCTCTTTGTTGCAGATACTTTGTTTGGTTTATGTAACTGATTAAGGTCTTTATCAACTTACGACATTTATCTTATTTTGATGCTGCAGCAATCTGAGCTTGTTAAGTTAAAGGAGGAGACAACTCGTATAAACTCAAAGATAAAATCTACTAATAAGGAACTGAGTAAGAGGAGAGAAGAGAAAAAGAGACATGTGCAGGAGATTGCGAAACTTGAAAATGACTTGAGAGATGTGACAAGGCAACTTGAAGATTTGCGTGAGAAAAGCCAGGATGCTGGTGGAAAGCTTCAGCTAGTTGACAGTGAATTGGAGACATATCACCAGATGTGAGTTTATGTACTCTGTTTTTCTCAAACTTTTGATGACTTAGCTCCATTTATTCCATGGTTTATCAAAGAAAAAATAAGTTTTAATCCAGTAATTCTTTTACAGCAAAGAGGAGGCCGGGATGAAAACTGCTAAGTTAAAAGGTGAAAAAGAGGTTTTAGACAGGCAACAAAATGCTGATATGGAAGCACAAAAGAACTTGGAAGAGAATGTTCAACAATTGGAAAATCGAAAAGAGGAACTGGAGTTGCAAGAGAAACAAATGCAGACCAGGCTTAAGAAAATTCTTGATGCTGTTGGGAAACACAAAGAAGAACTTATCAGAGTGCGTAAAGAACAACGTGAGATGAAGGATAAGCTTGGAGACTCTAAGTCGGGCCTTACCCTAATCCTCTTCCTTTTAGTCACACTGAGAATGATTTTTCGAGTAATCTTACCTGCTTGCTCATTCAACTTTTTCAGGCACAAACATGATATGCTGAAGTCAAAGATAAATGATGTAGATCTTCAGCTACGGGAGTTGAAAGCTGACAGGCATGAAAATGATAGAGATGCCCGGATGTCTGAGGCAGTTGAAACCCTTAAACGCCTTTTTCCTGGTGTGCATGGTCGCATGACAGATCTTTGTAGGCCAACACAAAAGAAGTATAACCTTGCAGTTACCGTTGCTATGGGAAGATTCATGGACGCTGTAGTGGTTGAGGATGAACATACAGGGAAAGAATGCATTAAGGTAGTGCCATCAAGAATATTTAAGTTGTATTAGTCCAGTAAGAATGAATTTGTGAGGAATCTCCACGTGCCACTTTCTTGTTTTCTTGACTTCCTACTTCTGTTATTCATTCTTATCATTCTACGACATGCCAACCAATCTACGAAGTGCTGTTTCTGCTTTGTGCTGACCCAATTAATTTTTTACAGAGGGCTTCTTTATTTGAACACTTCCTTCTTAGACCTTATTAGAGATCTTACTATACAATTTCTAGCCGAAGTTTTTTTTGCTTGCATTGCTTGGACCTCAGGTTTAGGTTTGGAAAAAGTAACTTCTTTTTGACCTGTTATTTTACTTGCCTGCAGTATCTGAAAGAACAGAGGCTTCCACCACAGACATTTATTCCTCTTCTTTCAGTGCGTGTGAAACCAGTCATAGAGAGGTTGCGCACTTTGGGTGGAACTGCTAAGCTGGCCTTTGATGTGATTCAGTATCCTTAACTATAGGCCTCTTTGATTATTTGAAGTATTTCACAAATCAATAAGAAACTGTAATTATGAATTCATTAAATTGTTCTTTTTTCATGTATCTTATAGGGAATCTTGCATGAGAACTTTCTTTAGCTGCAAATGCATAACACTCAGCATAATACACATTCTTTATCTAGTGATAGTAGTTCGGTATATTATGGTAATGGATATACATTTGACGCATAAGCCCAAGAGGTTTGTTTATTCTTAAGTAATCTCAATCCCATCAGTTTTAGTTAAACATTTGTGATATTTAAAATAGCAATTCTTATTTACTTAAGCTTTTGGTTTCCACCCCAAACTAGTATTCCGGAATCTTATTCTAATACCTAATTATTGAAGCAGGCTACATTGAGATATACCATCAACCAAAAAAAACTATCCCTTCACTGTTGGTCATTTTCTTTGGTATTACTTGTAAGTTTGATTCCTTTACAGTCACAGATTCGATCCTGTGCTGGAAAAAGCTATTATATTTGCTGTTGGAAATACCTTAGTTTGTGATGATCTTGATGAAGCTAAACATCTGAGCTGGAGTGGACAAAGATATAAAGGTATTATAATTGACTGGTCTCTCCATATGCTGGTGGACTTATGTAATATATATTTTTCCCTGTATTAAATTACAGTTGTCGGTGAGATTTATTTTGACCTGTTATTTTGTTACAGTTGTAACTACTAATGGGATCTTATTGACCAAATCGGGTACAATGACTGGTGGCACAAGTGGTGGAATGGAAGCACGCTCACATAAATGGGATGACAAAAGAATTGAGGGTCAGTGGGAATTTGACTCTGAGCACTGCTTGTTCTGTTCTGTATCTGTTATAGTTCAATTGCTCTATGGCTAAAAACTGTCCCTTTTCAGGGCTTAAGAAGAAAAAAGAAGACCTGGAGTCTGAATTGGATAAGCTTGGGTCAATAAGAGAGATGCAGCTAAAGGAGTCTGAAGCATCAGGCAAGATTAGTGGCCTTGAAAAGAAGATTCAGTATACAGAAATTGAGAAGGTTTATCCAATTTTCTACTCTTTTCTTTCCTTAATCTATATATATTTTAATTAATTCACTATCATAAAGCGTTTCTTATTTTTAAAGTACTAACAGTCATTAGTACATTGGTTCTTCACGCTCTTTTGTTTGGAAGTCAATAAAAATTCCCTATTTAAGTAAAATAATAGGGAACAACTTAAAAGATTGTTTGCCAAGTGACTATCACAGTACAGTCCGCCCACATTTAGTGATCCCTTCTTGAACTTGGAATTTAGTGTGCAACTTCAAACTGAAAATTCGGTGTACATAGTCATACATCAGATATCAGGTTAACCACTTATACCCTGAATCCCGGATAAAACTAGATGAGAAACTGTTAAAACTGGAAATCTGGCTTGCTCTGGTTTTTGTCTTTGTAGAAAAACAGTTGGGGCTTGAAGTTCAACTAGATGCTTGATCTCTATGGAAATTCTTTTAAATTTGATAATGGAGATATATACGATAAGAAGTACTCCATATTTTATAAGCAGAATTTCTTCTATTAATCTGCACATGTGTAATAAAATTGTATGCGTAGTTAGTTGTCTAAACAAAATGGGCATTGATTACATTGCTTAATGTGACATCCAATCATGTTCCAAGTGATTGGCATATGATAATATTATTTAAAAGACAATCTTCTGCAGAAAAGTATCGAGGACAAACTGAACAAACTGAAGGTGGAAAAACGGAATATTGAAGATGAGATAGGGCGCTTCAGGCCTGAACTTGAAAAGGTTCTTATTATATATTTCTGTTCATGAAGCTCTGCAATCTTCTATATGTATGCATATAAAATGATGAAATTCAATCTTCTGATTTCAATTCTGCAGTTGGAAAAAGTTATTGCCACCAGAACATCAAAGATCCAAACACTGGAGAAAAGGATCAATGATATTGTTGACCTTATCTACAAGAAATTCAGTGAGTCTGTTGGTGTTAAGAACATACGCGAATATGAAGAAAACCATCTTAAGGCTATTGAGCAGATGGCTGCAGATAGATTCAACTTGCATAGCCAGCAATCGAAGCTAAAATATCAGTATGAACTCTGTATATCAATTTCATGCTGTTTCATTTTCTTTGCGTCTGATGATGTCTTATTTACAGATGACTCTACCTCTGCAAGTTTGTTGCATCCTTAGCTGCAGTGTTTAATACATTGATCTACCTACTTTTGTTTTCCTTCTTGAAAGTTTCTTGAACCTATATGTCTAATATGTTCTATACTTTCAAACCCCTCAATAAAGTTTGTTTGAAGAGCTTTTAATAAACAATTATTGATAACTTGATATCTAAATTTCCTATCTGAAGACAAGAGAATTACACAAATTTCAAACCAGTGCTTTCCTAAACAGGTTTTATGAAGTTATATTGATGCACAAATTCCATATTTATGCCCCAAAAGTTCAGAACCAAAAGCTGCATCACATTGCATTGCATGCATGGAGTGTTCTCTAAGATTCTGAAGCATGGTGCAATCTTATAAGTTATAACATTGTAATTTATTGTTATTTCCTCTCCATGTGGCTAGACTGGAGTATGAGAAGAAACGAGATGTTGGTTCGCGTATTGCCAAGCTGGAATCAACGATTGCCAACTTAGAAAATTCGTTGAGAGATGTGAAGGAAAAGCAAAAGGAACTGGAGTCGGCAACTGAAACCGCAAATGCTGAGATCGAAGTTTTAAATGAACAAGTGGAAGGTAATTTAAGATTTTTGTTCTAATCATGTCATCAATCTCATTATTATTAGTATTGTGTACTCACTGTTTTGCTTAACTGTGTTATTTCTTTTATGTTTGTTGATGCGGTTTTTGTTTTCAATTCTGCAGAAATCAGATTTGAATCCTGTGTTTTATTCAGTTCTATTGTTTTGCTTGTTTTCCTGGGTATCAGTTGTCTTGTGCCTATTCATGTTTTTTATGCATCTAGTCTCTTTCGTCAGCTACCATTTTTTTCTCTTCGGATCCAAAAAAATTATTGTGCTTATCATGAAAATCCCCCATAACCATTTCTCTCTATTTTAGGTTTGAATTCAAAAGCAGAGGAGTGCGAAAAGGATATTCAGGGATGGAAGAAAAAGATCTCTGCTGCTACATCAAACATTTCAAAGCATAATCGTCAGATTAAGTCTAAGGTTAGTAACGTTAGTTTGATCTCAAGAAAAAGTGGTCTAAGATTTAGTTTAATGACTTATATTCTTCAGAAACAATCTATTCTCGCCATGTATGATTCAGCACACATTGTTAATCTAACAGCTGCAATGTTCAAATATTCCAAGTTACAAGTAAAATTTAATAAATTAAGTTAACCTTGCCTTGTGACCCAGGAGAGTCTGATAGATCAATTGAGTTTGCGTAAACAAGAGATACTGGAGAAGTGTGAACTAGAGCACATTGACATTCCAATAATCTCTGACCCTATGGATACTGGGTCATCAGGGCCAGGGCCTGTTATTGATTTCAGTACACTGAGTAGATCGCTTCAGCAAAAGGCAAAACCATCTGAAAGGGAGAAGATCGAAGCAGATTTTGCACAGAAAATTGCTGCATTGATTTCTGAAATTGAAAAAACTGCTCCAAATTTGAAGGCACTAGATCAGTATGAAGCTGTCTTAGAGAAGGAAAGAGCTGCATCAAAAGAGTGGGAAGCAGCCAGAGATGAGCAGAATAAGATAACTTCAGATTACAACAAAGTTAAGCAAATGAGGTACTGCAATTTCTGCTAAATATAGCTTGTACTATAACCTTTTGGCCTACATCTTTTTATTGAATCAGATACTGGCTTTTTATCTAATTTGTTTCTATTAAATGGTGAAGAAAGGTCTTTACAGATCTTTTTGTTTCTAGTTTGAAACAATATTCAATTCGTTTCTGGAGTGGCTGTCCTCCCTACATTGAGCTTAATTTGGATATACTTGTTGATACAGTACCATATACTCCAAATAAAACCTCTGCTGATTTACACTTTATTAGTAAAATCCCAACGTGATAGGGTTTCGGTTCTACCTTTTAGCTTACTCCCTCTGTCCCCAAAGAGTATGAACTTTGGGTTCGGCAAGGGTTTTAATAAGTAAAGGGAAAAGTAAGAGAGGGAGAGAAAGGGTAGTGGAAATAATGTTAGTGGAGAGTGGGGTCCACATTATTATAATGGTATAAGTGTTAATGGTAATGGTATAAGTTGTAAATAAAATGATGTGTAGGGGTAGTAGTTGTTTGAATTTTTCAAAATTAGAAAGTTCATACTGTTTAGGGATGGACGAAAAAGGAAATAGTTCATACTCTTTGGGGATGGAGGGAGTATAAATTATTTGTAGAAATATGCCAACATGTGCTTTTCTTGTTCATCCTTCTCCTTTCCCTGCTTCTGTATATATTCATTTATGAAGTTATGTGCCTTTAACTGGTAGTCTTTTTCTAAATAATCAAAGATAATGAAGAACAACATTTTGCTTATGATAGTGCTTTTTTTTCATGTCTTTGGTCCCTGTCCTCAGCTCTTGATTTTGTTTTTATCTCCAGATTATTTAAATCCTAGCCTTAGACTGATGATCTATCATCAGCATTCTCTTGATTTTGCTCCATCTGTATTGTTATTTACCTAGTTTGTCAAGTCTTGACCACTGATTTTCAAGTTGAATCCAGGCATGAATGCTTCATGGCTGCTTTTAATCACATCTCAAATAACATTGACAAGATATACAATGAACTCACGAAGAGCAACACCCACGCGGTGGGTGGGGCAAGCAGCACCCATGCGGTGGGTGGAACAGCATATCTGAACTTGGAGAACCCCGATGAGCCATACCTTTATGGTATAAAATACAGTGCTATGCCACCAACAAAGCGATACAGGGATATGTCACAACTATCTGGTGGTGAGAAGACAGTTGCGGCACTTGCTTTGCTCTTTGCCATCCACAGGTATTAAAAATGAAAGCAAAAAATTTCTGCATTTGGTAGTCCTTTTAGGTGTGACAACTGACAAATGAAATTTGCTGCAATCCTGCTGTTAATTTTTTTCTTATCTTCATCTTTTCTGTAGATGCTTCTTGCAATTCAATTATTCAAAGAATAATTCTACTCCCTCCGTCCCACAATAAGAGTCACATTTTTCCATTTTAGTCCGTCCCACAATAAGAGTCGCATTTCACTTTTACCATAAAAAGTATGTGGGTCCCACATTCTACTAACCCACTTCACTCACATTTTATTATAAAACCAATATAAAAAAGTGCACCCCATATTCCACTAACTTTTCTAACCAATATTCTTTACATTTCTTAAAAATCATGCCCACACCAAATGTGACTCCTATTGTGGGACGGTGGGAGTATTTAGCTATGCCCATAAGAATTCTTTACTTCAACTCTGGGATGCAACTTCCTGTTCCATTTAATCTCTTCTTTAATTCCTTTGCAGTTCTCAACCTGCTTGTAGCTGTAAACTTAATAACTTAATGTGCATAAATTATCATACTTTTTAATTTCTTTTTATGTTGATACGATGGTTGACGTACTATATATATAATATTGTTTGCTCATCACCTTTAGTTTATTTATTACTCTTACTTTGATGCAAATATATCATCAGTGGTACAGATAGTCCTATTTATTCATCAATGTTGCTCAATGGAGTAGCTGTATACAGAGTATCCATCATCTATTTCTGTTTCGAGTTCTGATATTATTTCACAAGGAATTTCCTCACTAATCATATTCTGGGATTTGCAGTTTCAAACCTTCACCGTTTTTCATATTGGATGAAGTGGATGCTGCATTAGACAATTTGAATGTTGCCAAGGTTGCTAGCTTTATTCGAGCGAAATCTTGTGGAGGAGCAAAATTAGAGTCTGATGTTGACTTTGGATCTAGTTTCCAGAGCATCGTGATATCTCTCAAGGATAATTTTTACGATAAAGCTGAAGCCTTGGTTGGTGTATATCGTGATTCTGAGCGAGGGTAAGAAATTCATCATTGTTTGCGTTCTTGAGCTACTGCTTCCCCCTACCCAATATGCAGACTCTGAACTTTATGCTTATTTTGTAGGTGCTCACAAACCTTGACATTCGATTTAACCAAATACCGTGAATCTTGAGAGGAATTTGACCCAGCTGCGGGCTGCAGCTCTTTATAAAGTCTACACGATGTTGAAGACGTATGTAATAGAGAATATGTACATGATCAGGATGCTCGTAGACTTGTAATTGTTAACTGGTGTGTACTGCCATTTACCACTGCTATCCTTTATCAAGTTAGCTTAATAGGTTTGTAACGCATAATTTGTTCTATTGACATGTACTAGTATATTACTATTGATGTTTTTCGTTGCCTGTCGCCCAGTCCAGGTTTTCAATTAAAGTGAGGAGCAGAATAATCTATGTGTGGTGCCTTTTATTATTGATTTTTAATTACAGCAATTTGGCGCATAACACTCACAAAATTACGATGCATCGTCAATTAAGCTTTGTAGCCAAATATACTAATCGATGAATCTAACGTTTCTATACAAATAAATTCACTCTTACTTATCTTGACGGGTATCGACTGAATATTTGGTGATATACGAAGCCAATTGAACAGTGTTACACTGGACGTACGCATCTTAGGTATTGATGAAAAATGAGTACATTTGAATAGTTAAGGGCATTGAATGTGTCTCATGTTGTTCCCAACTTAGGTATTGATGAATTATTCTATGTGATCTATCTTAATGTATCCATGCACAAACAAACAGAAACTCTGGTTCAAAATTCAAGCATTCTCAGATAAAGAAAGCCACCTGCCTTGAGAAAAAATCATAGGTGGAAGCCATTAAAGCTCTCTACACATGCACACTGCAAGATGGCAAACTCCATCTGATTATGTGTCAATCGCAAACACCATGTTTTCCCCTATAAATTCCCATCACCTTTCTACTGAAAATTCATCTCCTCACAACAATCAGCCATGGCTAGAACCTTCTTCTCAGCTCTCAGCCTTGTTCTGCTCATCAGCTCGGCCTCTGCCTACAAGGGCAGCGGCGGCAGCGCAAGCTGGCAGAAGGGCGAGTGCGATATCACCAGGATCAACGCCCAAGAACCATCCTTCCGCGTAGAATCAGAAGGCGGAGTCTCAGAGTTCTGGGACCACAACTCCGAGGACTTCCAGTGCGCCGGTGTGTCGTTCCACCGCCACATCATCCGCACCAGAGGGCTCATGCTTCCTGCATATCACAATGCTCCAGTCCTTGCCTACGTTCTTCAAGGTCTGATTCTCCTCTACTTATAATTATATACTGATAAGTGAGGAGTAACATTTATTTATATTGTTTCATTGCAGGTAGGGGTATTTTCGGAGTGGTGATTTCGGGCTGCCCAGAGACATTTGAGTCGCCGCAGCAGCAACCAGAGAAGGAGGTGAGGGGAGGAAAGTTCAGCACCGATCGCCACCAGCAAATCGAGTACTTGAAGCAGGGTGATGTCATCGCAATCAGAGCCGGAGATGCTCACTGGACTTACAACAACGGCGACGAAGAGCTCGTCATCGTAGTTGTGCAAGACAACTCCAACAACGCCAACCAGCTAGACCAAAACCCCAGGGTGGGATTAACAATCTCTAATTAAGTTAGGAAAAGAGTAGTAGTAATTAACAACGAGAGTGTTTTGCATGCAGTCGTTCTTGCTGGCCGGAAACCCGGAGATTGCGCAGCAGCAGGAGCAGATGAAGCGATTCAGAGGCAGCCGCGGGCAACAGCACGAGATGGGCAACATTTTCAGGGGACTAAGCAATGAGATCTTGGCAGAGGCGTTCGATGTGGACGAGGAGACCGCGAGGAAGCTCAAGAGCGAGAAGGACGAGAGAGGCCCCATTGTGATCGTGGAGAAGGAGCTCCAGGTCATCAAGCCTCCATTCCGCCACAACGGCCTTGAGGAGACCGTTTGCAGCGCCAAGATCAGAGAGAACATCAACAACCCCTCACGCGCCGACATCTACAACCCCCAGGCTGGCCGCCTCTCCACCGTCAACAGCTTCACCTTCCCCCTCCTCAACTACCTGCGTCTCAGCTTCGCCAAGGCCGTCCTTTACAGGGTAAACTCACACTCACTCACCACATCAGCTTGCGGCATGTCGCTCACTAATTGATTTGAGTGAAGTGCAGAATGCGATAATGGCGCCACACTGGTTGACAAACGCACACAGCATAATGTACATCACACGTGGCGAGAGCCGAGTTCAGGTGGTGAACCACAAGGGGCAGGCGGTGTTCGACGGGCAGGTGAGGGCAGGGCAAGTGCTGGTGGTGCCTCAGAACTTCGCGGTGGTGAAGCAGGCGAACGAGGAGGGGTGCGAGTGGGTGGAGTTCCAGACCAACGCCAACGCCATGATCAACACACTCAGTGGCCGCACCTCCGCAATGAGGGGGCTGCCACTCGACGTCGTGGCCAACGCGTACCAGATATCCAGAGAGGAGGCAGAGAGGATCAAGTATTCGCGCCAGGAGACTCTCTTCTTTAGCGGATCTAGGTCGTCATATGCTACACAGTAAAATGTTTCTCTTCTCTGTATGAGACCAATAATAATGGCCGGTTGATATACCGTTATAAATATATCCCTCGCTGTTTGAGTTTTGCATCAATTTACTATCTTTTCTTTTCTAACTACTACTATTAAATTTATTTTTCAGCTTACAACGTCACAGATAAATTCTGAAACTCAAACTCTCAATATCACTCAGATATCTATGTTTGCAATATCAATAAAATTGTTTGGATCCTAAATTTATGGAGTATTAGATAGTTAAATGATTAACTAATAATAATTGAATTACAATTTTTAATTTAATTATTAATTGAGATAACTATAATATTAATATTCGGCCATCACTAGCCCTGTTTAGAGAAACAGGTAAGTTACACATAGTTTTAATATTTATGTGGTAAAGCAGAATTTCATCACAGTAACAAATAACTACTGTTTGATCATTTTTAAATTAACATGTAAAATCAGACTCCAAGATTTTTTTTTAATAATTCTATATTTTTAGGTTTGCCGATTAAAGATAATGTAAATTAAGTAGTACGTATATCATATACGCACAAAATTAAACATTGTCATTTTGCGTGTACTCTTAAAAGCTTACACCTTGTCGATACAATGTATTCTTATATGTTAAAATCAAGTAAACAAAATTTATCGCAGGCTTTCATATTTCCAAAAATATAACAATCGGGAGTATTATTTTTTGCTCACACATCATCTGTCAAGTAGATAATTGACCATATAATTTTTTGCAGGCTATTATATTTTCAAAAATAAAACAATATAATATTAAATGATAGTAATTACATGATTATATTTATGAGTGAATGTCCGAAATGATAGGGATAAAATTGACCATTTATTGGAAAGAATATGAAATATCATGACAAAATTGTTGTAGTGTGCATTCATTTTTTTTATCAATCAGATGCATAAGGGGCATCCATAACGCCGCGGGCCGGACCGCACTTGGGTCCTGGCCCGCAGCCCAGCGAACAATTTTAGGGAATCAATACACATGAATCTAAAAAGAAAAAAATTGCACCTCATGTATCTAAAACATTTGAAATATTTGATGGTAGTACTCAAATTTCTCCACCAATATTAATTCACATAGAGACGAAACATGTCAATTTATCCATGCACAACAAACATATGAAAATTGTATTTATTCTCAGATAAAGAAAGCCACATGCCTTGAGACAAAATCATAGGTGGAAGCCATTAAAGCTCTGTTAGACATGCATAGTGCAAATGGCAAACTCCCTCTCCTTATGTGTCAATACCAATCGCCTCTTTTTCCCTCTATAAATCTCCTTGCTTTTCCTTACTAAATATTCACATCTCTGAATAAGCATAAGCAGCCATGGCCACAACCTTCCTCTCTGCCTTGAGCCTCGCTCTACTCCTCAGCTCCGCCTCCGCCTACAATTACAGAGGCGGAAGCTGGCAGCAGGGCGAGTGCGATATCACTAGGATCAACGCCATGGAGCCCTCGTTCCGCCTCCAATCCGAAGGCGGTGTTTCCGAGTTCTGGGATCACAACGCCAACGACTTCCAGTGCGCCGGCATCTCCCTGCACCGCCACACCATCCACACCAGAGGCCTTTTTCTCCCTGTCTACCACAATGCTCCCATGCTTGTCTATGTTCTTCAAGGTTTCATCTATTTTCCATTTCCACACTTAAACATTTTTATGATAACATTGTTGTAATTGGGTATCTTGTTATTGGATGTTCAGGCAGTGGCATTTATGGAGTGACGATTTCTGGGTGCCCGGAAACCTTCGAGTCGCCCCAGCAATCGCCGGATCAGGGGATGAGGAGCCAAAAATTCGGTGATCGTCATCAGCAGATCGGCTTCTTGAAACAGGGCGATGTGGTCGCAATCAGAGCCGGAGATGCTCACTGGGCCTACAACAACGGCGACCAAGACCTCGTCGTCGTTGTCTTGCAAGACAACTCCAACAATGCCAACCAGCTCGACCAGAACCCTAGGGTAATATTCCATCCGTTCCGTATTAATAGAGTCATATTCTTTTTTGGAACGTTCCAACGTACTAATTTGATTAATTTCTATTTCTAGAGAAGTACTTGCTTATATTTTACTATTTCTTACTTTATTCTCTGCATTTAACATACTAAACTGTGTGGTTTTCTACAGTCATTCTTCCTAGCTGGAAACCCGAACTGGGGACAGGAGCAACAGAAGGAGCAGCTGCGTTTCCACGGTGAGAGACGCCACGAACAGAAACAGCACGAGTTCGGGAACGTGTTCAAGGGAATGAGCGTGGAGAGCCTGGCAGAGGCGTTCGACGTGGACGAGGAGACAGCGAGGAAGCTGCAGAGCGAGAATGACGAGAGAGGAATGATAGTGATCGTAGGCAAGGGTCTGCAGGTGATCAAGTCACCATTGAGGGAGAGGGAGAGGGAGACAGAGAGCAGGGAATACAACGGAATCGACGAGACCATTTGCAGCACCAAGAACAAGGTCAACGTGGACAGTCCCTCACGCGCCGCCATCTACAACCCCCAGGCCGGCCGCTTCTCCACCGTCAACCGCTTCACCCTTCCCCTCCTCCAATTCATCCAGCTCAGCTTCGCCAAGGGCTCTCTTCACAGGGTATCAAATTAAACTCAATTATGTATGCACATGCATTGTGATGATGAGATTTGAAATTGTGTATAATAAAACCAGAATGCAATAATGGCGCCACACTGGTTGACCAACGCCCACAGCATTCTATACATCACCCGTGGTGACAAGTTCATCCAGGTGGTGAACCACAAGGGGCAGGCAGTGTTCGAGGGGCAGGTCCGGGCAGGGCAGGTGCTGGTGGTGCCTCAGAACTTCGCGGTGTTGAAGCAAGCCGGCGAGCAGGGATGCGAGTGGGTGGAGTTCCAGACCAACGCCAACGCCATGATCAACACACTCAGCGGCCGCACCTCCGCCCTCAGGGGACTGCCCGTAGACGTCGTCGCCAACGCCTACCAGATATCGAGAGAGGAGGCAGAGACCATCAAGAATTCGCGAAGGGAGACGCTTCTTTTCAGCGCCAGCAGGCCTTCAACCAGAAGAGTTGCTTCTGCTTGAAGAAGGTTCCAATTTAGGGGACTCTAATTTCAATAATAATGAGACTAGTCATGTCATGTCATGTATGCGCACGTGTTTTTTGGAACATGAAATATCAATAACAACTCAAAACTCTTATTCTAAACTTGCATTTTTAGTTTAGTAGTACTCCGGTATGAAATTACTCCTAGTAATATCAATAATAAGATTTATATTGGAGCATGAAATATACATCTTTCCTGGTGTTATAACCAACAAAAATTAAAGTTTTTAAAAAGTTGGATCTGGTTGAAGCGTTATGAAAACCACACTAGTATTAATGAGAAGAGGGAAGGAGCTCAAGCCGAGGATACCTTTCCCACGCACTTTGGGTGGAACTTCAAAGCTGGCCTTTGATGTGATTCAGTATCCTTAAACCATAGGCCTCCCATTTGATTATTTCAAGTATTTCACGAATCAATAGCAACTAAATAAAAATATATATAAAAATAGCAACTTCTTTAGCTGCAATTGCATAATACACATTTTTTATCTAGTGGATAGTAGTTCGGTTTATATTATGGTTAATTGGTAATGGATATGTACATTTGCCGCATCTGCCCAAAAGGTTTGCTTATGCTAATTATTCTTAAGTAATCTCAATCCCATCACTTTTAGTTTTATAAATATTTGTGATATTTGAAATAGCAATTCTTATTTATTTATGCTTTTGGTTTCCACCACAAACTAGTACTCCATAATTTTATTCTTATAGGAGTATCTAATTATTGAAGCAGGCCAGATTGAGATATACCATCAACCAAAAAAACTCTCTTCACTGTTGGTGTAGTGGAAACACAACATGGTGCTGTGCTATAAAACGGCGTCGCTTTTATGTCGAGTTGCTTTTTTTTCTTTGTTATTGGTATATATTAGGAGTACTCCTACTATTTACTCCATCTGTCCACGAAAAATAAGAAACATTGTGAATGATACGGGTTTTAATATGCAATTGGAAAAGTAAGAAAGAAGAGAAAAAAAATAAGAGAGAAGTAGTCCATATTATTAGTAAGAGAGAAGTTGTTGAAAACTGTTCTTTTGATTGAACTACATAAATGGTACTTGATCTTTGACTTTTTGTGACATTACATCATTTTGCATATTGATATAATTTTATTTATTATTGCATATTGATATAATTATATGTTGTATATATATATATATGAGTCCTATTATCCACAAATCCACTCTTAGAGACCGAACCACCGAACCATACCAAATTAGGGCTTTTAGATCTAGTTTTTTATGGATAAGATACAGAAATTTATAAATTATTTTCGCCTTCATCACAAGCCTATTTTAATTCATCTGAAGGTAAATAAGTCATACTAACATGTTACGAAGATTTAACTTCGTTCCAGAATATATTACTTCATTCTAGTAGGTTTTTACTTCATTCCAATAGGTTTTTACTTCATTCCAGTACGTAAATGTGGTTTCGCCGTCGCGTGTCGTTCTTTCTCTCTACAATATCTATTACCAACGCCATGCGCTAATATGGTTTAATAAACACATGGAATAATGTAATAAATTGTTGGAATGAAGTATGTGTAGAAGCATTTGAAGTACAGAATGAAGTAATAAACCTATATAATGAAGTAAAATGGGCTTGTAATGAAGCCGAAAAAATTTTCACAGCAGCACATCTCATCAAAAAAACTAGATCTAATGGCCCAGATTTGGTCTCTAGTTCGGTCTTTAAAATTGGTTCGACATTGATCACAACTCTATATATATATATATATATATATATATATATATATATATATATATAACTGTGTGTGTGTACGCGTACTTTAAAATACTAAATAGTTAATTTAAGTGTATGCTAATATGAACGTGTGCATGAAAATATGGAAACATACTGTGCATTAACATATATATTTGTACGGTCTTAAATATGTATATAGTTATAAAAGTGAATTTTGACAAGTATCTTAATTATTAAGTAAGCTCTATTTTTATATATATTTTTTTATTTAGAATATTAAATGATTATGTTGTAATTTATCTTCATCCCATAATATATGTGGGTGACACATTACTATAAGCTTCACTATATACATGCTATTTGGATTAATCATATTTTAATTAATAGGCATAAGTCGGCAAGTTAGACGTGAACTTTGATATATAATTGTACATATTTATGACAAAAAAAGAAAGAGATAGGGAAGGAGAGAAAAACGAAAGAACAAAAACATGCGAGAAATTTATGGTCAAGGGTTATAAATCAAGAGTTGGAATCAGAAGTTCAATAAGTTTACTCATCGTAATCAGGTGTGTATAAATCACACTTTTGATTTTACATATTTTTATGTGATTGATTGCTATGTGTTAAATTAGAGTGAATATTTGAATTATATGATGTAAGACTAAAATGGTTATGTGTTATTTGATATTGATGGTGGATTATGATGTGGATATGTGATTTGTGTAACGCATATGTTTATCTATAGTATTGGAGTTAATTGATGGAATATATGGATATGTTATTGGTGCAATGAATATATTGATGTATGATATTGGAATTCTTTGAATCATGGAATTAAAGTGGATATGTGACAATCTTGCCATGGGTCTGATATCAGTGGTAATGAAAATAGACCTACGAGTCATATTCAATGATGGACCTACGGGTCAAAGAATATATGTAAAGAGGGACCTTCGTGGAAAGGTTAAATCAAAGAGGGGCCTTCGTGGAAAGGTCAATATGCAAAGAGAGGCCTTCGTGGAAAGGTCAAAAAACAAAGAGGGGCTTTCGTGGAAAGGTCAAATAATGAAAAGGGACCTTCGGGTCGTATACAATGGAAATCCCGGGCATATACCAGGCTTGATCTGTCACAGAATAATGAAAAAAACGGAGAGGCATATGCATATGAATATTAAATTGTTTATGATATTTATTACTTCTGGTGATATATTTTGGTTAAAGAATATGTTTGATTTTTGAGTACTGTGGAATTAAAGGTAAGGTTTATATACACTGAGTTGTGGCTCATATAAACCACTAATATTTTCAGGAATAAGATATGAGTGAAGTATTTGGTTGAGGTGAGTCGTAGGAATTGCACATGTTATCAGGGTCGGCGGCTGACGCGTTTTGGCAACCTTCACCTCCTAATCATTTCTGCATGTAAATAAGTGTATAGTATACAGAAAAGTGAGAGGGTCCCACTGCAGTTTAGAATGGTTTGAAATATGTACTTGATATATATTGGTTTTTGAAATTTTATAATATGTGTGTTTTATTTATTTGAAGTGTGGTTATTTATTTTAAATTTTAAATTTATTTATAATAAGTGCATACGTCATAAGGGTTGAGGTGTGACACTTTTGCACATAAATGGTATCTGATCTTTATTTTATATCGTTTTTAGTACCCTTGACAAAAATAACTCTAGATACCAAACATGTGATTTTTTTGTTATGGAGGATATTTTTAGAAATTTCAATTAAATGGTACCAAACATGTGATTTTTTTCCCTTCCAATTTTTTATTTCTTCTTTATTAGTTTCTTCTTCTTTCTTTTTTCTTCATTTTCTTCTTTCTTTTTAGTATTTTATCTTCATTTCTTCTTTCTTTTTTCTTAAAGGTTGTGTTTCCTCTTTTTTCTATTCTCTTCTTTTTCTTCTTTCTTTTAAGTGTTTTATACATACATCTAATTGCATTCATAATATAAATTAAGAACAAAAACGATATAAAATAAAGATCAGGTAAAAGATCAGGCACTATTTATGTAGTTCACTCCTTTTTTAAATGTGCTCTATTTTTCATGGACAATTAAAAATGACAAATGTGCTCTATTTTTTTTTAGACGGAGGAAATATGTTTTTTTTAAGTAATTTAGTTAGTTAAATGGTAGTAATAGTTAATTTGCTATTCTTAATAATTAGATCTTTGAATGATAGTGTACTAGTTAATTTGGAATTAGGACTAATATTTATATGACAGTATAAGGGGAACTGATCTTTTATTTCTTACTATGAATTTATATGGGTCATTTAATTAATTAGTTGCTCAAAGCAATAGTTATATTTTATATTAAACCGTTTATTTAATTTTGTTAATGAACTTCGGAGAGTAACTAAATTTTTCAAACAATAGAATTCCATATGTTAGAATAGTGTATTTTTAAAATTTTATTTTGCAGGCTTGCATTGTTGTAATTATTAACAAGTGTTGTAAAATGGCTGATTAAAAATACATTTTGTTAATACAGTTATAAGATAATTACCAATTAAAGTTGACAAAATCATAAAGAACATAAATATATAAAAGGGAGAAAAAAAAAGGCAAGTAAACATCAATGCGGCAAGTAAATATAATCATGAGATATTTTAATTTTTAATTAGTAAAATAAGTAATTAAAATTTAATTATTAAAGAAACTGAACTAGTACTATAATGAAGAAGAAAAGAAAAATCAAAGTAAAAAATGCAGCTTCATTTTATGATTCCAATTAATTCAAATTAATTAAGAATCGCCAATTAAGTAAAAATGCAGCGTGATTTTAGTGAGTGTAGAGGATTCATCGCCAATAGTAGGAGATCACAGCGGACGCGGCTCACCGCCTCTACTGTTGCCACTCATCATCTGCGTCTGATGCTTCCGAGGCTCCTGAGCAGTCGGAGATTTAAATTCCATGGTAATCGGGTCTTTTCAACTCTGATAACTCGGTCTCACGTCCCACCGGAAATCCTTCATGCCAATAAAAAAATCACAGCGTTGATCCGAACTGACCGCCTCGATGAAGCCAGGGCTTTTTTCGATGGCTTGTGGCAGCGGAACACCGTCACGTGGAATTCAATGCTCAGCGGCTATGTCAAACGTCGCGAGATTGCGAAAGCGCGGTGGCTGTTCGACGAAATGCCTGAGAGAGATTTGGTTTCGTGGAATTTGATGATTTCGGGTTATATGTCGTGTCGGGGGAGAAGGTATGTAGAAGAAGGTAGGCAATTATTCGATGAAATGCCTGAGAGAAGTGTTGTTTCCTGGAACACTATGATCAGTGGCTATGCGAAGAATGGAAGGGTGGATGATGCTTTCACGCTGTTTAACGCTATGCCTGAGAAGAATGTGGTTACTTGGAATGCGATTATCACAGGGCTCTTGGATAATGGTCGCGTGAAGACAGCTTGTGAGCTTTTTAGAGCAATGCCGGAGAGAGATGCTGCTTCGCTTAGTGCAATGGTTTCTGGACTGATTCAGAATGACCAGCTTGATGAGGCTGGGATGCTTTTGTTGGAATACAGGGAACTTGGAGAGGGGGTGGATGACTTAATCCATGCTTATAATACTTTGATTGCTGGATATGGTCAGAAGGGAAGGGTTAGGGATGCTCGGCGCCTTTTTGATAAGATACCCCTTTGCAGTGATGATGGAAGTGGGCGAAAATCAAGGTTTGAGAGGAATGTGGTTTCTTGGAATTCAATGATCATGGCCTATGTAAAAGTTAGGGATATGGATTCTGCAAGTAATTTGTTTAATGAGATGGAGAGCCGGGATATTGTCACGTGGAACACTATGATTAGTGGTTATGTTAATGCATCTGATATGGAAACTGCCACAAAACTGTTCTTTGATATGAAAACTCCTGATATTTTGTCATGGAACTCGATCATCTCAGGGTATGCACGGGCAGGGAAGATGCAACTTGCTCTTGATTTTTTCCAGAAAATGCCTCAGAAGAACCAAGTTTCTTGGAATACTATGATAGCTGGATATGAAAAGAATGGAGGCATCAAAGAAGCGGTAGAACTGTTTCATTGTATGCAGGCGGAAGGAGAGAAACCAGACAGACATACTTTGTCTTCCCTTCTTAGCATTTGTGCTGAATGTGCAGCTCAACTTACGGGCATGCAAGTTCATCAGTTGGTGACAAAGATAGTTATACCAGATAACCCTTTATATAACTCTCTCATTACCATGTATGCGAAATGTGGGGCTATATCTGAAGCCAGGACAGTATTCGATGAGATGA
Organism: Salvia hispanica; assembly: GCF_023119035.1. Taxonomy (NCBI): domain Eukaryota; kingdom Viridiplantae; phylum Streptophyta; class Magnoliopsida; order Lamiales; family Lamiaceae; genus Salvia; species Salvia hispanica. Next base: position 13,221,382 of record NC_062966.1, read on the forward strand.
AATCTCAAAAGAATGTTATCTCTTGGAATGCTATGATTGGAGGGTATGCATCACATGGGTTTGCAAGGGAGGCATTGGAACTTTTTGAATCAATGAAGTGCTTTAAAGTGAAACCAACATATATCACATTCATATCAGTTTTGAGCGTGTGTGCACACAGTGGTCTAGTGGAAGAAGGCAGGTCGTATTTCAAATCCATGGTTGAAGATTTTGGAATTAAACCTAGAGTAGAACATTTTTCGTCTCTTGTGGATGTGGTTGGTAGGCATGGGAAGCTTGAGGAGGCAATGGATATCATTAATAGCATGCCAATTGAGCCGGACAAGGCTGTCTGGGGGGCACTTATGGGTGCTTGCAGAATGCACAACAATGTGGAGCTGGCAAAAATCGCAGCTCAAGCATTGATGAAGCTGGAACCGGAGAGCTCTGGCCCTTATGTTTTGCTGTACAATATGTTTGCTGACGCTGAAAGATGGAATGAAGCAGATGAAATCAGGATGGTTATGGAAAAGAACAACATTAAAAAGTCACGTGGTTATAGCAGGGTAGAATCTAGTTAATCGTATTAGGTGCGCTCCATTTGGAACTATGATGGAAGCATAGGGATTACCGTGCAGGTATTTTATTTACCTTTCATCTGTAGCTCCACCATGTGTATGCATGTGTTGTCCTCAACCGTAGTTGGTTGCCCATCAAAATGCGAGATTTGCTGGCCATAAAAATTTGAATTGAAGCTAGCTGCTGGGTAGAATGAGAGTTAATTCGTATATGGACTGGTTTTTTTTAGCATATCTTCTGAAAGATCTCTCTGGCTATAAACTGTCATGCTTTCGCATAACTGAATCAGTTTTAGTAGCATCACCTGTACAGCTCTCATTGTCATAAATTACCTTTGGGATTGAGATATCATACCACTTGACAATACATATAACATTCTTCAAAGTAAGTTCCACGAAGTGAAGCACTCTCTCTCATACACACAAATATAGATCGGAGGCATTCTTCAAAGAGATGTTGCAGATTACCATTAGTTTGAGGATAGTTTTGGTTGTCTTTAATTTTTATTCTTAGTTGTTTATTGTTGTCAAAAGTCTTGTTATTAATAGAGTTTTAGAGATTACCATTAGGAGTCTTTAGTTATTTTGAGATTATCATCTATGTTTCTATTTCTTTTCCAAAGTTGAGTAGAAGTAGGAGTTTTGTGTAGTTCTGTATAATACGTCTTTGAGGTTTGAAGAGGATCAAGGGAGGGGTACCCAGAGTCCGCAATGCCAGAGCCCTCAAACAACACGAAATCAAGGGGTACCCACTTCAGATTGAAAAAGGGGACATGACTTTGTAGTGGAAGTCGAGAATGCAGGAAAGCTTCCAGGTGAGCTCGTAGCGGATGACGACGGCAGAGAAGGGGGTAGGAGACGTCAAGGACATCTCATTATTATTAGTATTATGTACTTACTGTTTTGCTTAACTGTGTTGTTTCTTTTATGCTTGTTGATACGGTTTTTGTTTTCAATTTTGCGGAAATCAGATTTGAATCCTTTGTTTTATTCAGTTCTATTGTTTTGCTAGTTTTCCTGGGTATCAGTTGTCTTGTGCCTATTCATGTTTTTTATGCCTCTAGTCTCTTTCAGTCAGCTACCAATATTTTCTCTTGGGATCCAAAAAAACTGTTGTGCTTATCATGAAAACCCCCCTTACCCATTTCTCTCTCTCTTAGGTTTGAATTCAAAAGCAGAGGAGTGCGAAAAGGATATTCAGGGATGGAAGAAAAAGATCTCTGCTGCTACATAAAACATTTCATAGCATAATCGTCAGATTAAGTTTAAGGTGTGTTTGATCTCAAGAAAAAGTGGTCTAAGATTTAGTTTAATGACTTATATTCTTCAGAAACAATCTATTCTCGCCATGTATGATTCAGCACACATTGTAAATCTAACAGCTGCAATGTTCAAATATTCCAAGTTACAAGTAAAAATTAATAAATTAAGTTTACCTTGCTTTGTGACCACAGGTGAGTCTGATAGATCAATTGAGTTTTCGTAAACAAGAGATACTGGAGAAGTGTGAACTAGAGCACATTGACATTCCAAAAATCTCTGACCCTATGGATACTGGGTCATCAGGGCCAGGGCCCGTTATTTATTTCAGTACACTGAATAGATCGCTTCAGCAAAAGGCAAAACCATCTGAAAGGGAGAAGATCGAAGCAGATTTTGCACAGAAAGTTGCTGCATTGATTTCTGAAATTGAAAAAACTGCTCCAAATTTGAAGGCAGTAGATCAGTATGAAGTTGTCTTAGAGAAGGAAAGAGCTGCATCAAAAGAGTGGGAAGCAGCCAGAGATGAGCAGAATAAAATAACTTTGGATTACAACAAAGTTAAACAAATGAGGTACTGCAATTTCTGCAAAATATAGCTTGTACTATAACCTTTTGGCCTACATCTTTTTATTGAATCAGATACTGGCTTTTGATCTAATTTGTTTCTATTAATTGGCAAGGAAAGGTCTTTAGAGATCCTCTTTTTCTAGTATGAAGCAATATTTAATTCGTTTCTGGAGTGGCTATCCTCCCTTCATTGAGCTCAATTTGGATATACTTGTTGACACAGTTCCATATACGCCAAATAGAACCTCTGCTGATTTACTATATTAGTAAAATCCCAAGATGATAGGGTTTCGGTTCTACCTTTTAGATTATAAATTATTCGTAGAAAGTATGCCACCATGTGGTTTTCTTGTTCATCCTTCTCTCCTACCTGCTTCCGTATATATTTATTTATGAAATTATCTGCCTTTAACTGGTAGTCTTTCTCTAAATAATCGAAGATAAAGAAGAACAACATTTTGCTTATTATAGTGCTTGTTTTACATGTCATTGGACCCTGTCCTCAGCTCTAGATTTTGCTTTCATCTCCATATTATTTAAATCCTAGCCTTAGACTGATTCTCTATCATCAGCATGCTCTTGATTTTGCTCCATCTGTATTGTTATCTACCTAGTTTGTCAAGTCATGACCACTGATTTTCAAGTTGAATCCAGGCATGAATGATTCATGGCTGCTTTTAATCACATCTCAAATAACATTGACAAGATATACAATGAACTCACAAAAAGCAACACCCATGCGGTGGGTGGAACAGCATATCTGAACTTGGAGAACCCCGATGAGCCATACCTTTATGGCATAAAATACAGTGCTATGCCACCAACAAAGCGATACAGGGATATGTCACAACTATCTGGTGGTGAGAAGACCGTTGCGGCACTTGCTTTGCTCTTTGCCATCCACAGGTATTAAAAATGAAAGCAAAAAATTTCTGCATTTGGAAGTCCTTTTAGGTGTGACAAATGAAATTTGCTGCAATCCAGCTGTTAATTTTTTTCTTATCTTCATTTTTTCTGTGGATTCTTCTTGCAATTCAAAGAATATTTCTATTTAACTATGCCCATAATTATTCTTTACTTCAAATCTGGGATGTAACTTTCTGTTCCATCATAATATCTCTTCTTCTGATACCTTTGCAGTTCTCAACCTGCTTGTAGCTGTAAACTTAACGTGCATAAATTATCATGCTTTTTAATTTCTTTATATGTTGATATGTTGGTTGACATACTATATAAAATATTCTTTGCTCATCACCTTTAGTTTATTTATTACTGTTACTTTGATGCAAATATATCATCAGTGGTACAGATAATCCTATTTATTCAACAATGTTGTTGCTCAACGGAGTAGCTGTATACAGATTATCCATCATCTATTTCTGTTTTGAGTTCTGATATTATTTCACAAGAAGGAATTTTCTCACTAATCGTAACCTGGGATTCGCAGTTTCAAACCTTCACCGTTTTTCATATTGGATGAAGTGGATGCTGCATTAGACAATTTTGAATGTCGCCAAGGTTGCTAGCAAGCTTTATTCGAGCAAAATCTTGTGGAGGAGCGAAATTAGAGTGTGATGTTGACTTTGGATCTAGTTTCCAGAGCATCGTGATATCTCTCAAGGATAATTTTTACGATAAAGCTGACGCCTTGGTTGGTGCATATCGTGATTCTGAGCGAGGGTAAGAAATTCATCATTGTTTGCATTCTTGAGCTACTGCTTCCCTACCCAGTATGCAGATTCTGAACTTTATGCTTATTTTACAGATGCTCACGAACCTTGACGTTCGATTTAACCAAATACTGGTTGACGAACGCCCACAGCATTCTATACATCACCTGTGGCGATAAGTTCATTTAGGTGGTGAACCACAAGGGGCAGGCAGTGTTCAAGGGGCAGGTCCGGGAAGGGCAGGTGCTGGTGGTGGCCTCAGAACTTCGTGGTGTTGAAGCAAGCCGGCAAGCAGGGATGCGAGTGGGTGGAGTTCCAGACCAACGCCAACGCCAACGCCAACGCCATGATCAACGCACTCAGCAGCCGCACCTCTGCCCTCAGGAGACACTTCTTTTCAGCTCCAGCAGGCCTTCAACCAGAAGAGTTGCTTCTGCTTGAGGATGGTTCCAATTTAGGGGACTCTAATTTCAATAATAATGAGACTAGTCATGTATGCCCACAATGTTTTCGGAACATGAAAGTATCAATAACAACTCAACACTATCATTCTGAACTTGCATTTTTTTGTTTTGTAATTACCAAGGTACCATTGGCGGCGGGGTCAGTCTAAACTTCACATATGTAATCATGAGTTATAAAAGTGGATGCGATTTTCCGGAGGAGGCATTCGTGTTCGTGGTGCTATTTTTTCGGAGAAATTTCTTGAATCATGCCGATGGGCTATGGCTATGAGTGTTTACAATACTCCCTCTGTCCCATTAGAAATGCAACGTTTTCCTTTTTTTAGGTTGTCCTACTAAAAATGAAATTTTTTCTAAAATGGAAACATCACTCTCTCTACTTTTTCCTCTCTCTTCATTAACTCACAAAACAACACTTGCATAAAATCCTGTGCCAGAAACCAAATGTTTCAAATTTATTGAAACGGAGGGAGTATTTGGCTAACAGTCTTGAGTTTGACGCAGCGACACGTTGACCGTAATGCGAAGTGCATGGCATCCAACTGGACACAGCCTACTTCAGTAAGTTCCGTATGTATTTCAAATGCACATTCGATTTAGCCCCCCACGTTGCTACAGTGATTAACATACGACTATCACCAATTTTGAACTTTAGTCACGTGCACCCACCAATTACCGTCAGCTTTTATTTAAATTATCATCAACAAGGGAATAGCACGACTTTTGTGGTTATAGATACAGCCACGGTTCAAAAACCGCATCTTCCAAATTTAAATCCAATTTTAGCTCTACAATAGCTCAACTTTGTAACTCTAGAGGTGTTCACGCTTCTAAAATCTTTTCACAAAAGTCAAGGCAGTTCTGGTTTTAGGCTTGAAACTAATAGTTTTGTGGCCAGTATTTTACCGGTTCAGAGCCGGTGCATAAAACTCAAATTCAAATATTGATTTTTCCTCCTCGGTGAATAATTGGTCGATGCTTCACCCTCAGTGAAAATTGATTTTTCAAAATCAAAATTCAGTTGCAAAAATCATTTGGTCATACATAAAGAGTTTTTTATTTTTTTTATTTTTTATAATGTCAATAATTAATGTTGGATGAAAGGATGATTTTTTTTTATAATAGATCCACATCATTGAATGTTTTGGAAAGAAATTATGTTCAAACAAGCAAATATGTCATGGTTACAGGAGTCTATCCATCGCGTATAGGCTTTAAAGACATCGTGGCAGAACCGTCGAGGTTAAGTAGGGACTTAACAGATCGAATGTAACAATACATAGACAAGTAAATCCCTTATGAATTTGATTTATTGATCATTACATAGAATTCAATTAAGATATTGTATGAAAGTATCGTTTCTTCTATTCTCCTTTGAGAATTGGAGGATTTTTGGTTGGATGGATTTAAAGGACTTAGGTTACAGGTGTGGTTCTGGGAGTATTGACCGCATCTTTTGGCGTAACTGGTTATTCCTTACCTCGGGACCAAATTAGTTATTGGGCGGTGAAAATTGTAACAGGTGTCCTGAGGCTATTCCTGTAATAGGATCGCCTTAATATTCGTCTGGCGAAGGCATAGTTTTCTTTTTTCTCTCAAATATCATTGAGAAATAGGAATCCGCGTTATCAAAGGATTTCCTGCGATTATTTCTAGTATGGAATGAGTCAATCATCCACTTTGGTATCTTATTGAACAAAAAGGGCGTTCCTCCATTGATCAAGAATTTCATTCACTTATAAGTTATAATTATATGTTAGATCTCTCCCTCGTTCTTTTAGTTATATGAGTACTATAGTAATTATGAAATGTGATTCCTATACATGGACGGACTAAAATAAAAAAACAGGATACCTACTCGTGGACTGAAGGAGTAAATATTATAATATATTATTCATTAGTACTTTGTTTATCATTATCAATTCATATTATATACTCTCTCAGTTCTATGTTACTCGCACTTTTATTTTTAGGTCATAAATTTGTGATTGGTTTTTTTAATACTATAATTAAATTATTTTAAAAATATAATGAGAATCACTTAATAAGAAACACTTATTACTATAAATGTAATTTTTATGGTTGAGTAAATTTTTATTTAGAGTAGTATTATTTGTTTTAATTCTTATAAGTTGGATTATGGGAGTAACTGAAAATATTACTTCCCTCATTTTTAATCTACTTTTGTTAGGTACGCATTTTGAGAAGAGTGAACTGTAAAAATGGTTCTTGGACTATGGGTTTATTTCGTCCATAGTCCCTGGACTTTAAAAATATCGCCAGTAGTCCCTAGACTAAGAGTTTATCTCGAAATTGGTCATTTTGACTTTTTTTTGTACGAAAATGCCCTTTTGAGGGGTTTTGGGAGGTTTGGGCAATTTGGTCTTTTTACACTTTTAACATTTTAAATATGATATTATTTCAGTTATATACTAAATTTGATATTATTTCAAAATTATCATTCTTCTTCCCTTTTGTCATTCTTCACTTTGTTTCTTTATTTCAATATTAGATTTAATTTCACAAAATTTTAAATTTTAATTTTTAAATATCAATAAATTTTTTTAATTACAAAAATTATTAAATAAAAAAATTAATAGTCATAATCAATATTTGAAAGTGTATAATATTTAATCAATATGACAACGACTTAGTTTTAATCAATATTTAATAGTTTTAATCATAAATATATCATATAACACGATTTATTCTGAAATAAATATACATCTAAGGTAAGACTAATATAATTTTTGTTTATTAATTTGAAAACAATCAAAATTTACTAGTAATTTTCAACAAAAATACTCCTATATAAAAATTTTAGTAGGATCAAATTTTTAGTCAACTTTATAATATTCAATCACAAGCAATTATAACAACCGAACGAAGGCTAAATAGAATGGCTCTTATTTTTCCATCATGATTAATATTATTTGTGTGTACTTCTTCAATTCAGCTGAATATCATATTAAATAACAAAAATTAATTGTTTTAATCAATATTTATAGTGTCCATGAATTAATAGTTTAATTAAATTTTTTATTGATATTTAAAAATCAAAATTTAAAATTTAATTTTATAAAATTAAATATAATATTGAAATAAAAAAACAAAGTGAAGGATGACATAATGGAAGAAGAATGATAATTTTGAAATAATATCAAATTTAGTACATAACTGAAATAATATCAGATTTAAAATGTTAAAAGTGTAAAAAGACCATATTGCCCAAAACCCTCAAAACCCCTCAAAAAGGCATTTTCGTACAAAAAAAAAGCCAAAAGGACCAATTTCGAGATAAACCCAGGGACTACTGACGATATTTTTAAAGTTCAGGGACTATGGGCGAGATAAACCCATAGTCCAGAGACCATTTTTGAAGTTCACTCTTTTAAGAAATATAAAGAAAAATAGGTTGAGAAAGTTAATGAAATGTGGATACAACTTTTATATATTGATTGTATAATTAAAATATTAGTAAAATGAGTAAAGGAACGTGAAGTCTACTTACATTAATAAAAAGTGAAAGTTACAATAAATGAAGGGAAGACAAAAATGGCAAAAGTGGACTAAAAATAGAGAAGGGAGAATAGGAAATAAAATTAAGTTGCGATATAAGTAGATGTATGAAATTATTGATACTGTGGTTTAAGTTTGTGTTAAAATGATAATACCTCTTAAAGTGACACTGTGACACCACATATCCAATAATATTATAAACGTTACTCAACAATATTGCCACATGACAGCTTATTATTCGTCCACATATACAAATGATTGGTTATGAATAATTATATAGTGTTATTTTAAGAGGCGTGGTCTTTTTAACGCGTCCCTTTTAGTTTAATACAGATATATTAAGGGAAATGATGAGATAACAATATCTGTGGACTGCGGTACGAAAATTTGGGTATGAAAATGGATGCGAATTACTGGTATGAAATGAGGTATGTGTTGTAAAACGTAGTGAGGTTTGGGGTAAAATCGTAAATGAGCGAGAAGATTCAAATCGGAGAATGCAGAAAAGTAGAAGTAGGGGTGCTTAAACGGTTCTCCGGTTCTCGGTTAACCGGAATCGGAACCGGAACCTACCGGTTAATTGAGGAACCGGAACCGGAAGATCCGGTTCCGGTTCCGGTACCGGTTCCAACTTTTTAAATAACATCGGTTCCGGTTCGGAACCGGAACCGACCGGTTCCTAACCGGGAACCGGATTATAATTCAATTTTATTTTTTTATAATTTAATATACTTAAAAATCTAATTTATTGAATTAATTTTGAATTAAAGTAAAATAGTTTGAAACATTGAGTGATTTTTAGATTTAAATTTTTAATCTGTGATACTTTGAATCTATAATTATTTTCCTAATCCATTTTTTATGAACTAACTACAATGAGTAGAACATCATAAGTTTGTTTTTAGTTTTCAAAAGAACTTGTACAAATACAATATCATTTCATATGATATATTTATTACAAATTTATGTAACAATTCATTTAACATACGATTTTAACATATTTGTGAATAATTTATTAAGTGTTCCGGTATAAACCAAATAGTCACAACAATACCAATTAGTATTGGAAATTCCAATGAATACTATGTTTAGCCAAAAAAGGGAAAATGAAATTCAATTTTAAAACTCATTTTTTAAAAAAAAATTGCTAAAGTTTAGAACTCCTATTTTTGTATTAGTAAAAAATTGCTAACATAAACTAGTCCGACCCGACCTACTACACTTGGCATCACTCTTATCTATATATGAATATTATTGTATTGTTGGTTTGTATTTTGTGTATTTATTTTAATTTTTAGGTATTATTTGTTATAATTCTAGATGTTGGATTATTATTTTTTTAGTATTGAACTATTTAAAATTATAAATAAATTCGGATTAAAATTACATATCGGTTCCGGTTCGGAACCGGAATCGACCGATTCTTAACCGGCCGGTTCCAAACCGGAACCGATCGATTCCGATTCCGATTCCGGTTCTTGAATTTATGAAAATTTAAAACCGATTAATCGGTCAACCGGTCCGGTTAGAACCGGAACCGGCCGAATAAGCGGGCCTAAGTAGAAGTATTGAAAATACAATAAACAAAGCACACACTCACGCCTCACGAGGAAGAAGACAGATAGACTGACAGACACAACGCTCTCTCTCTCTCTTCCTACACACAATTGTGATCCAAATAGACAAATAGAAGCAGTGCACAACTACTCCTCCCTCCTCTGTTACACAACACATACCCCCATTTCCATCACAAAATCCACTTATTGGGAAAACCATGAAAAAGATGTAGTAACATTCTTTGGTGTAGCAATGCCTATCAACAATCCAATCCTTGTTCTCACATCCATCATTTTCCTGGCCGCCTCATCAATGGCATTGCCCAGGCCCGGATTCCTCTACACAAGATCCAGAGGAACCTGCACTCCTCAGTAAATTAACGACCTAATTTCTGTACAATCAAAGTTTGGATCTTGAAATTAAAGTGGTTGTTTATTGCAGGTATTGGAGCAGCAGGAGCGAGTTGTGGCCCAAGATGGTTCCCCACAGCTCCACCGTGTCCAACGTTTTCGGGTCGCAGGCCTTGGAGCGCTTCCGCCCCGACCTCACGCTGCTGGAGGCGGCGGCCAGGAATACCGACGAAAACGTCTTCGCGCAGCTGCTCAAGGAGTCCACGGCGGCGCTGCTCAACTCCTACGCTAGAAAAGGCTATCCCTACGCCGCCTGGGAGGTCAAGACGCTGCTCATTCAGGCTCTCGTTTCCGACGCTGCCGCCGCCGCTCTGGCGGAGAGGTTTCTTCAAGCCAATCACAACTGTGCTTGATAAATAAACGAAAAATAGGAAAGATGAAATTAGGATGTGTTGAAAGCGATAGTTTGGATTTTGTTATCTGTAATTATTTGCTTTTTTCTTTTCATTGTGATTTAGTACTACTACAAGATTTAGATCGGATTATAATTTCTTCATATGCATCAACGAAAACAGGGTGAGATCTGGTGGTAGTGTATTTCTTGACTTTTTACTGACATTTTGAATAGGCTTCAGAATAGATATTGATAATTGGAAGAATTTTTGAATACTCATAATTTGTGTTGGATTAGGATTGGGGCCACTTCTTTTTTTCATCCCGACTTTAATTAGCTTCTAATATAGCAGAGACTCACATTAATTATGAGTCCTTATTATTGAAATTGTATATTGGATTGGATTGAGATAGTAAATAATTAGTATAGTAAATAATTGTGCATTTACTATAGGAATATTGAAGGAATAGTGCAAGTTCATGTGATAATCATAGTTGCGAGGAGAGAGTTGATTGTGATTTATGAGAGGTGCAGAAAATGCGGAGGGAGTGCATGCCTCTAAAATCATCACCATCCATATTTGCAAATTTTCTTTTTGTTGTAGAAAATTCCTCCAATGGTGTTGCAAATCCAAATCCCTTTTGTACTTATTTTGCGACTTTTTTTACAGTGTACACTAAATTTAGGCCAATTAATTTCTTTAGGTAAATAGAAATGTGTTTGGTTTTGGATAAATTAATTTAATTCGTTGTGCCAACACAACTTAATTAAATAGGATTAGTTACTTATCTCATTAACTAAACGCATTTATTTTGGGAGAAATTAATTCTTCATATGATAAATAGTAAAAGGCTTAAATCATGAGTGGTGAGCATATGTTTGTGAAATGGCAAAACAAAGTGCAAAAGTTATTCAAGTAAACAAACTCCTTCAGTGGCAGCAACACAAGGAAACCAACGGGCACATAAAAGCTAACAATGTCGTCACACTAAAAATTAGGATAAAACCAACTTAAAAATCCAATCAACCGAAAAAAAACTCACCTATAGTAAGGTTTCAAAAAGTGGACCAATATATCAAATTAACAATTAATTCTCACCCAAAATCAAATCTCCGTTGGAATGTGAGAATTTTGGTGCCAACATTTTGTCCACGATCTTAATTGTCAAATCAATTTTTTCTTCTCAAGCTCCCAACGCGGCACAAAATCTTAGAAGATTATTTTATTCTGAATATTCCATATCAACCATGAGTTAAAATAGAACAAAGAATATCAGAAAAAATCAAATTTCAAGAATCATTAGTTAAAACTGAGTATTAAGACACCACATACGAGTCTGTTAACAATTCACATATTAAAAGAAGGGATATTGACCCCTTAATATCATTGAACTTTAAAAAAAAATGGATTTTTCTCGTATGAACGCACGTAAGTTGTAAGCTAAGAAAGAATCCTATTCAACTTTGTAAAAAGCATAACAATCATAGTAATAAAATGAAACCAGAGATTCGTTTTCTCAGAAGCATTTTTCTTATAGGGTAAGGTACCGACTACCGCCCTTGTGGACTCCACTCTCCAAAAAAGGATATTCGAATCTCCTGCATAACTAAATTAGTTAAATTACAAGTTAATTTGCTTCTACCCATAACCCATTTATCTAGAAACACAACTAGTTAGCGTAAGATTTAAGTCCAAAGATATGCTGATTCCCCTCACACACACATTATAAATATAAGATCTCCCCTCACCATATGATCACCACCCTCTTTCACCTTCGCTTCTAATTCTTTTCTGGGAAAAAACTCTGCAATGTCCTGTCTGAATTTGAAGAGGCTGCTGCCCCACAGAAGGTTGTGGAAGGTCTTAACAAACAAACTGCCCCTCAAACTCATCAGATCAAAGCTGAACAAGAAGCACAAACACAGATCCTACAAAACATCCAAGAAACTTTCCTTGCCAACCCTTTCCATTCAGCCCAAGAAGTTCAAGAAACACACTGTCATACACCACAAGAACCATCACTGCTACTCCCAGAGGCGGCCACCCCCTGTCTTCGTCGACCACCTCTTCGTGCAACCTGTTTCTCTAGTTAGTGAGCATGTTGTTTCACCCGGACAAACAAGCAAGCCTTCATCCTCCAGCAGCTTGAACAAAAGCCAGAACCCCAATCAGACAACCAGCAACGACGACTGTGGCGAGCTAGAATCCTGTAAGGAAGAAACAACTACTAATGGTGATGATGTGTGTGAGTCCTTGGTGCTCAGGCCAGAATCCAGTAAGGAAGAAACATCTACAAATGGTGATGATGTGTGGGAGTCCATGGTGCTTAATTCACCACAAATGGATGGGATTGATGCAAGGGCTGACGAGTTTATAGCTCGATTTCGGGCTGAGATGCGACAGCAAGAAACTCTGGCACGCCAGTTGTAGCCTTCATTGTTATCTTAGGTTTTGTCATTTTAGCAACTAGGAAATGCAAATAAATTCTTGCTAGCATTTCTGCAGGAGTATATCAGGAAATTGAGACATCAATTCTTTAGAATTATGTATTGCACTACCCAAATTCTCAAGATCATTCCGTGTAAAGATAATAATTAACATTCTTCACAATATGTATCCTACCATTAAACATTGATATTTTGAAGCCAGCATTACAACAGAGTTCATCATAGCGTATCATAATTGCATCAAGTTATTCCAGATCAACAACAGCAGCTCTCCGTTAACATTTTGATTTGCATAAAACAAGAGATGAAGCAAGTACAAGAACGAAGAACCAAAGTTAGCACTCTCTAAAACTTAAAACTGCAATTCTTTCAGCTTGCAACCAAGTTTGGATTTGTGTTCTTCAAACACCAATTAATTCAGGAAATCCTTCATTGGATCATCGTGATGGACCCTCTTCATCCTGAAAGCTTCCATATCTTCAGGTGTAACCTGAACGGCGAAGAAAGGTCAAAACCGGAAGAAGTATATATTACTATTATAGTTGACAGAAAGTTGATTGCATATGTCTAAGTACCTCATCGTTCCACTTCACGTTGTATTTCCGTTTCCTTTCATCCCTCTCCTCTCTCTTCCGTTCATCCTCCTATCATAAGAAAAAAAGTTTCAACCATCGATGAAATAACAAGGTACTACTAGAAGAAGAGCACAACAGAAAATGATTCAAGAACTGGACTGTTACAAAACAATATTGAATTAAAGAATTTCACCTTCTGAAGTGCCTCACTAAGTCTTTTCTGGTCTAGAACCAGATCGTCAGGTACCTCTGATCCCCATGTAGCCATTCTTTTCTCCTCGGCTGCTGCAGGTGCTTCTGCTTTCAAAAAATAAACTATCAGATACGCTGCAATCTATATACATGATTCTAGACGTACAAAGTAGTCTGTGCAATAGCTAACTTCTTCGCTGTAAAGAACTCACTTTCTCTAGTACGTTAGATAGATTTAATGAGAAATACTCACTGGTTTTGAGAAAATGGTATGTAGTATATGTTTTGAGTGGAAAAGGGTAATAACCAAGGGTCCCACTATGCAGTAAATATGTGATTTTTGGTAAATAAGAGGTATTCATAAGGTTAAATGATAAAGAAGACTGTGGGGCCATGATCTAAAACGGGAAGTGGTATAATTTTGTAGGAAATAGAGTAATTGTTGCATAAGGGGTAACATTTAAATTGCATTTTAACACTTCAAAAGAACTTATCACTTGAACAATTTTGCTTGCAAAATTTTAGGCAGCTACACATTGAATATTGAAGCAGGCATTAATTGTTTTGAGTAAAGAGTTACTCTAAACAAGGTTGTGTAATATGTAACTCCATCTCAGATTATGACAACATTCAAATAGCTTAATGCAGTAATCAACATCGACGTTATTACCTTCAGTAGCCTCCTTACGAGCTATATTAGCTTTCATAAGGTCTGCTGAAGCTTCAGCAGCCTCAATACCAGCAGCACCAGTACAATAACTGTTCCTTACTGTCTGGTGGCAACATTTGTAACCCCATTGATGATCTTTCCACCATGAGCCCCAAACAGTTGTGTGGTTGTTTATGTAAACATCTTCTTCATACTTGCTCTTTGGAAGAGCCATCTCCTGCAAATATCATGCAATCAACGTGTCATTTCCACTCGCGAAATGTATACCAAGACAGTAAACAAAGTGCACATAAAATTTTCTGCAGGCTAAGTATGGGGGCAACACAGAAATTTCATACTACTCAATTCACTTTTATCTCTCTCGATATGCAGTCACAATAAGAAGTGTCTACGAAATAGAAATCCAAGTGGAACACAACAAACATATAATGACTGCCAGATGAAATTCTAGTCGAAGGCACATGCAGGAAATACAAAGGGAAAAACACACATTGGATCATCATTACTGTAAAAAAAGAATTCACAAATATTTCCAAGAATCTAATGAAACAGCAGCATTTTGGGAGCAGTGTGACAGATGCACACTTTTGCACCACTGTTAGACTAACACAACATTTTGGAAAACTTTTGCACCACTGTTAGACTAACACAACATTTTGGAAAATAACTATGCATTAAAGTATCACATGACATGAGCAGTTACAATTTCTGAATGTCAGAGAAAACTACAGAGACATGGAAGCATTTCAGGGAGAAAAGAGATGGCAACAAGTCAACAACATCTTATCAAGGAGAGAGAGGCACAGTTGGTCCATACCTGGCCTTTTATGACCCTACCCGCACGATCATATTCAACCTCCCGCTCGCTTTGGCCCAGTAAAAGTTCTCGTGGAAGTACTTCGCCAGCAGCAGCATTACCATACTTCTCCATGATTTTATCTTTAGTATGGGACTTTAACTTCTCCTTGTTGATCTTGAAATTTTTATAAAGCAACTCGGCTTGTGAAGGAGCAGCTTGCATATGAACATCATGACCCTTGTCAAATGCCTCCCAAGCATGAACATTCAGCTGTTTGAACTCCAAAGCTTGACCACTAACTCTATTCTGGTTGTCTCCCTATAATTTCCATAGGTTGCAAATTGTGTGAGCAAGAATCATCATGCAAGAGCTATAGTAGCCATAACAACTAGCATGGATAAGTAAACTTACAGCATAGAACTTCTCATTTGGATCCATGTCTGGAAGAGGGTCCTCACGCATAGAACGGGTCTTGGGGTCATAGTGGGCAGAGTTAACATCAAGATTGAGAAGATATTTTGCAGTATCCTCTCTAATACGTAAATTCCTGATAACAAGAGAATGATAATCAGGTATAATTTTCAATTTAAGCTTCAAAGTGCTTGAAAACAGTTATTTCCAAGAACATTCTAGTTTCATCTCATCAAGAATAATGTGAGAGTAGATATGTTTCTGCGGAGTAGATGCATATATGTGGTGGTGGACGAAAGAATACACATATATACCTGACAGTTCCTGTGCTACCACCACCTGTAGTACGCACACGCTTCTCAACCTTTGCAAAGTCCATTTGCTTGCTCTCATCAACCTTGGCCTCATCAACTTTTAGATTGTCTTCATTATCCTCATCATCACTAACACCGTCTTCTTTGTTTTGATTATTATTTTTCTCCTCCAACTTCTTGAGCTGTTCATCCTTCAAATATTTGCTTCTTGCTTCGTCCTTGGCTTCATATCTCTGAATAACATGTTTATAAGATGCAGCATCATATCCATTCCATCGATCTCTCTTCCCATCATAATCAAGCTCAAAGGTCTCTATCTTCTCATCTGGGGCAATATGCTTGCCTGTCCATTTGGCTCCTAATTTTCGTGGTCTTTCCACACAAGCCTTCTTGTCGTGTGTTAAAGCCCCACAGCTGCAGCAAGCATGAAAGCTCAGAACCAGCATAACATTAAATTTGATCTAAAAATACAGTCACCAGTAAAATTAAACTTGTAATACATGCTTATTTGGTGTTCCCCATCACAATCATAAAAACAGCAATCCATGGTTTCCGTTCCTATCTATAGTGGCAAAGTCTAAAATGGCATTGTGATATTTGTAACTAAAAAGTGGACATACAAAAAACCTAAGAACACAAGGTTCAACATGGAATTCCAGTTTTTAGACTATAACAATATTTTCAGTAACTATCTCAGAGAATACAAATGGACACTTCGTTTCACTTACTTTTCACAAGCACCCTTCCTGAATTTTTCAGCTTGAAAAGTCTTTGCACCTCTGTCATACCACGACTTGGTATAATTTGGATCAGATTTCCACTTCCTTTGATGCTTCAAACTCTGAAGATGAAAAGAAGCTAAACAATGAGCACTCCATGAAACCACTCTGCCGAGTACAACAAAATAGAACAACAGCACATGATCACAGGACATACCGGTCTCTCCGCATTGAGATACCAAGGCGCAGAAGACATATACTGGGGAATGTGAGGATTGATTTCCTTTCCATCTTCATCCACTTCAGCCGGCGCGAGCCCAGCCTTACGGGCCTCTTCTAGTTCAAGTTGCTTTCGGTGATCCTCCCTTGACTTAAAGGCCACTGTGATCCCAAAATCCAAAAAACAACATTAACAACAAATCCAATAGGGAAAATTTGAAAAAAAACAATGACGAGTAATCCTGGAAAGATGGGCTAAATCTAGATGCCCCAATAATTGAAGGAACAAGCATTCGAAGACCAAAATGCATGAACTTGATCGTCATCACAGGTCACTTACGGAAAATCGATGGAGTTCGTGTATTTATTTCCGGTTAAACAAACAATCGAATAGCAAAAGATGGGGGAACAATCGATCGATGTAATACAGAGAGAAAAATTACGACATGGTGATGAATTAATATTAGAAAGTGCGGGATGTACCTGACGCAGTCGCCATGATTTAGAGAGCGAATTGGGAACGAACTTAATTGAATTGTGGAACCCTAGCAGGAACTTGGATGAGGATCACAGAGAATTTGGGGAATTTAGAGAAGAGGAGTAACGGGAATCCAGAGTTCTCAATTCTATTAATTTCGTTTTCGTGAATAAACTTATCCACCGACTTCAGCAATTAGAATTGCCCCTAATTCAAGCTTTTTCCCAATTAATTTGATTTACACTTAAATACTAACTAAATAAATACAAATATTAAATATAAAGTCGAAAGTTATTCTTCTATATCCGATCGGTATACTTAAATACTAACTAAATTGATCGGATATACCCGAAACCCGTATTAGGGTATCCGATTAATACCCAATTAAACCCGATTAATTATGTATTTGTGATAAATATTTTTATTTAGTATATGACATATGGCCGTAGGGTAAATCTAGGGAAAAATTTATTTTACCACATATAGATTTATGCCAAAAATTTATTTATTTTAAAATTAAATAGTGTCTATTTGTCTAATTTCTATTATATATATAGTCATAGAGTCATAATCTAGAGAAAGTTAAAGCATTAGAGCATCCGCAACGCGGGCTCGATTTTGGCTCGGTCTCGTCTCGACGAGACGAGCCAGCATCGAGTCAGCGTTGCGAGGCTCGTCTCGTCTCGACGAGACGAGACATCTCGTCGCGCGACGCGACACGGCGAGGCCGGCCTCGAGCTGGCGAGACGACGCGCGCGCCACGTTGAGTGACGCCCACTCGCCGGGCCGCGAGTGGGCGTCGTATTTATGACGTAATAATTTTTTTTTTTTTTATAAATTCGAAAAAATCGAATTTAATTAAAAAAAAAATCAAACGGTCAAATGACCGTTGGGGACCAAACGGTCGAATTTTTCAATTTTTTTTTTATTTTTTATTCTTCTATAAATATACTCCACACTCCATTCACCATTTTACACACAAACACAACTTTCATTCCTCATTCCTCTTCCATTTTACACACAAACACTACTCTCAAATTGTTGAAAAAATGTCCGACGATGGAAACTCCAGCCATGTGCGGCGTCTGCGGCTCGGCAGGCGGCGGCTCCGTTGGGTTCGACTTGAACTCGTTCGACGATTGGGCGAGCATGTACAACTTTTTGGGTACTCCCCGGTTCGTCGCCGGGCACCCAAGGCTCGACCACCCCGCCGGCGTACCAAACACCACATTTTGAGGTGGATGCATACTATCGTCCCTCCCCCCAAGAGGTACGGCAATCGCCGGGATTATCCCAAATTCCGGAGAATTTTCGGGCGCGCTCGAACGCACTTTGCCCGACCGGCCACTTGCGTGAGGCTCCGGCTCCTCGGCCCGGCTCCGGGCAGATCAACCTCGCCCTCAAGGCGTCAATGCCGAGGAGGAAGAGGAGGCAGCGGCTGCAGAGGTTGGTGGAGACGGCAGGGCCGGCATGCATACATGCCTGCAAGCCGAGACGTTGGCTTTGTACGACGCTGATCAGCTGTCTCGTACGATCCTCGTCGTCTGGGAATCAACAAACCCACAAGTGCTTTTGGGAAAAAGTCACCGACCTTTACAACGCCCGAAGGCCGACGACTACCGTTCGCCGCAACGTGAAGATGCTCCGCAGTCATTGGGACCGAACGGACAAAGATGTCAAAAAATTTTGCGCGATATACAGGGGAGAAGAGGCGAATTATCAGAGCGGAGCCAGTGGAGCCGACATTCTGAGAGCGGCGTTGCGGGTCTTCAAAGACGACGTCGGCAAAGATTTCAAGCTTGTCGATGTTTGGTCGCAAGTCCACCACCTTTACAGGTGGGCTGGCGATGTCGAAGTCGGCCTCGGGCTCGGGAACGCATGAAGCGCACGGTGCGTGGCCACTACTCGACTCGTCTAGTGATGGCGGCGAAGGCAACACCTCACGTGAGGGCACGCCAACCGATGATGCAGGGGGGTCTTCTTCCGGTGCACGACGCCGGCCGCAAGGGACCAAGGCGGCGAAGGCGGCTAGAGCTAGGGGGAGAGCGAGAGCGAGAGGGATGGGCCGCGGCGGACCAAGCCAGGCGGGCTCGGGCTCGGGCTCCGGCACGGGCACGGGCTCGCACACCCTAATGTCCATGTACCTAGTCGTCACGATGGCGGACCTCTCAAAAATGAAAATCCTGGCCTTTTATTAATTGAATTTGTTGGAATTCAAAATAAAAAATGAAATTGAATGAATGGTTAAGAGATGGTTAAGAGATGGAGGGATCTGAGTCTTGTCTCTTAGTTAAGGAGATGGTGAAGAAAATGCAGTGGACCCCATGAATAGTAAAGAAGTGGGAGCGGTTAAGAGGCGGATAAAGAGATAGTGTTACTTGGATCCTTTAAAATCAATCTCATTTTGGTTTTTTTTTTCAAAAAAAAAAATTATCTTGAATTTATACTAAATCAAAACTTAAAAATTTTTCAAATTTTGTGAATAAAAAAAATATAATATAAAAAATAATTAAGTTTGAATTTAGTATAAATGGTTGAAGTAAAAATTTAATATGACATTTGCATTCAAATGAGTTTGAGTTTAGTATAAATAGTTGGAGATACTCTTAAGCTATGACCATTGAGTTCTTAGTATATCACTAAAGTGGAATATAGTAATACTTCTAAATAAAGAATTTCATATTCAACACCGTATTTTATGCAGTACTTTAATTATTAGTTAAATGGAGATAATAAAGTAGAGAAAATGATGTTTTTATCTTAATAATGAGTCACTTTGAATAACAAGGAGAAAGTATTAACTTTAAAGACGAATGATGATTACATGATCAATAGTAGATTGTGTCACATTGTTTGAGGTGTTTAGAGCATACGCAATGGGGCGTCCTATAGCCCGCCCTATAGGATGACACCCTATCCTCCGCCACATCAATATTTTATCTTCCATCCCATCTCCATGCAATGGGACGCCCTATAGCTCGTTCTATAATTTTAACTTCTATTTTATATTTTTATTTTATTTTTTATGTCTACAAATATATCAATTAGCAAGAATAAATATAAAAACACTACAAATTAAAGGCAAATCTTATTGTCAGTATTTATTATTTATTTTTTATATTTTATGCTTGCAAATATGGAAAATTGTCGGAAATCATTATTGAATTTAGAAAGAATTTGAGACGAGGAAGAGAGTGGAGTGAAATGTATGAAATGAAGTATAAAAATTAGTGATATATATAGAAGAACATTAAAAAAAAAGAAAAAAAAAAGAAAATGTGTGCATCGTCCGGACCTATCCTCCTTACCCCCACAATGGGGAGGAGGATAGGCCGAAGGATGCAAAAAATAGTTCATCGTCCGCGGACGATGCATAGGGCGCGGAGGAAGGAGATCGCATATGGCGTGGGGCTGCAGTGGAGGACGATAGCCCGCCCGATGCTCTTACTAAAAAATGTAGTAGTACAACTATTTAGGTAGTTGTCATTTTTTTGTGATAAAATTTTTCAGAAAAAAAAAACCCGCGATAGAAACATTAACGTAGCAACTAGCAACTGAAGTTACACATCACTTGTCTACATGTCAATAAACATCTGATATGTAACTTAGAAGTGTTAGCTTACTCGATTTATCACATTGTTTAGTATACTTGTTTTCATCAAATCGTTAAAAGATTATGTCTCAAAGTTTTTGTCAAAGCTTGAAAGATGAACACCGGTTAGCAGAATTCACGGAATCCACACTCTTGCACCACCAAATTGCAGACATTGTGCTTCCATCTTCGTTACTCGCTTTTTTTAGTAGGTGTGAAAATAGATCTCGACGGCACAACTAAAATTAGAGTGAGTTTTGTTTTTTGTTAGGACAGGGTGGTAATAACCGGAGAGGATCTCCTGCTCCACTTCTTATCCATCTCTCACAATCAAATAAAATAATCCATCTACACTTATTAAAATTGCTCATAGTTATAATATTATTTTATTTGATTGTGCGAGGTGGATGAGGAGTGGAGCAGAGATCCTTTTCGGATAATAACACCAAACCCTAGGGATAAATTTGTCATGTTCGGCCTAAATACATAATCTAACATAAATCTAGCAGTGTGTGGTGCATCACAGTGGACTGTGGTGGAAAATCAACTAGTTGTCTAGCTCATTGGCGGGCGCAGTGTGGGATCAGAGGCATCCCATTCCATCATAGCCTCACCTCCACAACACCACACTTCTGTTCTTCACTCTAACTGCAGAAAAAAAATAAAGAAAAAAGAGGAACGAATTTTCGAGCCATGAAATTGGCTTCCACAATGCACACCAGTTCAATCCAAATCCATTTTAATTTGGATTTCAATCTGCTTAAATCATCCCCAGTCAATTGCCCTAAGAACGTCGCCAGTAGGTTTATTCTTCGACGCTCTCGCCCCCATTTCTCAGGTTTAATCTCAAGCATGCATTTTTATGTGAAATGATTCTCTGTCACATTGGATGTTGTTGGTGACTTTTACCTGT
Source organism: Salvia hispanica (assembly GCF_023119035.1). NCBI lineage: Eukaryota > Viridiplantae > Streptophyta > Magnoliopsida > Lamiales > Lamiaceae > Salvia > Salvia hispanica. The sequence goes on from NC_062966.1 coordinate 13,243,053, forward strand.
TCTATTGGAATAATTTCAGGTGGATGTTGTTGTGGTGGAAAGTACCATTTAACATCAGCGATCTCAGAAGGTGTTCTGAGCAGCAAGGCCCCAAGAAGACTTAATGCGAAAAAATATTCGACAATTACTTGTGCAAGGAAGACCGAGCATGAGGAGAAAGCTTCTATTTCGCGAGATGATACAGGTGAACTTTCGGGAGTTTTCTGTGTATGTGTGTGTTGATCTGCTTTCCGAGATGAATTTAGTTTCTCTTATACTAGTATATATATGCAGCATCATGTTGTTAATCTGTCTGAATACTTAATAGTGATTCAATTTTGTTCTAAAATTAGAACTGGCTGGAGAAAAATGATTATACGCATCTTTTTGTTATGTGTATGTGTGTTGATCTGCTCATTGAGAGTTTTTTGCATATAAAAGTGTCCCGATTACTGTACTTTGCATCATTTATGGTGGCTTTGCTTGATGCAATATCTTGTGGATCTTAATTACAGACTGAAAGACAATAGGTTGTAAAATTTTGCAGCTTTCATGTGTGGAAGTGCATGCATAGACGATTATGCTGATTTGTTATTTTTTAACTGAAATTGGTCCCGTATATTGCAGCTCATGATGTATCTAGATATCAGTCATCCAATGGCATGGGTGACCGTGAGGATTCATGTGATGATGTCTCCCGTGCTGATGCTGAAGAAACGATTTTGAGGACTGATTATGCTTCATCTCTAAGAACTGTGGGCTTGTGTGTATGTGTTTCCTGACTGTAATTCTGGCTATGCTTAAGTTGACTTATATCCGTGAATAAGGTGAATTGAAGTCTATTTAGTAACCTTTGTTGTAGGTGTTCTCGGCTGTGGTATTTGGTGTTGGTGTTGGTTTGAAAGATGGAGTTGGAAAGGCATCTGAGTTTTTTGCTGGGTATGATTACTGACCTTCTAGTGGCACACCTGTTCTTTTGGTTCTATGCAAGTTCTTCACATGGGCAGTAATAAACATTAATATTGTTCCCTTTTGGTAATCTATATTCTGTTTTACATATGCTCCAAACATGGCCTTGTTATCAGAGAATTTGGCTTATATGGAGTAGCTGAAAGTTCAATTATCTCCGTGCACAAGCTCATATACAATTGAAATATTTTATTAACTTATTCTTCTCATACTTGTTTCATAATTACATTTCATCTTCTGTATGTTTTTTTCTTTTACAGCTGGGTTGTTTTAATCTTTCAGAAGGATGACACATGATAATTTTTTAATGTCCTCAGTGTTTGAGTATAATTTCCCGTGCACAAATGCTGTATTGTGTTTTTGCATTTCTGTTGATGACTTAATGCTTGACTATGTTTAGGTATCTACTGGAGCAGAGTTTATCTGTGGATAATCTGTTTGTATTTGTCCTAATATTCAAGTATTTCAGAGTGCCGATCAATTATCAGGTCTAGCACCATAGTCCTATTAAGACATTTGACCTTTTCTTTAGAAGATAATTGGATGTAGCATACTTACCTGGTTTTGTGTTGGTTGATGGTTCAATATGCTTACTGAAAATAGAACCGCGTGCTTTCTTATGGTATTGCTGGTGCTGTAATCTTCCGATTGTCATTGATACTTCTTGGGACAGCAACACTTCAGGTCAGTTGTAAACTTCAGTGTATATGCTTGCTAAAATTAGAGGACTAAATGCATGAATAATGTATCAGTATCTCTATCTTCAATGCCATTCAAAAAAAATTTCTTCTGCTTTCTTCTAATTATTGAGTTGCTTTCTCTTGTCTTTTAGAGATTTGAAGCTGTAAATCTATTTCTGGCAGCAATACTCCTCTATTCCTCATTCAAGGTACCATCCGCTCTGGTTCATGGACCACCATTGTGTCAGTATTCATGTTTTTTTCTCTTTCCAAAAATTGTTCCAAAACTGATTAGCAATCAGAGATTGCATTTGAATATAATTATGCACATAGATGGATTTGAATCATATCATTTGGAGGCTGCCGTGAAGAGAACTTCCTTATTACCTTCTCTGGTAGTCTAGCCTAATTCTTTCACCTTTTGATACCTTTGAATGAAATTCAGAAAGACTTTCTCCACAAATTGTGAAGTTCTATTGTCCTGTGTCTCAGTAAAAATCATAGGATAATATCTTATCATGCTGCCATACAACTTTAAGTTTCTTTTGGAATCCCCCTGATTCTCAGCGATATCAGGTAGCTGCAGCAAGATGGGTCTAATCGACTTGATGGATATATACATTTGTTGTTTGACCATGCGCAGTGGCCACTCTATGCCCTCCCTGGAACCATTGCAACTAAAACAAATATCCGCTACATTCCATGAATAGCATGAAATTAGATTTCATTTTCTGTGGATATATGTGATTGCCTATCTGCTGCATTCCTGCATTACTAGCATGTTGTAGAACGGTTCCTATGCTTAATCATATATCTTTTGATTGCTTATATTATTAACTTGACAGTCACTTATTAGGTTTTCTTGGTGCTGCTCTCTTATTCTGGTTATATTTATCTTTTCAGCTATTTGGTGAGGATGATGAAGATAGCGATCTTTCAGATAATATCATTGTGAAGACATGCAAGAAGTTCATCCCTGTAACTTGTAATGTTCCTCATCCACCTTCCTTCCTATTCTTCTGGAAAATTATTTGTCGTAAAAGCACCAGGCACATGCCTGATTCCCGAGCTCACCTTATACATTTCTGGGAGTGCTTGCGTGAAGATCCTTTTTCATTTTTATTTTTTTCCTGTTTTGGCATGGTGTAAAATTTGATTATATTTTTATAGAAGTGTAGGTTAGTGCTTGATTTGGAGCTTGATATCATATCATTAATTTATGTCTGTTTATGGCTTTGCTTACCCCATATCATCTAGAAACTTAACTCATAGCTCACTACTGGCATTTGGTTCTGATCCCATCATACAACCTGCCCCCACCCCCCTCATCTTGTTCTTGTTTGGCAGCTGAACACTGCCTAGCACCATCTATGATTTCTTTTATTTTAATGAGTTAATAACTCTTACTCCTTCCACATGTCTAATCTGCAGCTGACTATGATGGAAATCGATTTTTTACTATCCAGGATGGCATCTGGAAAGTATGTTCTCAATTCACCATCTCACTGTAACTAATGTGACCTCACCTCATGTTGAGACATTTCTCCACTTGATGCATGAAATTTTGGGCACAAGCCTTTTCTAATTTCAATTAAGTCCCTGGACTCTCTCCTGAATATCTCCAAATTCCAACAGTTGCAAATGGGACCTAAAAGCTGTATTATGTGTTTCACGTTTTCAGCATCCCATGCACATAAATTCTTTAAGAAATTGATTTCTAGCTTCGTTTCTAACAGGAGTCAAACATTTTGGACAGGCTACACCTTTGCTTCTGACAGTAGCAGTTATTGAACTCAGCGACATTGCATTTGCTGTAGGTGTCCTATTCCTCAACTATCCGAAATGCACATTTGGAAGCTAAAAGATCACTGGTGTTTCATTGTCATATTTTTTTTCTTGTCAGGTGGACTCTATACCAGCAGTTTTTGGTGTCACCCGCGATCCCTTCATAGTTTTTTCATCTAACTTCTTTGCCATATTAGGTACTACTTGTCCGTCTGTGTCCCTTCCTTATTGTGTGCAGTTGTATTAAAAAAAATTATCATGTTAAGGCATTATTGTCTATGTTGATTAAACCAGGAATTTGAGGTAGTTTTTTGAAACCTGAAAGTAAGAAATATGAAACTTTAAGTTATAGTAGTATTGAATCTTAAAATTAAGCTATACAAGTTTTAGATGGAATCCTAAAAGGTTGGATGACATTAAAAATAAATTAGTTTAGATGTCGTTTTTTGAAATAACCATGATAACTTTTTCCTGGACTAACTGGCATACGAACCTGGTTTGATGTGCAACGGTTCTGGACAGGAACTAACTTCATCAGAATTTTGTTTGGCTTGTAGGCTTAAGGTCCTATTATACACTCATCTCAGAAGGCATGGCAGATTTGGAGTATTTGCAGGTGAATTTTTGCTTTCTTGGTTTAAGATTAGGTTGTTTATCATGGTTTGAACCTTTGAGGCTGTACACTCCATTTCACTCCACGGTCATAGGTTTAGTTTTTGTTACGAGTACCATTTTTTTGATATGATCGAAAGTTTATAACATGACATTTGGTCTTCATAAGCTACTTTTATTACGTACTAATGTCATTGCCAAATTTCTGCCAATCAGCCTGCTATTGGGGTGGTTTTAGGATTCATCGGGTGCAAAATGATACTAGAATTCTTTGGTGAGTGTTTACTATTGAAATAAGCTCAGCTCATGAATATCTGTAGTCTCGTTTAATGTATGTATTTCATTCCGACTTCTCTCCAGGTTTGCATATATCTACTGAGGTTTCCCTGGGACTGGTTGCCACATCTCTCACGAGTGGCGTCTTGCTGAGTTTACTGAAGAAGTCAGACTCGGAAACGACAGAGTGAGAAGCCGATGATGAACTCACTACCCGCCATTGACTCTTTCATTACGTGATTATAATAACTTCTTCTGTCGACCAACTAAATATGTATTCTTATTTGAATAATGATATCACGAAATAAAGCTCCAGGCCAGAATTTAATGCAATTGCTTTATAACGCTTTATACTTATTCGTTGCAAGTCTTTTGGGGAGAGAAAGTAGGACTTTTTTATGGATTTATTCATTAATTGCACCTCTTTAAATTCATTATTTACTTCTATGCACACAAGTCTTGCACAAAAATGCCACAACTCAATTCAAACCACACTCAAAATTGCCCTAACACGTCAATTATTAATCTCAGACCTTTTAACTTTCAAGGTTCGGAACATAATTTGATTGAATGACGCAGTGATTACAGTTGAGATTGTTATTTAAATTATAGTTGCATTGAACCTCATTATAACGAATGTTCACACTTTCACCATTTTGCCCATACACTTGCACACTTTCAAGTTGAAAGTTTGTTGGTTTTGAAATTTACACAGCAGTCAATCAACTACGTGTTTGATCCTAAACTGCATATTATACACAAACTCAAATAAATTTTGCAATTGATTTATGTTGATTTGATCGATTATTATCTGTGCGCAAAATTCACTCGATTAATTCATAAAAGTATTAGCCTCATCTTCGTATCGATTGTGCGCAAAACTCATCTCTTTGTAATCTTAGAAGCAAGCACGATTGCTTCTACTTTTAACTCACAAATTTGCTATCGTAATGTAAGACATTCTACATTTTGATGAGAGAATTGGATACTAACCTCGATGGACCATGTCTTAATACAACGCTGCTCTCCTCGTTCTCTTTGCATTTATATACACATCTTAAACGATGTCATATTTTACTACTGGATCACGCTAAGCTTAAGTTTGCAGACGAGATGACACGTTCCTTAAGAACATCTTTGCATCATTACAAAAACTAAAATTCAAGATATTGATCTCTTAAATCAAATTTATTCATGTAGCAATCCAATTCTATAAAATCTTGTCATTCACTCATTATACACTATCGTGGTCCATTGTACAAATCAGATAATAATAGTAATAGCTATATACATCTATAACTGTACGAAAACCAGTCATCTACACAATTATCCAAAACAAATACATGCACCCTACGTAGAAGACGACCAAGAAAACAATGCATGACACAGAATAATCCATACATTCACAGTAGAATTCCGAGGAAAAAATTTATTTAAGTAATAGCACAAACCTCAGAAACGGTTGTCAGTTTGTTCTCTTCTGGGGCCAATGCTTCCATCAATTCGTTTCTTATCACCTTTGCCCTTTGTTCTAGGAGGAGTGCAAGGTTTCCAGAGAGGGTTCTGAGCAGGATGTGTTTCAGAGTCATACTTCTGTGAAGACAGATATGTCAGAGCTGTGACAACGTCTGCAATCATGGGTCGCAGGTTAGGCTGCTCCTGAACGCACATTGCCGCAATGGCGAGAGCTTGGTACAGGCCTCTCGTTGGGTATTGACCTTGGAGCACAGGATCAGCAATCTGTGGGAATTTCCTCTTGTCCTTGAACATCGGTCTTGCCTGTAGAAATAGCAAAGGTCCAAGGGAATCAACTCAAGCTGCTGAAACAAGAATATAGTACTAAGTGACAAACTTACCCAAACGACGAGATTGTGCTCGTTCCCATTCTTTGAATTGTCAACAGCTTTCCTGCCTGATATGATTTCAAGAAGAACTACACCAAAGCTATAGACATCTGACTTGAGAGTCAGCTGGCCAGTCATTGCATACTCAGGTGCACAGTATCCATAGGTGCCCATGACCCTCGTGGATACATGCGTGTTATCCCCAACAGGTCCCAGTTTAGCCAAACCAAAATCAGACAGCTTTGGATGATAACCCTCACCGAGCAAAATATTGGAGCATTTTAGATCACGATAAATGACAGGAGGGCTAGCTTTGTCATGTAAATATTCCAATCCTCTTGCTGCTCCGGCAGCAATTTTCATTCTTGTGTTCCAATCAAGTACTGCCTTATCAGGCATTGGATCTGCACAGTAATAGTCCAAATCATTAGCACTGCCTTAGCAGTGCCAAGTGCAGTGGGTAAGGTTAAGTAACATACCATGAAGATGGTCCTCCAAAGAACCTAGCTCCATATATTCGTAAACTAGAAGTCTCTGGTCCCCATCAGCACAGTATCCAATTAGATTGACGAGGTTAGGGTGATCAAGCAGACTCAGCATCAATACTTCAACAAGAAATTCTCTGTTTCCTTGCAAGCCATTCCGATCAAGTTGCTTGATTGCAACAGCCTACAAAATGTGCGAGATAAACTCAAAAACTAACAAAAGGTAAAACAATTGACTGCCTTAGCAGTGCCAAGTGCAGTGGGTAAGGTTAAGTAACATACCGTGAAGATGGTCCTCCAAAGAACCTAGCTCCATATATTCGTAAACTAGAAGTCTCTGGTCCCCATCAGCACAGTATCCAATTAGATTGACGAGGTTAGGGTGATCAAGCAGACTCAGCATCAATACTTCAACAAGAAATTCTCTGTTTCCTTGCAAGCCATTCCGATCAAGTTGCTTGATTGCAACAGCCTACAAAATGTGCGAGATAAACTCAAAAACTAACAAAAGGTAAAACAATTGAAATAGTGGGGGTTGAAGTACTTAAAAAGATAAAATGGCAAGAATCAATGTTGTTTACATACTTGACTGGTTCCTTCCAGCTGTCCTTTATACACTCGGCCAAAGCCTCCCTCCCCTATAAAAGATTCTCCACGGAAATTTTTTGTGGCAGCTGCCATTTCACGGAAAGTAAAAGTCCTGGCTGCAATTTTATTGGACGATTATGCAACTTTGAAAATGTTGAGGCACACCAGGTGCACAAATAAGTACTTTTGAAGATAATGATAAGTTGTTTCATGCAATAAGCTGTGTGGTGGAATCAGAGCTCATTTCGAAATACATTTACTTCTCCTTCTTCCACCGAATACTTATTGAGCTGTTAGTGTTAGGAAATAAGCACAGATAATGACAAACATAAATGAAATAAACACAAGAACTGTTTACCCCAAATTGCCCCAGCCAACTCACCGGCAAGTTAGATAGCAATTGTCGTGGATCTATTCATGTCCTTTCAGGCTCTATACTCATCAGTTAGCGCTTAATTTTACGAATGAGAACAAGTCTTCATTAGCGTTGGATTAATAGGGTCTCATATAATTGTCCAAGACAGAAGTACTCTTCAAATTTCAAAGAATGCAATAAGGTGTCATAGTTAACTCGCCAATAAATCTGGTTTCAATTACAACACCAACTGAGCCAAGCACATTAGTTGTTTCAATAACAATTTCCTCGTACTCAACACTAACATCTTTCCCTGGTACGGTATAATGAAAAGTAACAGCTTTATCACAAGACCCGCATATCATTTGCTCCCGAGATTTCAGTTCATTGTCAATATAGAGAACTCAAGCTCATATCTAGTTATAGGAGACACCTTCAAATTTAACAGAGTGATTCAACTTGAGGTCCATATTTAGAATTATAAGCTTATCCTAAAAACTCTTCTATAGAAACTTTATCCCTAGCATTAAGTGATGCTTGATGGTCAATAAAGGATGTCAACAAAACAAGAAAAGCTCCCAAGAAACCTTATATCTCTCTGTTTTTTTGTAATAATTGGTAGCAAAAACATTAACAGATCCCAAAATTCAACAAAACGAAAGCCACAGTTAAAAAATCCCAACTCCGTCGAGGCCTATCAACAATTACACCCACAAATCAAATTACATAATCGAGAAAGGAAAGCGTGAAATGATAGATGCTGAAGTCCCACATAATCAACAACATTCAGAAGAGCTGACAGATTTCAAAATTGAAAGCAAACATGTGAAAAAAAGTCAATCTTTATAGAAGCCCTACCTGAAGAGGGCTCGACTGGATCGAGCGACCTATTCTTCTTCCCCAGCTTTTCCTTTGACTGTCCCGAGCATGGGAACCATCCCATTTGTTGCCGTCTTTGTCTCTCTCTCTCTCACACACACACACGCACGCACGCACAGTTGCTGCGTTGGCTGAGCGCTGCAGTCTGCAATGCGACGTTGAATACTGCTCGAGAGAGAGAAATCAAGAGAGGTGCATCAATCAGTAATTTAATTTAGTAGTATTTCCCAAAAGAATCAGTAATTCAGTATATGCCTTTTCTTTGTCCTTTTCCTTTTGAGTTAAATAAATAATTTGGGAAAAGCTCTTTGCTGTAATATGGGTCGATTATAGTAATAAAACAAATATATATGTGATTTAACAAATAAGGTATTGAAGTAATAGTAAATGCAAAAAAATATATAGCTAGTATACAAAAATTAAAATATTTCGTGGGCAGTAGCAATTATGGTTGTCATAATGAATAGTATATACTGAAATTAAAAATATTTTATGAGGCGTAGCTATTATGGGTGTCATTTATGTAGAGGCGATGTCGGATCTATGCCCACAACTTGAAGGCATCATTACTGTAGAGAATTGAAAATTAGTGCGAGCCCATTAACTTCAACAATGCCGTCCACATCCCAATACTACAAGTATTTTATCATTTCAACTAAACTCAGTTGAAAAGCAAGAACATTTTTTGGACCAATCATCGTTGCACTAGTTTTTTCAAACAAGTATTCAATGATTCACTATAGTCTCCGAAACCATCTCCAATAAAGTCAGAAAAACAGAATAAGATAGCTAATAATTAAGATTTGGTTACACATTGTTTGATTGTAGAGAATGATGAAATGCAGAAAAACAAATTAAGTTACATCCCAGTTAACATGCCTCAACACAATAATTGGGATCGGATGAATTCGTTGTTCAAGCAAAATCTTCTTTCTCTTTGGATGGGTTCAGTTTTTGGTACTTGTCTTGGATGCCTCTACATTTGCAGTTTTCATTGGCATGGCATGGTTGTGTTTGCCCTCATACGTCGTTATGAATGTGCCTGGATCTTCAGAGGTTCTCTCTACATACTTCCTCACGTTGCAGTCCGGGTTGGTGCATCTGTAGTAACTCCTGCAAAATCATTCATGCCATGAATATGATAGGATCAGTAGTTGCAAAATCATTCGTACCATGGAAGTAAAGAAAATTGAACAATGGAATTAACTAGACTATTAGCTTTGTAAATGAACTACTCATATTTCCATTTAACTTCCATTAATCAAGAAACTCTTGTTGTTTGGTCAAAACATAAATAAATATCATCTTCAACAGGTTCCATGGAATATGATTCGGACAAGTTCAATGTATTATTATGAATGCTGAAATAAATGAACCAGATAAGCATATTTAGTGCTAAGTACTAACCTAGGGTACATCTTTCCCCTCACTACTTTCTGGCCGTACTTCCTCCAGCGGTATCCATCCCCGATTATGCCAGAATCAGTATGGTTCTGAACGACAATGGATGAGGCTTCCCCAGCCATACTTGCTCTGGGTAATTGGTTGTCGGATTCCCTAGAGCAATAAACAACAGTTTAAGAAGGCCAAGTAGTCTGGTACTGTATCTTAGTATAATGCATCTCTAATATATAAAGCTACACAAAATAGCAATCTTAAACATTAAAAAAAGAAAATTCATTTACGTTCTTTTGCTTCTGAAGGCACCACCTTCTGCATCGACAAATTTACAAACTTCATCACATTCACCCAGCGAATTATGGGACACTGAGGGGCCAGCATTGCATGCTGCAGATGCAACAGTATAATTGGTTGGTGGAGTACCGGAAAAAGTTGATTGGTTAGATGATTCAGTAAGATCCTGAATGTCTGATCCCCCTTGATGAGCTCTCACTGCCTCAGCTTGTTGATTTATCACATGACTTTGCACCTCTTTCCGAGTGGCATCATAAACTGGCATCTGTGTGTGTCCATCTGCTGGAGTGTGATCACGTGGCTGGGGCTTTAAGTGGTTATGCTCACCATTGTAAACTATCTCTGCAATCTGCCCATCAAGCGATTTTTCTACTTTCTTTTTTACGGGACAGTTCGGGTATGTACACTTGTAGTAACTTCGAGGATACTCACTTCCTTTAACCTGTTTCTGTCCATATTTACGCCAATTGTGACCATCATATGAAGTCCGATCCCTGATGTTTGCAGGGACTGAGAATTTGGTTTCCTGAGCATGATTTTCTACTGGAGTAGTTGCCCTATGTTCTGACTGTGTGGGGACATCAGGATGGATGTCTAATTTGGTGCCGGATTGGTGAGTTACTTGGTTTGATGAATGTACTCTATTACCATCCTCACCAACTTCTTGTGTAGGAGCAATACCATTACCCCCCTAAATGATCAAAAAGAAAACATCAAGATCTTGATGAAAAAAAAGCATGGGTAAAAGATGTAAGCCAAAGCTATAAAACAAATTTTTACATGAATTGTGTTTTCCCAGGAGGCCTAATTAATAGTACTAGTATAAAAGAACATATGTGGGTCTTACATATCATAATATAACATAGTTTATATACTAACCAAATTCGACAGGAGAGAAACTGTTGTCCTTGAAACAAGCTTAGCTATTGGTTTGTAGACCACACTGCACGAGGTGTTAGATTCTAGGGCCCTTTTAGTTGGATGGCAAGCCGCAGCCTCATCCTGGAGTCATTATATATATTTGAGAAACAACAAAGATTACAGAAGTTTGCATAATAAGTAAACAGAAAGTAGTCTTTAATAATTAAAAGCTCCAACCAAATCAAGAGTGCTGTCAGGCTTAAAGCGCACTGTTGTTGGTCTTATGACTGTAGCAGCTTCAGTAAAAGCAGGAGGTGGAGAAGCATCAGTTGTAACAGAGAGAAGGACTGATAAGGATTTCGGATTGGAGAAACGAGGTCTACATGCAACTGGTTTGGCTATCACGATTTTCTCTTTCTCCTCGATTTCCATCATGACTGTAGCAACTGCTATGACTCTCCTGCAAAAATAATGTCATAAATAGGATTGCAGGTATAAGATCCTAATCCAAACTTATGAGAAGCAGATTAAAGCGCTCCATGTTCATCAATTTTGAGATTAAGATTAAGATGAGAAACATCATGCATCCATAATCTCCATTGACAAGGTGAGAACATATCTATAGACAAAGGAAACAAGAAACAAGATTTCAACCCGTTTTGTCTAAGAACATTAATAAGAAATTAGAGCATGGAAGCATCCTGACTGATACATGTGCAATTTCCGTGCAAGTACTGTTTCGAGAAAGACTCCACTAACAACCTTTTCAGACACCTTCAATTTACATTATTACTTATAGTTCTTGTAAATTGTATTTAGGAGGTTGCATCTGCATCAGTTAGAGCCGAACACTAACCTAACTATTGACCCTAACAAACATATTTGCATTTCAAATAAAAGTGATATCAATATGAGAGCATAAATCATGGCTTAATGAAGGAGAAGGGCTAAATATCCAGGAGCATAAACGCAGCATAATGAGACATCTCAACAGAAGGAAGATCAATGATGCTAATTTGGACAAGCTCAACATCATGTTTAAATATATGCCATTTTGCTTCAAGGTTATCCTAAAGCCATTCTGGAAAAAGATTAAACAATCTTCACAAGGTCATCATTTGAAGCCATTTTTGCAGTAATAAAAACAAGAACCTTTAGTAATGTACTAATTCCAATATCCATCTAAATGAAGAGATAGAAGGCGCCCAATCGAATCCAAAAAATCAACAGCCCTAACAATCACTTTCAAGTGTAAATTCATATCTCATTGGTACATAATTCTCAGCCACAAGCTCTAAAATGGGAAATGCATGACTTACAAGTAGATTTATAGAGCCAATCTGCATCCATTGGATGTTAAAACTGCATTCAAAAGATGAAATTAAAACGGAAGGAATATTATTGGAAGCATTCGCAATGGCCAATAATATATAT